>NC_081391.1:18617866-18969866 GCF_030684315.1 Stegostoma tigrinum | reverse complement strand
CCTTTTTGTATTAAACAGCTGCCTAGCAACCTAATTATTAGCAGCAGCTTTGTTATTTTAAACAAACAAGCTTCTCCTGAGGAAGGTTGTCAGTGATGCTGTTTGATGGCTTCCTCAGAGATACCTTATTTTGAAAGGTGCTTTTTTTAATCGCCACTCCCTCAACTCAAGAGTCCTTTGTGAGGGGTTTACTTGCTAAAACCGCACGGTCTTCGTTAATTCTATTATATACCGAGATTTATCAATGTGTAACCGCCCTGCCTCTCCCATGTTACTGTGTCGATTAAGGGATACAATTATTTTTATTTAAAAAAGAACAGATTCCCCAGTAGATGCTGAGCGCAATTATTTTAAGATTCGCTTCCTACCGCATGGGAGGAGCTCTCGAGTGCGTAACCTGGGCATTGTTCAGTTTACTCAAAGTCAAGGCAGCGACCGAGTAAACTATTGGGAAAGGCTCAGGTAGAAGGTTGGCCAAGTGGGAAGCCAGCGGCAACAAGAACACCTTGCATTCATCTAGCACCTTCCACGTAGTCCCGAACGTGCCAGCTGGGTGAGGGCGGCGCTCTCGGCGCCAAAGTACCCTCCAATTAAATCCGGAGACCCGAGAATTTTAACAAAAAGTGTTGGAGAGACTGGGCAGGAGTTGACCTGCACTGGGGTGCAGTGGCTGTTCTAAGTGTAGGGGAAGGCGGGGGGGAGCTTGTAGAGGCACGTTTTCTTCTTTATACACAAGAAAAAAAATCTGAATCATTCGTTAAATAATTCAGCGCCTGCTGGATCGCAGATTCTCCTGCTTCTGCTGTCTGTAAACTTTGAGGCTGAAAGATTATCCGTGCGACAGAGAAAACTGCGGCTCGAATCATCCCTGGTTCGTGGCGGCTTTAATAAATTTCACGAGGCGCCAAGTGTTAGGAACAAGGGCTGGTTCAAACAATTTATTGTACATCACTTTTGGGCTTCTCAATGCCGAGCAGCACCGCTTCACTCCAGAGTCTGGGTATTGTCCATGTATGAAAGGTTTAACCCTTTCGCAGCCGGATTTGTCTGTACTTTGACAAAGTTCCTACCCGCCTCAGAATTCAGTCAAACAGCCCAGTGACAGACGCTGGGAGGTGAGTGCACACCGGGCGCCGAGAGAGGGCGAGCAGCGAGGCTGCACCGTGAAGTCCCCCGCAGTTGAATAGCCCGCAAGGCGATTGTCTTCGCGCGGCTCCCGCGTGATGGTCGGCCACTAGGGGGCAAGGAGATGGAGGGGCCGTTGGGAGACCGAAGCCCCGGGGTAGAATGGAGCCTTGGCCAACAAATAGACTCATAGAGATGTACAGCACGGAAACAGACCATTCGGTCCAACTCATTAATGCCGACCAGATATCCTAAATTGATCCAGTCCCAAACAAAAACAGAACTTACTGGAAAAGCTGAGCAGGTCTGGCAGCACCAGCGGAGAGGAATCAGAGTTGGTCGGAGTCCCGAGGAAGGGTCTCTGGACGAGAAGCGTTATCTGCTGAGCTTTCCAGCAATTTCTGTTCTAGTTTCTGACTTCCCGTATCTGCAGTTCTTTTCCATTTTTCTTTCACTTAAAAGACCAATCATTATCACATTGCATTTGTATCTGGCAACTGGCTGTTTCAGTCCAACGTGATAGTGATTTACATAAAGTTCTTCAAGTGTAAACACTTTGGAAGCATCTTATCGTTGTAAATGTCATTAATAATCAAACGTTTTTCTTTTCGTTTGCCACACAGTGAATGACACTAGTTATAATTAGCTAAATAACTATGAAATGCTACTGTCTAAAGATCCGTTTCTCTGAATTGTTACAAAGATGTTTCATGTTAAATCATTTTAGAATCCCTACAATGTGGAAACAGGCCATTTGGCTCATCAAGTCCGCACTGATCCTCCAAGGAGCATCTGTCCCAGACCCATGCCCCTATCTTATCCCCGCAACCCTGCATTTTCCATGGCCTAATCCACCTCGTGTGCGCATCCCTGGACACTGTCGGCAATTTAGCATGGCCAATCATCTAACCTGTGCATCTTTGGACTGTGGGAGGAAAGCGGCGCACCTGGAGAAACCACATAAATATGGAGAGAACATGCAAATTGCACACAAAGTTGAGTGGATTTGAGTTTGATGGATTGCAGAGATACTTTGTTTTTCTTCAAATTAAAGGGAAATGACGAGACACATTGGAATGTATTTTTAACAAGGCGTTTCTTGGTAGTCACATATCTTGTGATAACTGCTTGTTTGCAGATGACCCCTGCCTATGTTTAGGGCTGTCCAATTGCAACTTCTGTTTTGGAGAATGTTTGCAGTTTTCAGCTGGTGGCCAGCCTGAAGAAGTAAAGTGACCCCAGCCCAGTTCTCCTGTTTCTGAAAACCTCACAGTTGTGGGTCTAAGGTAATGTCTAGAGCCCTGATCTTCAGCCTGAACCCTGATTGTCCTTTTGAAGAGGATCTGAAAAGATCTTCAGTTCTGTGTTTCTTGATTCAGCTGTGTTGGCAATAATCCTAGAGGCATCTCTGTATGGTAGATGATAGTTGTCTTTGCGTGCCAGACTGACAGCCATTTGGACATTCCACACTTTGCCTTCAAGAACTAAGACTTATTGGCCAAACTGTTTCTTTTTTCCTAAAGTGAGTCTCCACAGAGAGAAATCCATGTTTTCCTCCCCGATCTGATGTGTTTGTTTATGTGATTGTTTAGGGTTATTTAGAGGGTAAACATTTATATTTTCACATTGAAAAATATGTGGTAATTAATTTTGCATTGTCATAGAAGAAGTTTTATTTAATTTTGTGTTTCTTAAAGAAACTTCATTGATGGATGTTCTTGTTTTGAATCTAATGTGGAGAACTATCAGGTACTGTGAAGAACAATGACATTAATCTGTGAATTCTGGAGTAGCTGAACTATCGAAAGAGAATATATAGAAAATATTTTATATTTAATCCATTCTTCTGCTGTTCTTCTCCCTTTCCAGTGAAATGTTATGCAAATGATACAAATCCTGCCCTCAGCAGAGTCTAACAATGACCATGAATCCATTGTTAATTGTTAGAAAAACGTATCTGGTTCAGTAATGTCCTTTACGAATGAAAATTGTCATCCTTATCTGGTCTGGACTATATGTGACTCTGGTTCCACAGCAATGTGGTTGACTCTCAACTGCCCTCTGGGCAATTAGGGATGGGCAACAAATTCTGGTCTAGCCAGAAACTCCCTCATCCTGTGAATGAATTGTAAAAAGGGCACTCAACTGTGAAAATTTGACTTTGGACTATTGGGTTCATTTCTAACCTATGCATGTGACAGATCATGTTTTTCACAATATGTGGGGACTTACAAAGGGCAACCTATTGTCTACACTTTCAATGCTGGTAGCATCTAAAGCTCATAAGGAATTATGTTTTATTGTCAAACAAGGATATATTTTACTTTGTCACACTTCTGATTCTCCTTCACTCTTGTTATAAACAAAAATGCTAAGCAGGTCATGACAATACAATTGCTTGACAAGCCTCAAATCTCCCTGTTTGGCTCCACTTGGAAACACCAGATTAGATTTCAATCCCATTGCCCTCTCAGATGTCCATTGTTCAAGTTGAATCTCACAGCAAAGAGCTTGATGTCCTTCAAACTCAATGTGCAGCTCATCACCAAGACTACTCTTCCCAAAGTTCAAAACATCACCTGTCTTCTCAAATTTAACCATTCTAAATACTGTCCTCACCATTTAGTTCCCACCTTGATGTTTCCATTATTGTATTCCTGAACTGCATCTTGTATGAATTCTAGCCTTAGCTGGTTGCTTTGGCTCAGCAATAGAATTCTTGTCCGTGAGCCAGAACTTGATATGGTTTGCAGGAGGTGGTAGTCTGTTAGTATTAATGCTGAACTGTTAATCCAGAGGCTCAGGTAATGGTCCGGGGACACAGGTTCAAATCTCACCATGGCAGACGGTGAAATTTGAATCCAATAAATGCCTGGAATTAAGAGTCTAATGCTGACCATGAATGCATTGTCAATTGTCAGGAAAAACCTGTCTGGGCCATTATGTCCTTTCAGGAAGGAAAATGCCATCCACACTTGGTCTGGCCTACGTTGGACCACAACAATATGGTTGACTCTTAACTGCCCTCTGGGCAATTAGCGATAAGCAATAAATGCTGGCAGGGACAGACGTATCCTCATCCTCTGAAATTAAAAAAAAATGAATTCAGGGAGGTTATTTAGATTTTGAAACTTCTCTACAGGACTGAGAAAGTGCTACACTGTTGGAGGTATCTATCATTCATGAAGTGTTAACTAGAGGTCCTATTCACTTTCTCGGGTAGATGGAAAGATCACAAGATATCCTGGCCAAAATTTATCCAATTCATCCAATTGTGTATCAGAAAAAGAATGCTTTTGGTCATTTATGATGTTGTTGTTTATGGGATATGTTGTGTGCATGTTGATTGTCGCTTTTCCCTGTCTTACAGTGAATTTTATTCTTGAAAAGATGCTTCTTGAGTTTTAAACTTAAGGCTTTAACATTGATATGCGTCAAGGGGGCTATGTTATTGCAAATTCGTCTTAATCAGAATTCTGCAATCCATATTTCTGAACAAAATCCTATTCTCCTCTCACTGAAAGCTTGTTACTTTCCACTAATGTCCTATTCTTTACCACATATATGTTAAAATCTTCATCAGTTTTCAATTAGCCATTAGAGTGTTGCTTTTCTTACATCTACAATTTTCTTACATTCTTGCCTGCACTCCTCACACTCTGGTCAATTGCACATACCTGTCCTAAAGCATCTCTACCAACCACTGAATATTTCCTTCTCATTCAGTTGTCCCACATTCTGAAATCCCTCCGACTTTTTGATCTGCCCACATCTATCTCCACCATTGAAACCATGCTCAGAATCTCTTTGTCTGTACTTTTGCACACATTCTCAGACTCTCTCACACTTCCCTGCTCTTGTTGAGACCCAAGTGTGGTATTTCACTGTATTAAACACTTATTTCAAGTTTGAAGTACAAATCACAACTTAGATGGTAGATTTTCTCCTAACCAACTTGTTACGGCACACATCTGGAACAGATGGGCTTTGAACCCAGGTATGCTGACTCAGAGGTAGGGACACTACCGCTATGCCAGAAGAGCCCCAATTCAGCTGCCTCTACTGATATCCACATTCTTTGTTATTTCATCAGGTCTCTTGTAGCCCATTTCTTACACCGCTGTCTCTCCAGAGCACAAAATTGTAGCTTCATTGCATTACATGCAACAGGCTCAGCTTCTCCTTAATTACTCTTTACATTTGCCCATGTGCATAGTCATTCTGTGTCTGGGTCATTTGCACAGCAGAAGGATTGTTTTATTTATACGTGAACACATTGTTATCCTGACTTCCCTACCAAGATCAGTGACGCCTTTCGTCTGTGACCTTCCTTTCAACCCATCTGGACTGGTAAATGAGTCATACTTTTTGCAGTACAGGATTATAGTTTTCCTGTCACCTCCAGTCCCTTGAGCAAATTGTCTCACTGGACATGGCTGAGGTTTCCTAGGAGATGATTGAATATTGTGGACTAGTTTAATTCCCTGGCAGGTTATGCCAGCCGGGATTTCAATTTTGATAATCATAGAATCCCCACTGTGTGGAAACCGGCCCTTCGGCCCAACAAGTCCATGCCTACCCACAGAGCATCCCACCCAGACCCATCTCCCCTATAAACCCACCTATACATCTCTGAACACTACGGGCAATTTAGCATGGCCAATCCACCTAGCCTGCATATCTTTGTACTGTGGGAGGAAACCAGAGAACCAGAGAATGTGCAAACTCCACACAGACAGTTGCCCCAAGGATGGAATCAAACTCAGGACCCTGGTGCTGTGAGGCTGCAGTGCTAACCACTGAGCCATCATGACATCCTATTTCAAAGGGATTCAGAGAAATGGAGATGCTGAATTAAGGAACAGCCAGAATTGGCAGATATGTAAACGTGAAAAGTTCCAGTGAACTGGTGCTGATTGGTGAGAAGGATAGAGGTCCTCTCATTGACTAAAGGGTCACTGACAGGGAAGTTAAAACAAACATGCCGTAACAAAGACAGACAGACAGTGAAACCCAAGCAGTCTGACAATATCTGTGGAGAGAGAAACACGGTTAATGTTTCTGATCCAGTATGATTCTTCTTTAGAGCTATGCGTTGAGCATCCTAAGTTCTGAAGAAGAATCATGGATTGGAAACATTGATTCTGTTTCGCTCTCCGCAGATTTTTCCAGGCCACCCGAGTTCCTCCAATATTGCCTGTGTTTGTTTCCGACTTCCAGCATTGCTTTAAAAAACTGTTGATTGCCCTTTGGAATCATCGGTTACATCTGTTTATTTTGGTCTATTATAACTCGCCGGAAATATTGTTGGAATCCTACTCAAGTGGTTGCTGTTGGTAATTATATTGATCAGCTGTTTAATACATCTGTAAAACATTTCAGTCTCTGCTATTTTAGGGAAGGTTTTAATCAATTTAGAATACATGGGTCCATGTCTGCATTACAAACAGGAAACAGAGGGTTGCTGTAACTATAGGCTCTTCAAACAGAAGGTAGCTACAAATATGGTGCCCCAGGAAGGAAAACAAGAAAATGCTGAAAAAGCTTGGCAGTTAGGCAGCACCTGTGGAGTGAGGAAGCCAGAGTTAACATATCAGATCAATAACCTTCCATCACAATATCAATCAGAACCATTAACACTGTTTCTCAAGTTACAGATAGTATCTGACCTGCAATGTTTTTTGCAGCATTTTTTATTTTTATTTCAGCTTTCCAGCATTATTTTATATGAATGTACACAGGAAATTGTGCATCTCCCTCTCCCACCCCCTCTAATTCAGTTATTTACATAAATGCTGTTTCAATTCAATGTTAAATTCTTAGCGCGCATGCAATTGGAGGCAGTGAACCCTGTTTTAACTCTTTAACAGAATGGGTTTTGAGTAAGTTCAAATTTCACTCATTCTGTTCAGAGATGTTGGGGCCAGTTTGTTGAATGTATTCAAGAGAGAGCTGGAAGTGGCCCTTGCAGCTAAAGGGCTCAAGCAGTGTGGGGAGAAAGTGAGAGTGGGATCCGAAGTTTGCATGATAAGCCATGATCATATTGAGTGATGGTGTAGGCTCAAAGGGCCAAATGGTCTACTCTTGCACCTATTTTCCATGTATCTATGTTTCTCAATTACAAAATGTTTGCTTGGTGCTGGTTTGGTCTCATTTTAAGGAATTTCTTTAGATATTTAACAACGGTAATAAAATTGGAAGCTGAGCAAATATTAAGAAACGGCTTGAGCAGGATATTTGAGAACGCTGTGCTGGTAGATGCAAATATTGTTCTGACTCGGGTGCCTTAAAGCAATTAGTGAGTAAAGCATTGGACTAAATTGGGGAGCAGGTGTAGAATAGAGCAGTCACATAGCATATTGTATTATGAGTGGGTAAGATCTACAATGAGAGTCTGCTGGTTGCAGATTCAATGGTGGCTTTCAACAAGGAATTGGATAATTACATGAAGAGATTGGAGCTGCATGGTTATGGAGACAGGGCAGGGAATAGCTGAGCTGTCTTTGTACAGAACAGACAGGGATACAAATGGCTGAGTCACCTCCTTCTGTGTTATAACCTTTGTATAATTCAATGATTCTATATAGGCCAGAGAAGGTGTTGAATGGGAAAAAAAGACACAAACATCCAGCCCAGCACATAGGCACGGTGATAGGCAGACAAAGAAAGTATAGTCTATGGGCAAGTTAGCTGATTCATGACTCCAGCAATTTAAGTTGTTCTGCTTTACACACTTCCAATTTTCTCCTTTATGTCTTTTACTAATCCATTTATTTATATTTCTTGTTTGTAGTTTTATTCATTAGTTATTCAGTAATTTCGTTTTGATGTTTAACATTTTCATTGTTTTGTGCAAATACTGATGTAAATAGAAATTGAACTCCCAACCATTTTCGGTTCTTGTAAGTGTGCTTGTCTAGATTCACTTCAATGAGTCCCCGAATTACATGCATAGATCCACACTATCCCCCTGCACCCCCCCACCACATACTCTCCTCTTTTATGTGTCAATCTCCAGCTACTGTCACTTTTGTGCAACCTTTCTGTGCATCTGTGCTGTCATATCAAGGTTTCTTGCAGATCAAGAGACAGAAATAGGGTCTTGTAAAGGAGATTCATTTTCATATGTTTAATTCTTGCTAATTAAGGATTATCACATTTCACTGATTGCTCTGAGAGCTGTACTGCCTTTGAAGGCAGAACATTTACAAAAGAGGAGCTCATCACGATGCCACACAATGTGTCTCACGTGGGAGCTCCCATGTCTGCTGCTCCTTCATTAAATTATATTGTCCTATGTAGAGTTATTCACTTTATTTAGATCTAGTCATTCTATCACTCTTGCTTTTCTCTCATTACGAGGGGAAGCAATGGCTTAATGATATTATTGCTTGAATTCTAATCTGGAAACTCAGGAAACATTCTGGGGACCTGGATTTGAATCCTGCCATGGCAGATGGTGAAATTTGAATTCAATTAAAAACGGTCTGTGATTAAGAATCTACTGATGACTATGACAACATTGGCGATTGTCAGGAAAAACCCATCTAACTCACTAATTGCTTTCAAGGAAGGGGATCTTCCATCTTTATCTGGCCTGGCCTACCAGACTCACGGCAATGTGGTTGGCTCTGAACTGACCTCCAGGAAATTATAGATGGACAATAAATTCTGGCTCAGCCAGTAATGCCCACATCTGTGAGTGCTAATAAAAACAAACTGCACATCATTCATTTCTTTCTTGGTCATTGTTGATCATAATCGTGTCATCAAATGGGTGCAGCTTGCTTCAAATTGCTTATGTCCAGTTTATTTTCTTGAAGGAATTTCAATTGCTGGAGTAGAACTGGGTAAATATTAACTCGTGTTCGTCACTTTGTCTGGCAGATTGAAGGTGGCACTAAAGGTATGGTTTCTTTGAACATGCAGACTATTCAATGTACCTTGTATTCTGCAGCAGAATATGGCAATCAATTACTGTTTATAGATCCTCAACTGATTCATTCTTGTTTTACTTTGTGGTTTGTGTGCTAATCTACTCACTTCATTTGGATTACAGTCCATGTTTACAAACCAAAAATGAAGCATAGCCAGTGGCAAGGGGACCAGTTCAATGTCGTTGTGATCTGGACTACATGTGATTCCAGAACCACAGCAATGCAGTTGACTCTCAACTGCCTCCTAGGCAATTAAGGATGATCAATAAATGCTGGCCTAGCCGGTGATTCCCAGATCCTCTCAATGAATTTTTTGAAAACCCACAGTAATTGCATGGGAGGGTGTATAGAGGGGTGCTATATTAAACTCCGGAGTTAAAATATGGGCTGTGTGTTCTGCAGACGCTAAATCATTCCAGCATTACTATTGACCCCAACTAACTCAGAACCCAGACGCATTTTCTTCGAGTTCTGTGAAAGGAGCCTGGAGTCACAAAATCAGCAGTAGTCCTTAATTTTGATGACACAATCATTCATGTTCTCTTTCAACTGTTGAAGCATTCCCACCCTTAGGTCCAACTGCATGCCTTTGTGATGTTCACTATTGGCTTTGCTTGATAATGACTGAGATTGACAGGCAGCGCAGTGCCCCAGTGGTTTGCACTGCTGCCAGGGGCCCGGGTTTGATTCCAGCCTCTGGTGACTGTCTGCATGGAGTTTGCAAATTCTCCCTGTGTCTGAGTGCTCTGGTTACCTCCCACAGTTCAAAGGTGTGCAGGTTAGGTGGATTGGCCATGGAAAATTTCCCATAGAATTCAGGGATGTGCAGGTTAGATGGGTTAGCCATGGGAAATGCAGGGTTGCAGGGATAGGGTAGGGGGGACTGGGTCTGGATGGGATGCTCTTCACAAGGTCAATGTGAACTCAATGGGCCAAATGGCCTGCTTCCATACTGTAGGGATTCTATGATTGATGTGGCATTTGTTGCCCATCCCTGATTGCCCAGAGGGTAGTCAACAGTCAACCACACTGCAGTGGGTCTGGGGTCACATGGAGGCCAGACCAGGTAAGGATGGCAGTTTCCTTCCCTAAAGGACATTAGTGAATTAGTTGGTAATGGTTTTATGCTCATTATTAGACTCTTAATTTCAGATTTTTAAAGAATTCAAACTTCACCATCTGCCATGGCCAGATTCGAGCCTGGGTCCCCAGATCATTACCTGGGTCTGTGGATTAATCCTTTAGCGATAATACCACTAGATTGTTAAACTCAATTCTGAGAAATATTGTCCACTATTTGTGTTACCATTTCATTAAGGGTTTAAAAACCAGTCTGCCGAGAAAACCCATAGCCTTTGGTTTAACACATTTCCTTTTGGGATGCCAAGAAAGGGAAAGGAAGAAAAGAAAACTGAGTGAAAATGAAAGAAATCTTGCTTTAAAAGCTTTGGTCTAATTGGAGCCACACCCCTGCTGTGAAAAAGGATTCAATTTTTATCCCCCTTATAGAAGCAATAATGATGGAAATTGAGCAGGGAGGCTGTCGAGGCTGGGAGCAGCTTTATTGGAACTGTCTGATGTTCTGTCTCGTATACGCCCGTCTAAATGTGACACAAAACAAATTTACACTGAGGAAACAGATCACTTATCAGCTAAGCAAGCGCTCAATTAGGACGGGAGACAGCACAGCCAAAAGTATTGGATTATGTTGTGTCTGTTCTCTATATCTCTGTTTAGTTTCCTTTTCCCACAGACACACTGAAGGCTGAAGCCTTTTCTGGACAGTCGTAGAGTTGTACAGTACAGAAACAGACTCTTCGGTCCCACTCAATAAAGGAAATCTGTAATTAAGAATCTACTGATGACCATGAAATCATTGCCGATTGTCAGGAAAAATCCATCTGGCGCACTGATCGCTTTCAGGGAAGGACGTCTGCTTTCCTTGCCTGGTCTGGTCTCCATTTGATTCCAGGCCCACAGTCATGTGATTGACTCTAAACTATGCTCTGGGCAATGAACATCGGCCTAGCCAGTGGTGCCCACATCCTATGAATGATTAATGAGAACAAGATTGCACATCATTTATTTCGACCAGGTTTCCCTAACCAAACAAGTCCCACGTGACTGCTTTTGGCCCATATCCCTCTAAACCCTTCCTATTCATGTACCTGCTCAAACGCCTTTTAATGTTGTATCTGTATCTGCAACTACCACTTCCTCTGGCAGTTAATTCCACATATGAATAACCTTCTATGTGGGAAAAGTTGCCCCTCAGGCCCCTTTTAAATCTTTCCCCTCTCACCCTCGATTTTGCAAAAACAAATGTAGCCACAGAGTTAGATTTTTAAGCTCTTAGTGCTGAGGGTAACCAATAGAATTGTCTTGTAAACCCTGCATTTTGCAAAGTGACGGAATTGCTGAGTTGTTTTGTGGAGGGACTGGTATGTGTAAGGTGACACTTATCCACAGTTGTGAAGTCCATGTGCTAAGTGAACCACAGGAAGTGTGGGGCAGGAGTCACATTGTTTTTAATCATTCAAGGGAACGCGGTCATTGCTGGCTCAGGAGGTATTTATTGTCCATCTCTAATTGTCCTGGAAATGTATGAATACAATCTCAACTTGCTGAAGTCCCCGGAGTGTACGAACACCCACAGTGCTGTTAGGAACGCAGTTCCATGGTTCTATGCAGGCACGGGTGGTAGAGTTTCCAACTTTCAGGCTCATTTGCTGAACTCAATGCTCGAGTCAGGAGTGTGATGGAATAGTCCCCCCTTGCCTTCATAGGTGTAGCTCCGACAACAGTCAAGAAGCTCGACACCATCCAAGACAATGCAGCCCACTTGATTGACACCACATCACTCACTTTGTTACTGAGGCAGAGTGCAGTAGGTTATACCATGTATGAGATGGACTGCAGTAACTCACCAAGGCTTTGTTCAACAGCACCTTCCAATCACGTTCTGTCCTCATAGAGCCTTAGAGTTATACACACGGAAATAGATCCTTTGGTTCATCAGTCCATGCCGAACATATACCCAAACTAAACTAGTCCCCCTGCCTACTCCTGGCCCATATCCCTCCAAACCTTTCCTATTCACATGCCTATCCAAATGCCTTTTAAACATTGTAACTGTGCCAACACGAGAAGGGCTGCAAGGGAATACGCCAACTGCAAGTTCCATTCAAACCATGTACCATCCAGGCCAACATTTTCTCTAAGCTGTGTGCTGGGACATCCCCACTGGCCAGTTGGCATGTCAGCCCATTGCTTCCACTTCTAGAAGCCACTGCCATGCACAAACCTTGGAAGGCAGCGCAGAAAACTACAGGGAACATTGGTCCTGACTGGCTTCACTGTCGTTGGGTCAAAATCCTGGAGCTCTGTCCTGAAAGTGAGTGTCCTTACACCCACAAGTACTGCAGTGGTTCGAGAAGGCAGCTCACTACTATCGTCTCTAGTGCAGTTAAGGATGGGCAGCAAATGACAGCAGCAACCAAATTCCTGTATGAATAAAGAAAGTTAAAATTAAAACAAAAACAGATGTTGCCAGAAAAGCTCAGCAGGTCTTGCAGCATCTGTGAAGGAAAAAATCAGAGTTAATGTTTCAGGTCCAGTGACCCTTCCTCAGAACACTTAAAAATGAACTTAACTTAAAATTAAAGCTTGCTACAGTAAGATTTGAAACCATGGCCTCTGAGTTTTGACTACGATAAGTACAGTTATCTTTATCGATGGGTCAGACTCATTCTAAACCTTCAGCTCAGAGAATCAAGTATTCTGTTCATTAATTTCCCCAATGTGATGTTGTTTGTCTGCGTAACAACATCCTGTGCTTCAGGATGTGATTCATTATGCAATGCCGTCAAAGAACTATTGACGTAAAGAGTAATTTTTAACAGGTGAATCTCGACCCAGGAAATAGTAAGACCCCTTCTTTGGGATGCCATTGGTTCGGAAATTCCTAATTGTTTAACAATGGGAAAAACATCAACAAAAGAATAAACATTCCAGGGCAGTTGTAGGGTCTGTTGATTAAAAGCCATGATGAGGAGGTGCTGGTGTTGGACTGGGCTGGACAAAGTCAGAACTCACATGACACCAGGTAATAATCCAACAGATCTGTTTGAAAACACAAGCTTTCAGAGTCTTAATACTCTCTCTCACTAACACCTGAAGGAGTAAGATGCTGAAAGCTTGTGTTTTCAAATAAACCTGTTGGACTATAATTTGGTGTCGTGAGATTTCTGAAGTTGATTAAAAGAAAATTGCATCTTATGTTCCACTTACCCTACAACCCACCAGGATCCCTGTGTAATTGTAAGTTAGCTTCTTACATGTTCCCAATTATCAGTGCTCCATTTTGGAGATCATAAGAACCGCCACTACTGGAGTCTGGGATAACACGGTGTGGAGCTGGAGGAACACAGCAGGCCAGGCAACATCAGAGCAGGAAAGCTGACATTGCAGGTTGGGACCCTTCTTCAGAAATGGGGGAGGGGAAGGAAATTGTGAAATAAATAGAGGTGGGGGCGGGGTCGCTGGTTCTGTCTTCAGCTGCGAGGGCCCTAAACTCTGAAATTTTCTTATTAAACTTTGTCGTACCATCTCTCTTTCCTGTTAAAATGTTCCTTCTTTGGCTGAGCCTTTTGTTCACATGTCTGAATATCTCCCTGTGTGCCTGGCTGTTACATTCTGTCTGATAGTGCATTTATCCATCACCTTCCAACAACACGAGAGGACCTCAAAATTTTTTTCTAAGCCCTGTTAAGGGCACCTTACAAATATGACCTGTTACTGTTGCTCATCACCCTTGTAATTTAGCGTGCTGTACATCCCTGGAGAGGTTTTCCTCAAGTCAATAGACATTCAATGACAAAATAAACATGTTCTATCAGAAGGAATCCTTTCTCCCAGCCAAAGTAAAAGCTTTTCTCTCTGTATAAACAGAATGCCAGGTGGTGGCTACTGTGAGTTGAGAGCTGACTCAGCAGCACCTTTGAGGTAGTGAGTCGATGCTGACTTGATGTGACGTATAATTCTAGTTACCTCTGAATTGGTAAAACAAAGCGTAGACTGGGTGATCTAGGTTCTGCCTGCAAATAAAGACCCTGAGCTTCTAGATAACACAGTGTGGAGCTGGAGGAATACCCTTCTGAAGAAGGGTCCCGGCCCGAAACGTCAGCTTCCCTGCTCCTCTGATGCTGCCTGACCTGCTGTCTTCCTGCAGCTCCACGCTGTGTTATCTCTGACTCCAGCATCAGCAGTTCTTACTATCTCATCCTAAGCTTCCAGTTGCCTGCCACTTTAAAACACCACCTTGTTCCCTGGTCAACATCTCTTTCTCAAGCTTGCTGCAGTACTCCAGCAAAGCTCAACGCAAGCTGGAAGAGCAGCACTTCATTTTCTGCTTGGGAACTCCACAGCCTTCTGGACTCAACATCGAGTTTAACAATTTTTGGGCTTGAGATCTCCAAGGTCAATATCACAATCTCACACATGAAATCTTGATATCACATGGTCTGCTAATACTCATATTGCTAGCCACTGACAGACCCCATCAGTAGCTATTCATTCTCCCAGGCTGATCATAATCCCCTCCCTTGTCTGTCTAACTGTTCTTCTCTCTTTTTGAGCTCTACTTCCACTTATCATTTACTCCTTAACCCTACCCCTCCCCCCAACCTATCTTCTGCATAAAAGAAACAGCTTTTTTTAACCGACTATCAGTTCTGAGGATGGGTCACCAGACTCAAAACGTTAACTCTGATTTCTCTCCACAAATGCTGCCAGACCCTGCTGAGGTTTTCCAGCCATTTCTGTTTTTGTTTGTGACGTGTCCTATCGCTTGGGCTAGTAATCCTGACGTCGGGCTAATGCTCTAGGTGTATGGGTTCAAATCCCACACACTGCAGGAGGTGGGATTTGCATTCAAGCAACAAAATCTAGAATTAAAACCTCATCTTAGCGATGGAGTCCATGAAGTTTTCATTTTACTGCTGTAAAACTCATCTGGTGTACCAATTCCTTCAGGGAAAAAAAATCTGCCTTCTCTCCGTGATCAGGGCTACAGGTGACTCCAGAGCCATCTAAGAACTAGGAGAAGGAGTGAGTCGTTTAGCCCTCAAGCCTGCTCTTCTATTCAGTACCATCATGGCCACTCTCATTTCAGCCTGAAACCCACTTTCTTGCCCACTCTGCATAACCCTTCAACCCATTACTAATCAAAAATCTATACACCTCCTTCTCAAATTTACTCAATGTCCCAGTATCCAAGACACTCTGAGGTAGTGAGTTTCACAGATTCTCAACTCTTTGAAAGAAATAATTCCTCCTCCTCTCTGTTTTAAATCTGCCAATCCTTTTCCCAAAACTGTCATCTCTCATTCTAGATATCCCCACAAAGGGACTAATCTCTTCTGTGTCTACTTTGTCATTCCCCAAAAGCATCTTAAATAATCAACATGGTCAATGCTTAAAACCCTCTGAAATGGCAGAGCCAAATAGGTACAGGCCTTACCAACAATACCCATATCCCGTGAAAAACTAAAGAGATTCGTGGTATTGGCAAAAAGAAGTTTTTCCAAGCAAAAGGAATTGTTACTAAATGGTTCTTTGATGTAGACTCCAAAATTAAAATTCTTCATCACTTCTTCATCATTTTTAGTCAGATGTGAAAGCTCCTATGGTCCTACTTTGAAGAAGAGTTTTAAAATTTCTCCCAGGTGAACAAGCCAATATTTATCACTCAAATAGCCCGACCAAAAGTGGATGATCTGATTATTATAAAACTATCTGAGCTCTGAGGAAGGGTCACCGGGCCCGAAACGTTAACTCTGTTTTCTCCTCCACAGATGCTGCCAGACCTGCTGAGCTTTTCCAGCAACTTTGTTTTTGCTCCTGATTTACAGCATCCACAGTTCTTTTGGTTTTTCTTATATAACTATCATTTGGTGGAGAAAATTAGCTACTATGTTTCCAACATTACAACAGGGACTACACATTAAACTATGCCTCAATGGCTTTGGGATATCCTGAGTTTGCCAAGGGCCGGTACTTCCGTCTTTCGCAGTTCAATCAGTTAGTTGCAATGGATTTTGATATTGTAGGTCAGGGTTAATGGAAGTAATGGTCCTTTGAAGAAGAGCAGATGATTGTAGTTGACACTGACTCAGAGACTGGGTTATAGACTTCCACAGAGTAAAGTGTGCCCGAGAGAGCAAGTCATAGGCTTTCCTGCTGCAGTTGCTTATGTGAGGCACCAATGACAAGAGCTTTCATCCCATTACAGCCTTCACTAATACTCTTATTGTGTTCCCTGATTAGCTAAGTGCTCACAGGTCAGAGTCGGAGCAGTAAATGGAAGAACTTATATTTCAAGCGTGTGACAGAGCGGAATTGACAAGGCGAATGACAAAGAAATTCACCCACTCAGCCTTTCAGATGAAAAGACAGGATATAGGGTTCAAAAAGGAGTCAGTTAATGGACTGTGCAAAGTAAGTTTGTTGCAGTTTTCAGTTAATCCGCAAGCCATGATCCTGTATCAACATGCAAACTCGCCTCGGGTTCATGAGTTTATTTGCGACAAAAATCCCATACAAATTGTTTTTTTTTAGAATGGGCTTAAGGTGCATTGTTGGTGATGGCTTTTTTTTCAATCTGCGACAAACATTAGCGAAGTCACATTAAAGTGTTTAAGGTTGGGGATGCTAAAAAAGAGGTGATAAGATGGATATTGAGAGGGGTTGGTGGAGATTGAAGACAGAGCCATCAAAAAAGACCAGGTAAGTAACAACAGGGAAGGAGTTGCTAAGAACAAACTAGACAGAGTCATACAGCGTGGAAACAGATCCTTTGGTCCAACCACTCCATGCACTTATCATGGTTGACTATCAAGGGGAGGCTGAGTTGAAGGATTGGAAGGAACATGTGAGGGCATGAGTCATGAGGAGATCAGCAAGATAGGATGAGGAATGGTTGGGTAGGGTTCCAAAAATTGGGCAGTACTTTTAAATTGAACACTCCAAGGGATAGGAAGCAAATTGGGCTATATGAATGTGAAAGGTAGGCGCTTTGTATAAGTAAAGGACAATATCAAATTTGAAACTAGCAGCAGGGCACCATATCAATGAGAAAACAGAACAGTTCCCGACGTCATAAATGGGCCTCATACAGGGCACGTCATAGATTCAGCAAAATGATGTCAAGCCTCCAAAGGTTCATTTCAAGGAGAGATTGCAATAAGGTTAGGGTTAGGCTATTCAGTTGAATTTGTCAGGGTATGAGGGAGAGCAGATAGGGTAGATGGAGAGAAACTACTTCCGTTGTTTGGAGAATATAGGAGTAGGAAACATACTTTAACAATTAGATACAAATTTTTCAGAAGCGAAATTATGAAACACTCAGAAGGTGGTATAAGTTTGGGGAATCGCTTCTACAAGTTCCAAACCAGTTGTAAAGTTTAAATCCAATATTGATGGGTTGTTGTCAATCAAGGGATTTGTGATAAAGGGAGGTATATGAAATCAGATCACAGATCAGCCATAAACCTGTTGAATGGTGGCACTGGCTTGAGATGTTGAATGATTCCCCATTCCTTCAGCGTTATGGAACAGCATCCATGGGGTACCTTCTGGAGGAGAGAATGAGCCCAAGAAACAGGGGAGCTTTATCCTCTGAGGGATAGTAATGACGAAGTGTCAGAATTCAGAGAAAAACTATCCCTCATTTGATGGATAAAGTGAAAAGTCATTTCCACTGCCATCCCAGAATAGTGGATACAAACACTCCGCAGTGGGTTGGAAATCATCCATTTTTCATCATCAACCTCCTGCGCACACAATTGTGAGTGTTGGAAAAGTCAAAAGAAAAGAGCAGATTGTGGAGAATGGCAAATCATTTTGCATTTCAGATGCTTATAAGGATGTTGCTAGTGTTGGAGGGTTTGAGCTACAGGGAGATGTTGAATAGGCTGGCGTTATTTTCCCCGGAGCATCAGAGCTGAGGGGTGACCTTATAGAAGTTTATAGAATCATGAGGGGCATGGGTAGGGTGAATAGTCAAAGTCTTTTCCCTAGGGTAGCAGAGTCCAAAACTAGAGGGCGTAGGTTTAAGTTGAGAGGGGAAAGATTTAAAAGGAACCTAAGGGCCAAGTCTTTCCCAAAGAGGGTGGTGCATGTATGGAAAGAAATGCCAGAGGAAGTGGTGGAGACTGGTACAATTACAACATTTAAAAGGCATCTGGATGGGTACATAAGTAGGAAGGGGTCAGAGAAATATGGGCCAAATGCTGGCAAATGGGACTAGATTAATTTAGAACATCTGGTCAGCATGGACGAGTTGGACCGAAGGGTCTGTTTCCATGCTGTAGAACTCTATGAGTCTATAACAGCTGGTTTGTCTGACTCCTTGCTGAAGAGAAGCTCCATTAGAAGCAAAGGCTGCAATTTCTGAAACATTGCAGAGCTGAAATCGAGGCAGCACTCTTGATCATGGTATCTTTCCAATGTTAAGTACTTCCACAGATCAGACCCAGAGCTGAGGGTAAACTCAGAGGTCGGTCTAGCTCCATTGTTCTGTAGTTTCCCCTCCGCACTCTGTCGCCATGGTAATCTATGAGCAGCCAACCCACGGCCATGGGGGTGGAATTGAAGCCTATTATTAAACCCACCTGCTAGGTGCAAATGTACCAAAGTGAAGAAATGTCTCTGTCAGCTCAGCCTCAGTGACTGCCAGCTATCAGAGGAAGACAATCAGCTTCTGTCAGAAATGGAGACAAGAGATATCGTATTTTGGAATGTCAGATAAATGTGGCCACTTAGGTACTGACACCGCAGAACAAAAAACAATCAGGCCACTGAAAACTCTACTGTTATTGGAAAAGCAAAGAAATCAGTGTAAGATTGCTAAGGTGACTGGTGATTGAAGTAACATTCTGCAATCAGAGTGAGAGAGAAAAGAGACTTTTACCAATCAGAGAGAGGACATGCTTATCAAACTTCACTCCGAGGCCCGAAGCAAAATACTGATCTGAAACGAGCACAGAAATTGCTGGAGAAACCCAGCAGGTCTGGCAGCATCTGTGGAGAGAGAAACAGAATTAACGTTTCAGCTCTTGTATGACTATTCTTCAGAATGTATCAGATTCAAAATGTTAACTTTCTCTCCCCACAGATGCTACCAAAACTAATGTTATTTTTATGTTATTTAGAGGTTAATCAAGTTTATAAACACAATTGTAAAGCGGGCTCTTTTCGCACAGTAGCAGTGTTTTTACCTCTGAGCCTGGAGGCCAAGTATCAAGTCCCACCTGCTCATATGTGTAGTAACACTTTTGAACGAGTTAATCTGAAACAGATAGTGTTGGCGCAACACCGCGGGTCTGGCAATATCTGTAGAGAGGGAAACAAATTTAATGTTTCACATCCAATTTGACTTCTTTAGAACTTCACGTCAGATTCAAAACATTAACCCTCTTTCTCTATATACTGATGCTGTCAGAGCCATTGAGTATAGGGGTTGGGAAGTTCTGTTGAGGTTGTACAGGATGTTGGCGAGGCCTCTTCTAGAGACAGTTCAGAAGAAATTTACTAGGATGTTGCCAGGTATACAAGGTTTGAGTTATAAAGAAAGGTTGGATCAGCTGAGACACTTTTCCACTGGAGCGGAGGAGGTTGAGAGGCAACCTTATAGGAGTTTATAAAATCATGAATGGTATGGATAGAGTTAATGGTATTTGTCTTGGGGATTTCAAACCAAGGGGACACATTTTTAAGGCGTGAGGAGAGAGATTTAAAAAAACAGAAGGGGCAATTTTTTTACACAGAGGTTAGTTCGCGTGTGGAATGAACTTCCTGAGGAAGTGGTGGATGTGGGCACAAATACAACATTTAAAAGACACTTGGATAAATACACGAAAGGATGTGATGCTTTGGAGAGGGTGCAGAGGAGGCTTACCAGGATGTTGCCTGGTATGGAGGGTGCTAGCTATGAAGAGGGGTTGAATAGATTTGGATTATTTACATTAGAAAGACAGAGGTTGAGGGGGAACCTGATTGAGGTCCACAAAATCATGACAGGTATAGACAGGGTGTATAGCAAGAAGCTTTATCCCCCCCAAAGTGGGGGACTCAATTACTAGGGGTCGCAATTTCAAGGTGAGAGGGCAAAAGTTTAAGGGAGATATGCATGGAAAGTTCTTTACGCAGAGGGTGGTGGGGGGCCTGGAACGCATTGCCAGCTGGGGTGGTAGAGGTGGACACGATAGTGTCATTTAAGATACATCTAGATAGGTACATGAATGGGCAGGGAGCAGAGGGATACAGATCCTTGGAAAATAGGCAACCGGTTTAGATAGAGGATCTGGATCGGCACAGGCTTGGAGGGCCAAAGGGCCTGTTTCCTATGCTGTAATTTTCTTTGTTCTTGACTTGAACCATGCTAGAAACAGTTTTCTATTGAGCCACATATTTAAGGGAGTAGAGACAGTTTTAAACTCAATAGTGGCACTGAAGATATGGTTAAACCAGTGTAGAAACAAGGTAAGAGAGAAAGGCATTGATACAGGACGAAATAAACAGACCATGACAGGAAGGATCAGAGTGCACTTATCCAAGGGTAAATCAATAGATGTGGCTGGAGGTTACAAAAATGTTAAATGGACAAAATGAAAGGGTCTCTATCTGAACACATGTAGCTTTTAAAACAAAGCAGATGAACTGGTAGCACAAATTGAAATATATGTATACTTTCTGATAGCCATTGTAGAGACATTGCTGCAGGACAGAAAGACTGGAGCCCGAACATTGAAGGGCACATAACATGAAGGGAGGACAGGTAACTCAGCATAACAGGAGGGTGACTTTAAGTAATCCTGGTAAATAAGGAATGATGACCTCAGTTCAAGAGGCTGGGCTGAAGAAAATGGTTTGCGTACAGATGAGAAATGTCAAGGCAAGGAATCAATTGTGGGAGTGGTTTATAGGCTTCCCAATGCAATAATAGATTTGGTATTATGAATCGAGAAAGGATTAATCAATGAAGAAATAAAAGTAAAAAAACTGTCAGTAATAAAAACCGAAAGTACCAGAGAAATTCAGCAAACAAAAATAGAAAATACTAGCAAAGCTCAGCAGGTCTATCAGCACTTGAGGAGAGAAATCAGAGTTAACGTTTCAGGTCAAGTGACCCTTCCTCCAGCAGTTTCTATTTTTGTCTTGATCTACAGCATCAGCAGTATTTTCAGATTTTATTTCAGAGAAACTCCGCAGGTCTGGCAGCATCTGTGCAGAGAGAAACTGAGTTAACGTTTCCAGTCCGAAATAACTTCTTCAGAATTGTGGGGCTAATCTCATTGGGAACATTCAGACAGAATAGATTCATATCTGCTGCAGTTTAGAAGAGTTGACAAGGTTGAAACACACAGATCAATAGGCATTTGGAACATAGGGAAAGGAAGATCGTCTTGCGGGATAATCTCAAATTAAGGGTCATTGTTTAAAAGGAAAGGTTGTCCATACAATGCAAACCTGAGGGGAAAGTTTTTCCTCACAGGGGGTCATCAGTCTTCAGAATGGTCTTCCTCAAAGGCCAGTGGAAGCAGAAAAGCCCCTTTGGCTAATCCCATACATGCCAGTCAAGAACTAACTATTCTAATCTCATTTCTAGCATTTGGCCCACAGCCTTGACACCACAAGTACGCATCTAAATACTTCAATGTTATGAGGGTTTCTACCTTGCTCATTCTTACAGGTGGTCAGTTCCAGATTCCCACTGCTTTCCACGTGAAAACGTTTTTCCTCTCATCATCTCTAAACCTTCTACTCCCTTACCTTAAATTATGCCTCCTTGCTCATTAATCCCTTCACCAAGGGTAAAAATTCTTCCCATACTATGTCCCTCATGATCATATACCTCTCAATCATGTCCCTTCTGAATCTTTTCTGCTCCAAGGAAACAACCCCATCTACCCATTCACTCGTGATAGCTGCAAGCCTCCGGCCCAGGAAGCATCAAGGAATATTTTGAAGGCAGAGGTAGGTAGATTCTTGATATGTAATGGGGTGAAAGGTTGTCAGGGTAGACAGGATTGTGGACTGACAAAATCAGCTATGACCTTACCGAATGGTGAAGTGGGCTCAAGGGCTGCATGCTTGCTCCTCATAGAGTCATGGAGTCATAGAGGTTTATAGCATGGAAACAGGCCCTTCAGCCCAATATGTTCATGCTGCCCATTTTTTACAATTAATCTAGTCCCATCTTCACACATCCCACTATATCCATCCCATCCATGGACCTGTCTAAACATTTCTTAAATGACAAAATTGTGCTTGCCTCCACCACTACCTCTTGCAGCCCATTCCAGGAACTCACCATCCTCTGTGTGAAAAAATTACCCTTCTTGACCCATTTGTATTTCTCCCCTCTTAAAACTATGCCCTCTAGTTTTAGACTTCCCTACTATGGGGAAAAGCCATCTACCTTACCTATACCTCTCGTGGTTTTATAAGCTTCTATAAAGTCACCCCTCAGTTTCCTATGCTCCAGGGAAAGAAGTCCTAGTGTATCCAGCCTCTCCTTATAGCTCAAACCTTCCAGTCCAGGTAATATCCTAGAAAATCTTTTTGCACTCTTTCTAGTTTAATAATATCCTTCCTATTAGTAGGGCATCCAGAAATCATGCAATGCACCAAATGTGCCCTCACCAACATCTTGTACAACTGCAACAAGACGTCCCAACTCCTATACTCAATGACTCCTACTCCTAATTCATACATTTCCACATTCATATTGGCTGTTAACTGCTCCAGCTGTCAGTACATTGTGTGATGAACTGAGAAATATTTCTCTACCAGTGGTGACTGACTTTATTCAACAATCGTTTACATGCATACTAGATCCCACCTCAATTTGCAAGTCTATTTTAATTCATTGTCCTTGGCTGGACAGGTTGAACTGTTGTGTTTTTTGTCCTTGTGTTTGTGTGTTAATCTCACCCCCAGTTTATGACTGACCTTCCAGAGGGACTCTGTACAGTAGCAGGCTTTAGGGAGTTTTGTTTAACTTGCCTCTAATTTATTGCCGTTTGAAAGAAACTGAAGGCCACGTGCTGTTGCGATTTTGAAAAAAATAAGATGAGCAGAACTGTCTATCTCATGTTACAACTTACATTATTCATCTGAAACTTGTTGCCTTCTTTGGCATGACATTTCTATAGTTTCAGCAGCCCAGGAACCATCTGTTCCACATGGCATTTGACTATCTATTTGTACTTATCCTTTATCACCCGTGATCTTTCTCCTAACCAGGCTTTTTTTAAAAGGTGCTAAGCAGCATGATAGTCATCACGTTAACATAAGAGCTCAGTTTCTCATATCCAATGTTGCAAACAGACAAGAAGCCCCTGTGAAATTTCTGCTGTTGCCTGAGGCTTGTTACCATGACACTCAACTCCTTTAACTCAATGTTTTTAGCCCACAGATACATAAAATACTTGTGATAATGGGAACTGCAGATGCTGGAGAATCCAAGATAATAAAATGTGAGGCTGGATGAACACAGCAGGCCAAGCAGCATCTCAGGAGCACAAAAGCTAACGTTTCGGGCCTAGACCCTTCATCAGACCCTTCTCTGATGAAGGGTCTAGGCCCGAAACGTCAGCTTTTGTGCTCCTGAGATGCTGCTGGGCCTGCTGTGTTCATCCAGCCTCACATTTTATTATCATAAAATACTTGTGTCCTCTGATTCTTGATTCATTCATGAGTGGGAGTGGTTTCTTCCTCTCTATACTGTCCAGACCCCTTATTGTTTTGTATAGATCTATGAAATCAACTCTCAGCCTTTTCTTTTGTAAGGAAATCAGTCTTAACCCGGAAGCCAAGATAATAAAGTGTGAAGCTGGAGGAACACAGCAGGCCAAGCAGCATCTCAGGAGCACAAAAGCTTTTGTGCTCCTGAGATGCTGCTTGGCCTGCTGTGTTCCTCCAGCTTCACACTTTATTATTTTAGATTCTCCAGCATCTGCAGTTCCCATTATCACTTAACCCAGAAGCCCTTCAGCTTAGAAGCAGGCCATTTGGCCCATTGAGTCCATACCAACCCCTCTGAAAAGCATCCCATCCTATCCCTGTAACTGTGCATTTCCCTCGGCTAAACCACCTAACCTACACAACCCTGGACACTACGGGCAATTTAGCATGGCCAATCCACCTAAACTGCACATCTTTGGACTGTGAGAGGAAATGGAGCACCCACAGGAAACTCACATAAACACAAAGAGAATGTGCAACCTGAGGGTGGAATCAAACCTAGGTCCCAGGCTCTGTGAGGTAGTAGTGCTAGCCACCATGCCACACTTCTCCAGCATATCTCCATAACTGAAGTTCCTCACCCCTGGAACCATGCTTGTGAGGCTTTTATGCTATTCTCAATGCTTTCACATCCTTCCTAGAGTTTAACTCCCTGAACTGGATGCAGTACTCCATCTGGAGTCAAACTTATGTCTTGGACAAGTTCAAAATAACTTCCTTGCTCTTATAATCCATGTGCCTTTGAATTAAGAACAGAGCACTAATTCTTACCAGGTTCTGGGGCTGCTCTCTTATTAGAGAGAGATGACCAGTGGTGGTTTAACCCCAGGGTCATCCATTCTCAGGCAAGGGGAGGTACTGAGAAGGTGGGACTTTCATGGTAACCTCAGCTGGTGTGGGAATTGAACCTACTCTGTTGGGGTACTCTGCATTGCAACTCAGCAGTACAGTCAACTGATCTAACCAAGCCTCGTCTTGAATGCCAAATGCTTTGTTAACCATGCTCTCGATCTGCCTTCTCATAGAGTTATAGGGTCATACAGCATGGACACAGACCCTTCAGTCCAACCAGCACATGCCAAACATAATCCAAAACTTAGCTAGTCCCACCTTCCTGCGCTTGGCCCATATCCTTCCAAACCCTTCCTACTTATCCAAATGTCGTTTGTTCAATGATTTATGCAAATATGCACCCAGGTCCCTTAACCCATCTTCTGTCTCTGAACTAAATGCTAATGCCATTCACTTCAGGGGTTCCAGATTCACTTTGATATCATCAACTGTTTCAAACTCATCATTTGGCCATGTAGCTTGTTGTTAAGCCTTACTACATGATCAATTACCAACCACTAGAATAAAAGTCTCACATCTCGCAGGCTAAAGCTACATCCGGCAAACTTTGTGTCCCACTTGAGTATCTCAACTGTATTTGTCATAAAATGATGTGTGCAGGAGCAGTCTTGTTGTTATGAAACATACAAAATAGGTGTAGGAATAGGCCATCCAGCCCTTAGAGCTTGCACCACCACTCAATATGGTCATGGCTAATCACGCAATCTCAAATTCAGTATTATACTCCCATAATTTCTCCATACCCCTTAATGCCTTTAGCTGCAAGGGTCACATCCAGCTCCACCTTGAATATGTCCAGCGAACTGGCCCCAACAGCTTCCTGTGGGAGAGAATTCCACAGGTTCACAACTCTCTAGTTGAGGAAATTCTTCCTCATCTCAGCACTGAATGGCTAACCCCTTATTCTTACTCTGTACATCCTAGTTCTGGACTTCCACAACATCAGCAACGTTTTTCCCATATCTAGCCTGACCAGTCCCATCAGGATTTTATATGTTTCTATGAGATCGCCCCTCATTCTTCTAACTTCCAGTGATTACAAGCCCAGGCGATCCAGCCTTTCCTCACATGTCACTGCTGCCATCCTGGGAATCAGTCTGGTGAACCTTTGCTGGATCCCCTCAATAGTAATAATGTCTTTCCTCAGGCTAGGAGACCAAAACTGCACACGATACTCAAGGTGTGGCCTCACCAAGGCCCTGTATAACTGCAGAAGACATCCTTGTTCCAATACTCAAATCCTCTCACTATGAAAGCCAGCATGCCATTAGCTAAGACTTTCATGGTGAGAAAAGCCTTTGGCGATCCACTATATATCATCTGCCTAGGCAAGGAGACCAGGACCCTGTGTTTGCTGAGCCACGCTCATCCTCAGTCTAGCAGCACCCTAATTTCAAATATCTTAAATAATAAAACAAGGAACTGCAGATGCTGGAAATCTGAAACAAAAACAAATTGCTGGAGAAACTCAGCAGGTCGGGCAGCATCTATGGAGAGAGAAAGTTAAAGTACTGTTCTGAAGAAGAGCCATGATGAACTCAAAGCGTTAACTCTGTTTCTCCCTCCACAGATGCTACCAAATCTGCTGAGTATCTCCAGCAATTTTTGTTCAACTATCTTATCTTTGTTTTCACATCCTTCCATGCTCCACCAGTTCCCTGTCGTTGTGGCTTGCTCAACCTCGCTGAGATCTTTGTGCTTCTTCAGTAATGGCTGTTGCTCATGAGAAATTAGTCTGAACATTTTGCGTGACCATTCTTTCCCTCAAACTCTCTGCCTTGCTCTCCCACTTCAAGACATTCCTCAAAGCCCAAATCTGAGACCAAGGTTTTGGTCACCTCAAATCTCACAGTTTGACAGACAACATTCCTGTGAAGCATGTTGGCACTTTTCACTATTTTAAAGGCGCTTTACAAATGAAGGTGGTTGTTGTATTGTGTACTGTCCTTTCTCTATTACTGAAGCATTGAGAAGGTTAAAATGCCATTGTGAACACAATCTTGTTTGTTTAATATATACAGGTTTATAAAAATACACTAGCCTGAGGATTGCAAACTTTTAATTCACTGTGGCCTGGCATTTTATGAGGTGTTATCTGTGTTATGAGGAGACAGTGACTGACCTCTGTGTCTCTAGGCTTAGATTACATATGAATTAGAAGGATCAGTCTCACCGACAGCTGCCCCGAATATGATTATAGACAAGGAGATGTGTTTGTTTTCCACACAGCAATGACGTAAAGCCTGGGGAGGTGGGGGGAGCCAGCTGTGGCACAGTTTGGTCATGGTGATTATGTGATGGGATCCAGAGCCTGTCAGAGACATGTATCCATGTTCCTGCAGCTCTGACACTGCGTCGATGCACAAACTGACAACGTCCTGATCAGGGATGAGCTATTGGACTCATGCACTTTCATAGAAAACCGTCACCTTTGACTCCAACATCTCAGCAGCCTCAAACAAGATCCAAGGTTCAATCTATAGAGTGAGCTGATTGCAACTGGGTCAGCAAAGGCTTTTGTGTCGAGACGAATTGCAACTGACCACTGTGCTCCTGCATTAGAGAGCGTGGACATGGGCATGGCATCATTCCTAATTGTTCTCCAGTGCTTGTTGGTATTGGTAAAGGTAAAGCTACCATAGTCCTACCCGACCATAAGGCTATTCGCTCATCACAGATAGAGAGTGACTAGGGGTGGTTTAACCTGACGGACACCAGGCTTCAGGTGAGGGGAGAGGTTTAAAAGGAGAGTTCTTCATGTCAGTTCACTCTGTATTGCAAGCCACACAGCCAGCCAACTGAGCTAACAAACACCCCTTTTAAGCACTCATGAAATGAAGGGATGACCATTTCAGGTTACACATCTGTTCTGGTCACTGGGAAGGCAATGGTGTAGTGGTTATGTCACTTGACTAGTAATCTAGAATGCTAGCTGTGGGGGGTATGATGGGTTCAAGTCCCATCATGGTTGCTGGTGAAAAGTTTGATTTTATTAAAAATTTGTAGTAAAAAGCAAGTCTAACGGCTGTGGCTTTTTACTTAATTCATTTAAGGGACATGGGTATTGCTGACTGGGCCAGTATTTATTGCCCGTCCCTAGTTGCCCCTTGCAAAGGCGGTGGTGAGCTGCCTTCTTGAACTGCTGCAACCCGTGTGCTATAGCTAAAGTCACAAAATCCATCAGGGAGGAAATTGCACGATTTTGACCCAGCAACACTGAACGCTTGGCATTAAAACCCATTTGGTTCATTAATGTCCTTTACGGAAGAAGATTGGCCCTTGTTTATCTGGTCTGGCCTACAAATGACTACAGGCCTGCATTAGGATCAGGCAATAAACTCTGGCCTGCTCAGTGACGTCCACCCCCTATGAATACATTTTTTAAAAAAACCTGTGTGGAGTTTGCAAATTCTCCCCATTCATGTGTGAGTTTCCTCCAGGTGCTTGGATTCCTCCCACAGTCCAAAGATGTTCTGGTTAAGGGGATTGACCATGCTAAATAACCCATAGCATCTGGAGGTGTGCAGGCTAGGTGTGTTAGCCATGTGGAAATGCAGGGTTATAGGATTAGGGTAAGTGGTGGGTCTGGATGGGATGCTCTTTGGAGGGTTGGTGTGGACTCAATGGGCTGAACAACCTGCTTCCACACTGTAGGGAATGCATGATTCCATTTCCAACGGCAAAGCACATACACAGTACCCCTTTGACAACAGTATCTCTCCCTAAATCATTCACATCCGCCTCTGCGTGTCATACCTGAGGCCTCCCATCCGTCTTTTAACGATGAGAGTGCAAACTTTGATTTCAAGAAACCCAGGCCATCAGGCATCAGCTGCTGTCTCAGAGAGCTACTGGGCACAACAGGCTAGAAGGGACAATGCTGTGACTGGGAGCACCAACAGAGATTGAAACTGTACAATGGAATTTACCAAAAAAAAACACAGCCAGGCTAATTGGAAAGAAGGACTTGCATTAATAAAGCATCTTTAAATGACCACTGGATCCCTCAAAGTCCTTTACAAGCAATTAAATCCTTTCAGAATGCAGTTGTGATTGTAATGTAGGAAACATGACAGCTGATTAGCACTCAGTAAACTTCTACAAACGGTAATATGATAATGACCCTGATAATCTGTTTTTGTTTTGTGGTGTTGATTGAGGGATAATGTACTGGCTAGGAGAGCAGGCAGATCTTCCCTGCACTTATGTAAAACAAAAAGCTACAGATGCTGACGATCTGGAGAAACTCAGCAGAAGAAAGCAGAAATAATTTTTCAGGTCAGGTGACGCTTTATCAGAACTCAGTGATGCTGCCAAACCTGCTGGGTTTCGCCAGCATTTTCTGTTTTCTTCCATGCCTCATGGTGGGATTGTTCACATCCATCTGTACAGTCAGCCAGGGTGTCAGCACCGCCAACGCTATATCAGATCCTTAATGTTGCACAGCAGGGTCAGATCCATTTGCTGTGCTCAAGACTAGGAGCAGAACTTGAACCTGAAACCTTTTGATTCAGAGGCAGACTTTCTACCAACTGAGCTGTAAAGGAAGCACAGTTTGTGCAAATTGTAGGAAAAACAACCAATTCAGAAACAAAAAGCCTTATGACGCTGATTCCTGGGACTGACATTTTGGATCAGTTAGAATTATATTCATTGGAGTTTAGAAGAACAAAGAGAGGGGGATCTTATGGAAACCTATGAAATTCTGACAAGACTATTCAGGGTAAAAGCAAGGAGGATATTCCCGAAGACCAGGGGAAGACAGAATCAGGGGTTTATAGTCTAAAGATTTAGGGTAGACCATTTAGGATTGAGATGAGGAGAAATGTCTTCACCCAGAGAGTGGGGACCCTGTGGAATTCTCTGCCACAGAAAGCATTTGAGGCCAAAACATTGAATGTATTCAAGAAAGTGTTCGATGTTGTTCTTAGGGCTGAAGTGGATCAAAGTGTCTGAGAAGAAAGAAATAGGGGACTGAGTTGTGTGATAACCATGATCATATGAAATAATAGAGCAGACTTGAAGAGCTAAATGACATACTCCAGCTCCCATTTTCTATGTTTCTAACTCCTTACCACATTCCCATATTGTATATGTAGTAAAGCTGTTCTCTGTATCGAGGTGGGGCCCATAAGAGGCAAGTGAAGTCCTTGCTCAGGTGCATCAGTGGGAGCTGCTCATTTGCATATCTGCGTGGGAGGCTGGATTGAATCATTTTCCATGACTTCAATGGAAATAAAATCTGTAAGAGATGGATAGCAACCAGCATCTTACAGTATCAGCCAACATCAATATTAACGCCCCCCCAGATCACCTCAGCACGTTAACAAATATCCCAGCACTGGCTTCTATATGGCTCCCCTAGAAATTAGGCAAGGTGTATTCCAATACTTTGTGAAGTTGATGAAGCTCAAATGTCAGACGAGCTGTATCAGTGATTTGAGAAGCTGTTTTTCATTTGTGTCTCTCCCAGCAATGTGTAAATGCAGCCGTGATTTCCGATACATTCTGTGTCAACTCCTGTGCAGTCACCACACAGTGTGTACCTGATACTCCTGTTCCCTTAGAAATTGTTGTGTATTATATGAATTAAAGCTTCATATATCTGATGCTGCCAAAACACTCCAGTCCATTCTGACTTGGGGACAGCACCTTGACAATCTTTCTGAGGAGGGGCAGCATGCTGTATAATGTCAACAGTTTCTTAAGCAGCATATGTGGTTTATGTGAAAGACAATACAACTGATCAGAGAAAAATTACAATCATTATTGCTTGAAAATTTAGAGGAATGTTGATGTTGCATTTTTGCTCTCGTGTCTCTATTGTGCTGTGTTTCCCATTATTACTTCCCATCTTTAGATGCTTACACTTAATGTAACAAAAACAAATTGCTGGAGAAGCATAGCACAACTGGCAGCATCTGTGGGGAGAAAGCAAACATTTTAAATCCAGTCATTCTTCTTCAGAACAGTTAAGCTACACTACATGTAACTACTTTGAATTCCTTTTCGCTCGCACAAGCACTCTTTTCCTTTTGCTATTGTACTGTGGGCAAAAGCAGACTTCTGCTTATCATCAGATTATTTTACAGAGTTCGGATTTAAAATGGACATTTGCTGCTTCGCAGAACGGTGGACAGCAGATAGGTCAGCTACGAGACAAAGCAGTGTTTATTATCAAATTAACAGATAACCAGTTTTCTGATCGTGCATCTGTTGAAACCCATCACTGTGAAAGATTTCATTTGGCTTTTTAGGTTCATCTAAATTAATACTCCCAAAAGGTTAAAAGAGAAAGTGAGAATGTGTGTGTGTGTGTGTGTGTGTGTGTGTGTGTGTGTGTGTGTGTGTGTGTGTGTGTGTATGTGTCTGTGTGTGTGTGTGTGTGTGTGTGTGTGTGTATCGAGTTTTGAACAATAATCTAGGTTTCCCTACCTTTTACCCATTCCTTTGCAATTTTTTCTCCTCTGAGACTCACCCTACTCAGGGCTGTATCCAACCCTCCTAATATAACTTCTTGCCATCTAGCTCTAGTAACCCATACTTCAGGCTAGGCACAAAATAATCCTGATGTTGTGGACCTTTCTCATGGCTACCTTATGTCACTCTTCAGAAGGTGCACTCCACACTATGTGATCATTTTTATTCCCTCAGTGAAAACCGCTACAGTTTTTTTTTAATTGACTCACAAGGCATGTTCGTCTCCAGCTGGGCCAGCATTTATTGCCCAGATGGCAGTTTAGAGTCAACCACATTGCTGTGTGGTCTGGCATCACATGTAAGGCAGACCATCTCTTTCCCAAAAGAGTGAACCAGATGCTTTTTTTAAAAATCCCAACAATGGATTCATGGTCATCATTAGAGCCTTAATTCCAGATTCTTTGTTGAATTCAAATTCCACATTCTGCCGTGGCAGGGTTTGAACTCAGGTTCCCCAGAACATTAGCTGGATTTTTGGATTACTAGGCTATTTTCGCTAGGCTGTTGCCTCTCCATTTATCCAAAAATGACATTTTCTCAACCACTTGAAACCTTGCTGTGCTCCATATTCATGTTAATTGGTTAAACCTAGCTATACCCAGTAAACCAAATGTATTTTTTTTAGTATGTCGAAGAAACTTTTGTTTTTTAATTATTCATGGGATTCGGATACTGTTGGCATTTATTGCCTATCCCATTCTCATGCCCTCGAAAATGTGGTGGTGAGCTGCTTTCTTGAGCAGTTACAGAGTTTCAGGTGTGGATACAGTGCTGTTATGAAGGGGGCGTGGTTGTGGGATTTTGACCTGGCAATGGTGAATGAACGGCAAAATATTTCCAAGTCAGGATGCTGTGTGCCTTGGAAGGGAACTTGCAGCTGGTGGTGTTCCCAAGCAACTGTTGCCCTTATCCTTCTAGATGATAGTGCTCATAGCTGTGGAAAGTACTATCGAAAGGGCCTTGGTGAGTGGCTGCAGTTCATCTTATCGATTCTACACACTGCTGTGCATTGGTGGTGACGGGAGGGAGTGAATGCTGAAGGTGATGGTTGGTCTGTTTTTTCCTAGAGTGTGTTGAGCTACTTGAGTGTGGGGGGAACTGCACTCATCCAGTCAAATGGGGAATATTCCACCACACCCCTGACTCATGTCTCGTAAGTTGACTGTAGGCTTAAGGAGAGAGTTACAGGCAGCACAGTGGCTCAGTGGTTAGCTTAGTCACCTTACAGCACCAGGGACACAAGTTTGAATCTAACCTCAGGCCACTGAGATAGCACATTCTCCCTGTGTCTGCACGGGTTTCCCTTCGGGTGCTCCAGCTTCCTCTCACAGCCTAAAGATGTGCAGATTAGCTGTGGGAAATGCTGGGGTAAGGTAGGGGAGTAGGTCTGGGTGTGATGATCTTCAGAGGGGGTGTCCTGAAATGTAGAGTTAAGGTTAAAATCAGGTCAGCCGTGGTCTTATTGAATGGGAGAGCAGGCTCAAAGGGCTGAGTGGCCTACACTTGTTCCTTGTTCTTAGGTCCACAGGCTCAGGTTGCACTGATTGAGGAAGCCAGCTCTCTTAGATGAGAAAAAAAACGAAGGAATTGTGGATGCTGGAAATCTGAAACAAAAACAGGAAACATTGGAAAAACTCAGTAACTCGGTGCAGACTTGATGGGCTGAATGGCCGGCTTCCACACTGGAGGGAACCTATGATTACAGCGGGAAACACAAAATGAGCAGACTGTCGACAGGATCTTGCAATTCCATTTCCAACTCACATCAGTACTCTCAATTGAAAATTGTACCTTTTATTGTAGTTCTGCCTATAATTGCTATTGCATGGAAGGTGTTTGGTGAAGATGTGGCGTAATAGGAAAAACGGGAGAAGAAATCTGATCATCAACAATTATGCTGAAACCGAGATGAATCATGCAGCCCAGTCATGGGTTGATGGTTCCTGTGTCGGTTTTTTCTAAAAGCTATTCAATAGTTACACAGACCCACTCTTACGCTTCAGCCTTGCATATTATTCCTTTCAAATAACTATTCAATTTCCTTTTGAACACTTCCACTGAAACCACCTCCATCATGCAAAGTTCAAGTCCTTCAGCAAGTCGCTGGATAATTTACCTGTTGTGTTCCACTGCGTCTGCACCCACTGCCTCTGCCCAGGAGCCCGTTCCCTCCCCAAACCTCCACCCAGCCCACAATCTCATGCCCTGCATTACTTGCCGTTTTAGCATTCCACGCAACAGTTCAGATGCTTCCAGCACTTAGATTGGATGAGCAAGGATGTGACCCAGGGTTGTTTGCAGCAATTGATGGAGTTGGAGGAATAGGGAGTGCACGAGGCAGGTATTAATTTCTGTGTACAAAAAGCAATAAGACGAATTGCCTGAGTTTGCAAATGATGCTACATAAACGCCAATTATTTTTCTCTGGAGAAGCAGCAGCTGACTAATTTCTGGAGTGAGCGGATTGCCTTGTGAAGATTGGACAGGATGAGCCTGTGTACCCTGGAGTTTAGAAGAGTCAGAGGTGATTCAATTGAAACATATAAGATTCTGAGGGACCTTGAATAGGTGGGTGTGGAAAGGATGTTTCCTCTAATGGCAGAATCCAGAATGTGATGGTCATGACTTAGAAATAAAATGACTTTAAAATGCCTATCCATTTTAGGTAGAGAGGAAAAATGTTTTCTCTCTGAAGGTTGTGAGTCTTTGGAATTCATTTCCTCAAAAGATACAGAATCTATAAGTATTTTTAAGGCAACAGGAGATAGACTCTCATCATACCAAGGGGGAGAAAGATTATCGGGGGTGTCCTGAAATGTAGAGTTAAGGTTAAATTCAGGTCAGCCGTGGTCTTATTGAATGGGAGAGCAGGCTCAAAGGGCTGAGTGGCCTACACTTGTTCCTTGTTCTTAGGTCCACAGGCTCAGGTTGCACTGATTGAGGAAGCCAGCTCTCTTAGATGAGAGAAAAAACAAAGGAATTGTGGATGCTGGAAATCTGAAACAAAAAGAGGAAACTTTGGAAAACCTCAGTAAGTCTGCAAGCATCTGTGGAAAGAGAAACAGAGTTAACATTTCTCCTGAAGACGGGTCACTGGGCCTGAAACAATAACTCTGTTTCTTTCTTCACAGATGCAGCCAGAACTGCTGAGATTTGCTAGCAAATTGTGTGTGTGTGTGCGCGTGCGTGCGTGCGCGTGTGTGCGTGCGTGTGCGCGCGCGTGCGTGCGTGCGCGTGTGTGCGTGTGTGTATGTATATATGTATGTGGGGGAGAGAGAGAGATATGACAGTAAAGTCACTTCAGTTGCAGAAACTTTTTGTGTCACAAATGCACCAACTTTACTAATACTGATTCTTGGGGTCACACTTGAAGAGGCATGAGAATTGGAGAAACAAAAACAGAGGCACCCGAGGGAAGCACGCAGTTAGTAAAGGGTGGAGTAGCTTATATAGCCCATGAACCTTTCCATTGAGTTTTACGCCTGGTATATTTTAAGTGAGTTCTAAAATGGGTCACTGGACTGGAAATGTTAACTCTGCTTTCTGTCCACAGATGCTGTCAGACTCACTGAGTTTCTCCAACAATTTCTGTTTTTGTGCCTAATTCGATATTGCCTTTTCTTTGTCATAATGCCTCTCCAATGTATCTCATTATTTCATTCTTTCCTAACCTTTTCACTCTCCTTCCATGCATTTTCCCCATTCTCTCCCTCAGTCTTCTTCTATACCTCACTCTCTCCTCTTTATCCACCTCTGCCTGCTTCCTCTTCCTCTCTCTCTCTTGTTTCCTCAGACGCCCCTCCTTTTCATGTTTCCATTCTCACAGATTTCCATTGCCAGCCTCCGACTCTACTTTAAAATCTTCTTTGAAGCATGTTGTCTGTGCTTTAGCCTCTTTCATGTATGCCAGGGAGAAGACATTATGGGATACTTGTTGCTAGGCAACACCTACTCCCTGCTTTCAATGATGTCATCATTAACCTTCACCAGAATCGATTCGATTAAGCATCTGTGAGTTAACTCCCTATTAGATAGAGAAATAGTAGGAACTGCAAATGCCAGAAAATCTGAGATAACAAGGTGTAGAGCTGAATGAACACAGCAGGCCAAGCAGCATCAGAGGAGCAGGAAAGCTGACGTTTTGGGCCTAGGGTCAAGGCCTGAAACGTCAGCCTTCCTGCTCCTCTGATGCTGCTTGGCCTGCTGTGTTCATCCAGCTCTACATCTTATTATCCCCCCTATTAGATCGAGCTCGGTTGTACCACCTGTAGCATCTTCTGGGGCAAAATAGCTGTCTCCGTATTACAAGTCAGCAGGTTTATGCAGCACTTGCTCAGATATCAGAAAAATAAACAGGAGTAGATTGCACCTTGCACCTACTCTGCAATTCAACATCATCTAGCTATAGATAACAAAGTGTGGAGCTGGATGAACACAGCAGGCCAAGCAGCATCTCAGGAGCACAAAAGCTGTCGTTTTGGGCCAAGGGTCTAGGCCCGAAACGTCAGCTTTTGTGCTCCTGAGATGCTGCTTGGCCTGCTGTGTTCATCCAGCCTCACATTTTGTTATCTCAGATTCTCCAGCATCTGCAGTTCCCATTATCTCTGATCATCTAGCTATATCTGATATAATTCTCCCACATCTCTTGGTTCCCTGATAGATCAAGATACTCTATGCCAGCCTCAGATGGACTCAATCATGAAGCAGTCACCACCCTTTAAGTGAAAGAGATTTTTCCTCATCCTGACACTACGTGATTGATTCTGAGGCTGTGCCTTTTGTTTCAGATTCTCCAGCTCAAGGGCAATTACTTCTCAGGTTCTAGGTATTTTCTAGTCATCCTCTTTAGGGACATTTTTACATATCTCAAAAGAAGGTAGGACTTGAATCTGTACCTCCTAGTTCGGAAGTTGGGACATAATCACTGTACCACAAGAACCCTCTGCTTCTATCCTGTCAGCTCCTTTCAGAATCCTTCAAATTAAATAACCTAATCAAATTAATAATTTGGCACTGCCTGATGGAGGGGCAATTTCTGGCAGCAGTCAGTAGAGAAACATAAATAAGAAAGAATATCAGACTAAGAAGTCACCCATTTAAGGCAGAGATGAGAAGGAAATTTCTCTCTCAGAATGTTGTGAGTTCATGGAATTCAAGGCTGAGACAGATTTTTAATCATTCATAGAATAGAATCCCTAGAATTCCCAGTGTGGAAACAGGCCCTTCAGCCCAACAAGTCCACACTGACTCTTGGAGCACTCCCCCAGACTCATCCCCACCTAATCAACACATCCCTGAACACTATGGGTAATTTAGCCAATCCATGCTAGGCTGCACATCTTTGGACTGTGGGAGGAAACTGGAGCACCCGGAGGAAACCCATGCAGACACGGGGAGAATGTGCAAACTCCAAAGGCCAAGCAGCATCAGAGGAACAGGAAAGCTGACACTTCAGGTCCAGATCCATCCTCAGAAATGAGGGAGGGGAAGGGGATTTTGAAATAAATAGGGAGAGAGGGGGAGGCGGACAGAAGATGAATAAAGGAGAAGATAGGTGGAGAGGAGACAGGCAGGTCAAGGAAGCGGGGATGGAGCCAGTAAAGGTGAGTGTAGGTGGGGAGTTAGGGAGGGGATAGGTCAGTCCAGGGGGGAAACGGTCAGTCCAAGGAGGCGGGATGAGGCTCGTAGCTAGGAGATGATGGTGGGGCTTGAGGTGGGGGGAGGGGGATAGGTGGTCGGAAAGACAGGCTATGGAGGCGGGTACGAGCTGGGCTAGTTTGGGATGCTTGGGGGAGGGGAGATTTTGAAGCTTGTTAAGGCCACATTGATACCATTGGGCTGCAGGGCTCCCAAGCAAAGTATGAGTTGCTGTTCCTGCAACCTTTGGGTGGCATCGTTGTGGCACTGGAGGAGGCCCAGGATGGACATGTCGTCCAAGGAGTGGGAGGGGGCGTTGAAATGGCTCGTGACTGGGAGATGCAGTTGTTTGGTGCGAACCAAGTGTAGGTGCTCCGCAAAGCTTCCATCTTCTAGCTGCCTCCCCCTTTCTCCCTACCACTTCAGAATCCCCTTCCCCTCCCCCAAATAACAACGTGAGTAAACTATTCAAACTCGATGAAACTGACCTTCAATCCACAATGTCACTTTCCCTCTCTATCCCCATGTCCAGGGATGGGGTCTGATAATTGGGTCTGTGTTTCCGAGTTCATTGTAGGTTCAAATCCACTTTCCTGCCCACATCCCATAGCTCTTGGACAGCAGCATGCTCGCTCGGTGGTTAGCACTGCTGCCTCACAGCACCAGGGAACTTAGTTCCATTCTGGCCTTGGAAAGACCGTCCGTCTGGAGTTTGCACATTCTCTCTGTGTCTGTGTGGATTTGCTTTGATTTCGTCCTAGATGTGGAGAAATAGGAAATGCAGGGTTACAGAGATGGGGGGGTGGGATGGATCCTGATTGGTCAGTTGGTGTGGGTTTAATGGGCTGAATAGACTGCTTCTACGCTGTAGGGATTCTAAGAACCATCACTATTTAAATGTCCATCTATCTCAACCTTAAATTTACTCATTGTCACGGCATCCACTCAGCTCTGGGGCAATGAATTACACAGATGCATGACCCTTTGAAGTGACGTAATTCATCCTCATCTCGGTTTTAAGTCTGCTGCCTCTTAGACTGAAATGATGACCTCTTATTGCTCTGTAAGGGGAAACATCTTATTAACAGGCAAATGAACAGGTAAAATTCAGCCCAGATCTGCTAATCAAGGAATCGGGATCTTAGCCAGCCCCCTACCCTCTGGATCATTAAGATTTAAAACCCCCCATTGCAATGGGGTTGAGTCACCTGTTTTGGTGCAGTCCACGAAGGAGAAATGTGAATCATTTCCTATTGCAAATTTGAAGCAATGGGGCAGTTTTGGTTGGGATTAGGGAGATAGCATTTGACTTGAGTGCCTCTTCCTATTCTGTGGCTATGTTGATGCACAGATGTTCCTGGAGAGGCTGAAGAGGTTGAACCAGCTTTAGTTAGTTAAGAGTTGAATTTTCAGTCATATTGCCTGAAATGATGAAAATCAATGGGAATGGCAGATGTACAAAGGCAGGATAACAAGCAGACGGTCAAAGGGAGCACTGGGAGCACTATCAGCAGGATTGCGCAGGCCTTGGGTGGGATACAGGCAATGCCTGTATACACTGGGGAAAAGAGTGGATTTCATCAAACAATGTACAGTGGGAAATGTGATAAGCAATGCTGTGAATGAGCAATGTTGAAATGTTGTGTATAAAGCTTGGAGCAGTATGTAACCTTACAGGGTTGATTTTACACTTTATGTAGATAAAAGTAACTCTCTTTGCTTACACATGAAAACAAATTGTCAGTAACATGTACCTGAGCATCCTGTTAGCTTGTCAAGTTATGCAACAACCCAGAAACCACTGGGAGATAGTAGGAGCTGCCAATGCTGAACAATCTAAGATAACAAGGTGTAGAGCTGTATGAACACAGCAGGCCAAGCGGCATCATTTCTAAAGAAGGGTCTCAGCCCGAAACATCAGCTTTCCTGCTCCTCTGATGCTGCTTGGCCTGCTGTGTTCATCCAGCTCTACACCTTGTTATCCCAGAATCCACTGGCATGTTTTTGCAGCTGGCAGCGGCTGGGATGAAATGTCTAAACGTCAATACCCAAAATTACATGTTGAAGTAATTTGGATTGACTGGACGGCTGGTTTGTGATGAAGAGTGACGCCTACCACTCATGTTCAATTCCAGCACTGGCTGAGGTCACCATGAAGAACTGTCCCTCTCAATCTCTCTCTTTGCCTGAGGCATGTTGACCTTCACATAAGCCACCACCTGTCTCCAGTGAAAGAGCAATTTGTGAGATTATGGTGATTTAACCCTTTGGCGGTTTTTTTTAAGTTAATTCACAGCATTTATTGCCTATCCATAGATGTTAAGTGGCAGCCTCATTGCCATGGGCTTGATGTCACATGAAGGTCGGAGCAGGAATTTTGGCAGATTTCCTTCCCCAACGGACACTAATGAACCAGATGGCACTTTCCTCCAAACAATTCACCGTGGTTTCATCCTTAGACACTTAATTCCAGAAGTTTGTTGAATTTAAGTTCCCACTATATGTTAGGAACATTATTTGGGTCTACTGGATGAACAGCGTAACGATAACACCCTAACCCTATCTTTAACCCATTGCCTCCCCAAAGGTCAGGGTAAATTTGTTCAGTTGGTTGGATTTAGTTTAATTAGTTCCTTTTAAAAGAGTATAAAGGGAGGGTGTTAAGTCAGGCTATAGTTTGCATTATGTTTAGTGTCCCTGCTTGCATGTAGGAGATCGTGGGTCAAACACCTGACTTGGCAACATTGCTCTCGATTTGGTCGGTTTGTTTGGCCAAGGTGGAAATAAACAGATCCAGGAAGCAGATGGTTGGGGGTATGGTGGGTGCATTCTATCTACCTGCTCCCCCTCCTGTGGCTGTGTTCACATCTAACTGGCCTGGGATAGGAAGCTTGCCATGTCTTTGGGCACCACAGACCTTCTTTGACCAGTGGGCACCCCAGGAAGGGCGTTTCAATTTCCCTTAATATGTTTTCTTTGATGATTCAGTTTTTGTTTCAGTGCCTTTTTGAGCGAGCTTTTTGTTTCGTTAATCTGTTTTCCGATTTAATGGTTTAACAAAAGACTGTAAAGGAACACTGCTGGGATACTGGATTGATAGGCAGGCAGTGGGAATTTGTAGGACTACATTCTGTAAATAAACTCAGTATCAAACAAAGTATTACTGTCTGGTTTTCTGCTTCATTGATTGGCTTGTGATCAATAAAACACCCTTTTCTTCTGAGCTGTAAGGTTGAACTTAACCTCCCTGCAATATTTGATTGACAAGGGAGACTAGCAATACTTGTTTGAAAAGGGAGATTGAAAAACAATACAAGGGATAAGTAGGAAAATGGAACTGAGACCCCAATCAAATCAGCCATAGTGTTTATTGGATGCATAGCAGGCTTACGGGGCTGAAATGACCATTCCTGCTCCTATGTTTGTATTTCGGATGCCTTATGAGCAGGTGGATGCATGGGAATCCTTAGCAAAGGAGATTCCTAACATAAGAACTCATTGTTCATAAGAAGATGCAAATCAGCCGCTTCCTGGTTGAAAATCTGAGATATACATATATGTGGCCACTCAACCTTTCAGTCACTGTCTCTCACAGTGTTGGGAATTGTTGTAGAATATTTCATAAGTGCAATGATTGCAGCCTTCAGTTAAATTATCAGGAACTTCCACATAGAGTCCCCATACAGCAGGGAAACAGACTGTTTGGTCCAACCAGTCCATGCTGAACACAATCTCAAAGTAAACTAGTCCCACCTGCCTGCTCCTGGCCCATATCTTTCCAAACCTTTCCTATTCATGTACTTACCTAAGTGTCTTTTAAATATTGTAACTCTGCACGCATCCGCCACGTCCTTTGGAAGTTTGTTCCACGCGCGAACCACCCTCTGTGTAAAGAATTTGCCCCTTGTGTCTTTTTTCAACCTCTATCCCCTCACCTTAAAAATGTGTTCCCCCCTCACCCACCGCCCCAGGTTTTGAAATTCCCCATCCGAGGGAAAAGACAACCGCCATTAATTCTGTCTGTGCCCCTCATTATTTTATAAACTTTTGTTAGGTCACCTCCCTATCTCCTAAGTTCCAGTGAAAAAAGTTCCAGCCTGATACCTTCCGTACCCAGCAATGTCAGACACTTGTAAAAGATTCTAAACCCTCAGTGGAGTAGGGTCGATTATTAGGACTGCACTCTGCATTACATTCCTCCTGTGTGGAACCAAATTAAGTAACATACGGACAGGAGTAGGCCATTCAACCCCTCAAGCCTTCTTCGTCATTCAATGCGATCACAGCCAATCTGTGGCCTAACTCCATCTTCTAACCTTTGGACAATTTCTCTTCATACATTTGCTTAAAATCTATCTATTTCAGATTTACAATTGACAACTGATCCTGTACCCACTGCCGTTTGTGGAAGGGAGTTCCAAACAAATACCAGTCTGCACTGACAAGATTGAAATGACAATTTATCAATGCACTCTTGATACTTTAACTCAGTCAGAGAGAAGCAGGTCATGCGTGGAAGTGTTTCCTCTGAATAGTCTGGGTCTAATTCTCCGACCGTGCCCCCCCACCCCTGCCCCCACTGGTTCTAGAAGCAAAGTGATGTTACTGGGCAACAAGTATAATTTTCCATTTCCTTTACTGACAGGATTCTTCTACAGAGACAGCATGCAAGCAAAAATCCATCAACGAGGTGAATCTGACTAAATAACATTGTGTTTCCTGGGAGACAATTGTTCCTCCTGGGGGTTCTGTCAAGTTGCATCCTGTAACGTTGCAAATCTTCTGAAGGCGTTGTTGCAAAGCAAATCTCTGTTTGCCTGTGGTACCACAAGTAGCCGTGTGTGTTTAAGCAGAATTAATGTAGTGCTGGATGGAATGCTAATGGGATAGATAGCCTCTATTTAAGAGTGATGAACTGTGAGTGTGTGCAGCATAGAACCTGAGGAGAAATAAGCCATCTGGAGTCGGAATGAGGAAGAGCGAAAATAAATTGAATTTCAAAAGTACTTTGAGAGAAATACCAGAGAATGGAAATGTCAATTTCAGGCTGCATAAGCAAGATTGAAATCACAATTTATTCAATGCACTCTTGATATTTTCACTCTGTCAGAGCGAAGCAGTTTGTGTGGAAGCCAGGAGTACTGGAGCCTACTTGAGGTAAAATATCGAAAAGCTGCTGTGATAATGCTGCTGAAAGTAAGACATATTAACCATTTCATAGAGTCAATCAGCATGGAAACAGACCCTTCAGCCCAAATCATCCATGCTGACCAGATTTCCTAAACTGAACTAGTCCCACTTGCCTGCTTTTGGCCCATATCCCTCCAAACCTTTCCTATTCATGTACTTAACTTTCCCGGGACATGATTTAACTAGAATCTGTGAACCAACATGGAAAGGCCATTCAATAAATGAGCAGCATAAAAGTCAACTGCTTAGGTCCTGACAATGGTTCTCCTCCAAGTCACAGATAGAAAAATACCTCCATCACATTTATTGCCATCTGATCGTCACACATTGCCCTTCTACTCATTAAAGTAAAATGCCAGTGTTTGTCAGGATGGCAGGGCAGACTCTTCTGGATCTTGCTGTGCGCAGTTGATAACCACATTTGATTCCATAACTGCAACCTTTGCACTTTAGAGGAAGTCAGTTATCTGGCGCGTATTTGGTATGATTCTCGAAGACATGAGATGCTGGAGCTTAATGTTAGGACAGAACTCCGAAACAAGATGGAGCAACAAGTGGGCATTAGGCAGAGCTAGGCATGGGCTTTTAGAGCTTGTAAGGGTCACAGAAAAGCAAGGGGCAGAAGAGATTCTCAAGTTTGCAATCCGATGTAAGAAAGAGTTCAAGAGAGGAAACAGTGCTTTTGTGTTCCTAAGATGTTGCTTGGCCTGCTGTATTCATCCAGCTCTACACTTTATTAAACAGTATCAGGAACTGCTTTGAACGTGGTGAGGATTCTGTCCGGGGAAGAGTTATGGAGACTAAACTCAGCATCAACAGAAGCAGAGATTAACTGAGGCACCCATGGAAAGTGACTGGGCTGGATGGAGTCTCTGGCTGCGCACTCAGCTCCTGAGTGGACCAGCTGGCAGGAGTATTCATAAACATCTTTAACCTCTCCTCACTGTGATCTAAAGTACCCACCTGCTTCAAAAAGGCATCATCACCCCGGTGCCAAAGAAAAATCATTCCAATTTCCTCAATGACTACCGTCCAGTGGCCCTAACCTCTGTAACTCTGCAAGGCTTCAAGATGTTAGTCATGGCTAACATCAGCTCTAGCGTCCCAGAGTGCCTTGATCTTTTGTAATTGGATGACAACATCTGCCTGGCCCTATACTCATCCCTGGAAAATCTGTGTAACAATGGTACCTATGTCAGTCTCCTACTTATTAACTGCAGCCCTGCCTTCAACACCATAATTCCAAACAAATTCATCTTTAAACACCAAGACCGAGGTCTCGGCTCTCTCCGCTGTAACTGGATCCTTGACTTCCTGACCCACAGACCACAATTGGTTTTCCAAGGTGGCTGCAGCAGAGTCAGCTCCTAAGCATGGGGCTTGGCTGCTCATGGCTCCATCGTTATCCTTCCAGCTCAGCAACGGTTTTTTTTCTCGTTTCAGTGGTGCTAGGGCCCCCTACTGATGGCCTCCTGCAGGAGGCCAAGGCTCCATGTATCTCCAATCCCACTACATCTCAGGTGGCAACATCAGAAGACGAGCCAGGATCCCATCGGTCAACTCAGAACCAGGACCCCGTCAGTCAACTTTAAGCAAGGACCCTGACAGCCAACTTGGAGCAAGGACCCTATTGGTCTATTTGGAACCAGGACCCTGTTGGCCAACTTGGAGCAAGGACCCTGTTGGCCAACTTGGAGCAAGGGCCCCGTTGGTCAATTCGGAACCAGGACCCTGTTGGCCAACTTGGAGCAAGGACCCTGTTGGCCAACTTGGAGCAAGGACCCCATTGGTCAATTCGGAACCAGGACCCTGTTGGCCAACTTGAAGCAAGGACCCTGTCGGCCAACTTGGAGCAAGGACCCCATTGGTCAATTCGGAACCAGGACCCTGTTGGCCAACTTGGAGCAAGGACCCCATTGGACAATTCGGAGCAAGGACCCATCGGCCAACTCAGAACCAAGCCCCTGTCAGTTAATGTCCAAAGTCGGGGAGATGCGGGACTTGTGCGGGCTAACCCTCTCCGGCTCGGAGGTGGCAGACTCGGAAGTGGTGGTGGCAATGGCAACAGGAAAAACAGGACCTCAATGATGATTTTATACAGTAACAAATGGCGGAGCAGAGAGGGTGAAGCCTACAGAGTGGGCAGGATGAATTTCTGAAGTTGCTTCAATTTTAATAATATCAATTTACTCAGTATTTTATCATTTATACTATTTATTCAGTAATATATTCTGTAATTCAAAATGGCAACGGAACATGGCGACATTATCCATTTTAGCTGTACCAAATGACAACATTAAATAAATCCAAGAATAGATGACAACACCTCCTTCACCATAATCCTCAATTTCAGCGTCCCACAAGGCTGTGTACTCATCCCACTACTGCAGCCCTTATACACTCATGACTATGTGGCCAAATTCTGCCCCAATTCCAATTACAAGTTTGCTGACGATACGATGTGTAGGTTGGATCTCAAATAATGATGAGACAGAGCACAGGAAAGAGTTTGAGAGCTGAGCAGCAGGGTGCAAAGACAATAATCTCTCCATCAGCGTCAGCAAAATGAAGGGGCTGGCCATTGACTTCAGGAAGCAGAGTGGGGGGCACGCCCCTGTCTGCATCAATGGTGCTGGGGTGGACATGGTCGAGAAAGTCAAGTTCCTTGGAGTGATGGTCACCAACAATCTGCCCTGGTCCATCCATGTGAATGTGATGGTCAAGAAGGCACAACAATGTCTCTACTTCTTCAGGAGGCTAAAGAAACTCAGCATGTCCAAAAGGACTCTCACCATTTTTTATAGATGCACCATAAAAAGCATCCTATCTGGATACATCAAAGCATGGCATGGAAATTTTTTTTCCCAAGATCACAAGAAACTAAAGAGAATCATAGAGTCCCTAGAGAATTATGAACACAGTCCAGTCCATCACGCAAACCAGCTTTCCGTCCATTAACTCTGTCTATACTTCCTGCTGTCTGAGGAAAACAGCCAGCATAATTAAAGTTCCCTCCCCCCACCTCTTTTATATTCTCTTTCCTCGGGCAGAAGATTGAAAAGTTTGAACTGGTTCAAAAACGTCTTCTTCCCTGCTGTTATCAGATCTTTAAATGGAGCTCTCACATGTTAATTCTGATCTCTCTCTCTCTGTCTGCACCTTCTCTGTGGCTGTAACACTGTATTCTGCACTCTATACTGCTGCCTTGATGCACTATATATGGTGCGATCTGCCTGTATAGCACATAAAACAACACTTTTCACTGTATCTTGGTACACGTGATAACAACAAAACAAACTCAAACATCTCCACATGTACTGCTTGGGCTGTAAGTAGACAAGGTCCTTTACTTAATCTGTGGTCCCCTTGCACGTGAGATATTTTGATCTAATTTCGCTGCTTCCCAATAAAAAAAACTTTGATTCCTTTTTATCCATTCCAAAGCCTTTGAATAATCCCCAAATGAGCAAGCGGTGTAATGCAGAGCAGTCAACAAGCAAAGAAACCAGTTTTAATCCCCCATCAGTCACATCTTAATTGGGAAAAAAAGGAGTTTGAAGAATTAATCCCTTAGGATCTCACTAGTTATTGCTCTTCAATTCCAATCATTCCTTGTGACTACCGTCTGTTTTTTTGATCGATTTCCATCCATCATTCCCTGTCCCTTTCACCCAGCCCTCTCCCCACAACTCCCCGCTTTGTTAGCCTGGCCTCATGGCATTGATTAAGGGATTCAGGATGGTACGGTCCACAGCTATGCTGTCAGGAGGATAGTGCACAAGATATGCAGGAGTTTTCTGCTGTACAAATTGTGAATGAAATAATAAATCAGAGCATCTTCTCTGTGCACAAGAATGGAAACATGTCTAGAAAGTTGCTTATTTTGTCTCGTGTTGACCCTATCTTCTTGGAGCCCCTGTCGGTGAACAAATCTCTCCATTACTACTGTTTATTATAGGGTCATTTGCCTAGGCAGCAGGGAGCTGGTCAGAGGCAGGGGTGGGGAGGGTAATATTGATGAGGAAGAGGTATCTTATGATAAAAGGTTTCACTGTCCAAGAAAGGCTTCCTTGTGTGAAATTCTCACTTGCCTACAATGTCAATTTCCAGTCCATCAGCTGAAACTCCTTTGTAGAAGTCATGACTCTTGATAGAGATTGTGTGTTCAAATCTCTCTGTTTCAGACTCCTTATTCTGAGATAATGCTGTCTGGTCCAAGATTGTCCCACAAGAGGTATAGAAACAGAGGCAAACACTGCTGTCCATCATGGTTAAGCTTCTGTGTGCTCTTTCAAATTTGGCTTCTTGCACATCCCTGATGCCCACTGCCCCACCATTAACAGAGATAGTAAGAACTGCCAATGCTGGAGTCTGAGATAACACAGTCTGGAGCCGGAGGAACACAGCAGGCCAGGCAGCATCAGAGGAGAGGGAAGGTGACGTTTTGGGTCGGGACCCTTCTTGACATGGGGGAGAGGAAGGGGGCTCTGAAATAAATAGAGGGGTGGTGATAGCAGGTAGGTAGTGGTGGGGATTGGTCAGTGAGGAGGGAGGACCGGATAGGTGGGAGAGAAGATGGACAGGTCAAGGCGGCGGGAATGAGAGGGAAGGTTGGTCCTGGGATGAGGCTGGGGGAGTAGGGATATTTTGAACCTAGTAAAGTCCACTTTGAGACCATTGGGTTGCGCAGGCTAGGTAGATTAGCCATGGGAAATGCGGGGTTACAGGGATGGGGTGCGGGTGTGGGGGTGGTGTGGAGTGGTGGGTCTGGGTGGGACGCTTTGCATCAGATTGGTGCAGACTTGATGGACCTAATGGTCTCTTTCTGCACTGTGGGGATTCAATGACTATTCTAAGTATTCTTACTAGGCTGTTAATCCAGTCACTCTGGGGACCTGTATTCAAATCCCATTGTGATATTTGAACTTAGTAAAAATATGGAATTAAGAGTCTAATGAAAACTATGTAATAATTGTCAGGAGAAATAAACATATTGGGTTCACTGATTCCCAAGAAGGGAAGAAATCTGCTGTCCTTACCTGGTCAGTCATACATGACCCACAGCAATATGACTGACTATTAACTGCCCTTTGAACAGTTGAGAATAAGCAATAAATGCAGGCCTATCCTGCGGATAAATAAAGTTCTGGAATTGCTACTAACTTTCAGCTCCTTTAAGTTTATCCTTAAAACATACCTTATTGGTAAGCTATAGTTTGCCGCTTGTACACTTTCCTTTCATGATCCACTCAAATTTACTTCAGTAACACTTCTATGAAGCTCCTTGGCACATTTGGCAGCATTAAATGCTCTAATTTGTTGTGAATCATAGAATCCCTACTGTGTGGAAGCTGGCTGAAGAAGCCCACCGAGTCCACACTGGCCCTTCAAAGAGTCTCCCACCCAGACCTACTCCCCCTACCCTATCCCTGTCCCTGTCATCCTGCATTTCTCATGGCTAATCCACCTAACCCGCACACCCCTGCACACTACGGGCAATTAGCATGGCCTATCCACCTTAACCTGCACATCTTTGGACTGTGGGAGGAAACGGGAGCACCCGTAGGAAACCCACGCAGACACAGGGAGAATGTGCAAACTCCACACGGACAGTTGCCCAAGGCTGGAATCAAACCCAGGTCCCTGGCGCTGTGAGGCAGCAGTGCAAATCACTAAGCCACAATGCTGTCTGTCTATCGTGTAGTATAAGATCATAAGGATGTAGGAGCAGATTCAGTCCATTGAGTCTGCTCTGTTCTTCAATGAGATCATCACTGGTCTGATAATCTTCAAATCCATTTTCCTGCCTTTTCCCCATAATCCTTGATTCCCTTCCCAATTAAAAATCTACCTCAGCCTTGAATATCATTAATGACCCAGTCTTGACTGCCTTTTCCAGTAAAGAATTCCACAGATTCACGTCCTCCTGAGAGAGAGATTCCTCCTCATCTCTGTCTGAGACTTCTTATTCTGAGAATACGCCCTCTGGCCCTAAACATATATAAATTGAGACAAGTAGGTACAACAGCTGTGGCATGTCAAATGAATGTGATAGCATGGCATATTAAACTTACATTAGTTTAATGCCACCAGCCCATTTCTGCGTGAGGTACCAGATAGCCGGTAACTGGGAGGCAGCCTGTGTAACCAGGAAGCTAACTTTGCAACAGGAAGCTTACCATTAGGAATGTTTCTGACCCGCCGACCAATCACTGCAATGGCTGATAAAATAAGCAATTAGTGTGAAGCCACTATCTACTCCTCCATTCTTCTCTGAAAATTGTGTTGCTGTTTTATTGTACTGCATCTGCTGCATGGAGTAATCTCAAGGAAACGCTTTAGGGTGCCCTGCAAATGTTCACTGGGACAGCATTTAGGGAGTGCTATTAGAGCTGCTGCCGTGATTACCAGTCGATTCGGTTACTGGGATTTTGCTTCCTGCAGTGAACAGTCACAGGAGCATTGGAAGATCTTTCTGTGGTGAGCTCTCATGTTTTCAGAGTTCATTCGAATCTTACTTGAAGGAACAGTTGAAGGGTGATAGAGCATGCTCATTGCTCAGACCTTTGAGGATGGGAGTTGGGATGTCATGTTGCGGTTGTACAGGACGTTAGTGGGGCCTCTTCTAGAGTACTGTGTCTAGTTCTGGTCACCCTGTTCTAGGAAGGATATTATTAAGCTGGAAAGGATTCAGAAAAGATTTACTAGGTTGTTTCTGGGATTGGAAAGTTTAAGTAATTAGGAGAGACTGGAACAGCCTGGACTTTTTTCACTGGAGCAAAGGAGGTGATCGTATTGAGGTTTATAAAATCATAGATAATGTGAATGCCAGGTGTCTTTTCCCTAGGGTGGGAAATTTTAAGACTGGAGGCATATTTTTAAGATGAAAGGAGAAAGATTTAAAAAGGACATGGCCTTTTTTACACAAAGAGTGGTTTGTGTATGGAATGAACTTCCAGACGAAGTGGTCGATGCAGGTACAATTACACATTTAAAAGATATTTGGATAAGTACATGAATAGCAAAGGTTTGGAGGGATACGGGCCAAGTGCTAGTCGGAACAACTTTAGTTTGGGATTATGATCAGCATGGACTGAGAGGACCGAAAGGCCTGTTTCCATAATGTACAACTCGATGACTTTATGACTCTGCGAGTCTGGGCCTGTACTAGATGGAGTTTAGAAGATTGAGGAGATCTTCACTGAAACTTACCGAACACTGGGAGGCTGGGATAGAATGGGCATGGAGAAGATGGTTGCACGAGTAGAAGATACTAGGACCTCAGAGTGAAGGGACAACCCTTCAGAACTGAGATGAGGAGGAATTTCTTCAGCCAGAGGGTGGTGAATCTGTGAAACTCATTGCTGGAGAAGGCAGTAGAGGCTAGGTCATTGAGTGTATTTAAGACAGAGATAGATATGTTCTTGGTTCTTGGTGGATCAAGGGTTACTGGGAGAAGGCAGGAGATTGGGGTTGGGAAACATAACCAGCTATGATCCAGTTGTGGAGCTAACTTAATGGGCTAAATGGCCTAATTCTGCTCCTATGTCTTATGGTCTTATGGTCTTTATCAGCAATTTACGCTTTGGCATAGTTTTGAGGTGATGTTCTGAAACTGGCTCAGCGTTTCAGGAGGATTAGAAACTGATGCTGGTGGTGGGATTAGGATAATTCTATTAGTAAATGCACGGGTAGTGTCCTAATTCCTTGAGAGTGGATTAGTCTCATATTAGCAGTTAGACACGTTAGCTTCTCTGAATGAATGGCAGCTCTGCCTCGCTCTCAGTATTCTGTCCTCACTTGTTGATTTATATCCAATTTGCTTTCGGAATTTGTTGTTGATGCTGTCAGATCGTGCAGGATGGTGTCTGCTGTACCTCTAGCAACCATGAATTTAAACTGATAGAATTCCCAGTCGAGGTAAAACAGGAACTCAATGAATACCTTACTGTTGAGTGTAGGCTTGGTCCTGTCATTGTGATATTCTTTGCTTCAGTGGCCCCAATGACTCCAATATGAAAGCAAATGAAAAATGAAAATGCCACATGAAAGGGATCTAAGGAGAAAATTTTTCACATAGAGGGTGGTGTGTGTGTAGAATGAGCTGCCAGATGAAGTGGTGGAGGCTGGTACAATTACAACATTTTAAAGGCATCTGGATGGGTACATGAATAGCAAGGGTTTAGAGTGATTTGGGCCAAATGCTGGCAAATGGGACTAGATTAATTTAGGATATCAGGTCAGCATGGACACGTTGGACTGAAGAGTCTGTTTCCATTGTGTACATCCCTATGACTCTATGTCATACAGTTATAGAGTTCTACAGCACAGAAAAAGACCCTTCGGCCCATTGAGTCCATGCCAGTGAAAAACAACCACCGAGCACTTCTAACCCCTTTTTCTAGCACTTGACACATAGTCTTATATGTTTTGGCGTCACAAATATTTCTTACATGTTACGAGGGTTTCTGTTTAAACCACCCTTACTGACAGCCTCTCGGTGAAAAATAAATTCCTCACATTCCTTCGAGACCTCCTGACCCTTCCCGAAATGCATGCCCCAGGTCATTGATCCTTCCATATACAATTCCAACTTGGTCCCTAGTCTTGGGAAGGAGAATGCTGGGGCACCAGTTCCTACTCTGTGCCTTTGTCTGTCAGCGTTACAGTTTGAATCCCTGGAAATTTTTACTCGCGGCCTGTTAATAGCACAAAAGCAGCCACAAACAGAAAGTCCAGAAATTTATACACAGAGTGTCCGATTTGAAGAATATCAGGGGTCTCCACACACATTCAGTCCTCTCGGTAGATTCTTCGAGACCCCGCTCACAATATTTTCCTGGTCTCGTATTCCTACATAAGCCATCCTTTGGATAATGATGTTTACACATCCTTCTTCGCACTCACAATCCTCTTGTACACACACGTGCTCAATTCCTTCTGTTGCACACCCATAAACTTCTTACCCCTAGCTCACTGACAATCTCTTCACCTATTCTCACACATGTTTATTGTGCTTTCTAACTTCCTTTCATACATGCTGAAACCCACTTTCACTTTGATATTGATACAATATAGAGAGGTGGATCGGAGACTACGACAACAATAACTCAGGTTTATATAACACCTTTAATGTAATAAAATGGTACATAGGATAAGTTTAAGTTATAAAGAAAGGCTGAATAGACTGGGACATTTTTCACTGGAGTGTAAGAGATTGAGGGGTGACCTTATAAAGGTTTATTAAATCATGAGGTATAGGTAGCATTAATGGCAGGTGTCTTTTCCCTTGCTGGGGCATTTCAAGGCTAGAGGCACATTTTTAAGGTGAGAGAAGGAAGATTTAAAAAAGATGCAATTTTTTTTACACCGAGCCTGGTTCACATGTGGAATGACCTTCCTGAGGAAGTGGTGGATGTGGGTACAGTTACAACATATAAAAGACATCTGGATAAGGACATGAATAGGAAAGGTTTGGAGGGATATGGGCCAGCAGTGGGCAGGTGGGACTAGTTTAGTTTGGGATTATGTTTGGCATGGACTGGTTGGACCAAAGAATCTGATCCATGCTATATGACTAGACCCCAGGCAACTGAAGGTGAGGCTCCTAATGATGAAGTGATTGAAATCTGGAAAATGCAAGAGGCCAGGATTGCAGGATTTTGGAGATGCCAAAGGATTGTAGGGCTGGTGAGTATTATGAGTTTGGGAACAAGGATGAGCACTTTAAACTGAATGTTTTTCCAACTAGGGAGTCAATGTGTGTCAGTGAGCACAGGTGACTAATGTACAGGACTTTGTATTAGTCAAGAGGGTATAGATACAAAATGAAAAAATATCGTCAGGAAGATTTATTTATTTTTCTTCAAGGGGTGAGTGTCACTGGCTCACCTGTAGTCAGTGCCCATCCCTAACTGCCCTTGAGAAAGTCATGTCTAACTAACTGCACAGTGGCTGGTATCCCATCACAAAGTCACCTTTCGTTTACCAGTGCACAGTGCACTGGCTGTGGCTGTGGCCAACCAGCTCAGAGTCAGTCCCCTAAACTGAGGAGATTCCAAATCCCCTTTTAAGATTGGTCAGCCAGGGCTCTCCTGATTTGCCCAGATTAAAAAACCCAGTCAAGGGCCTTGTTATCAACGAGGTCCACCTACTTCCAATCAATGCAGGTGGTGAGCCATCTTCTTGGATCATTTCAATGCCTGTAGTGTATACACACACACACACACACACAATGCTAATAGGGAGGCCGTTCATGGATTTTACCCAGTGAAACTGAAGAAATAGCAATATCATTCCAAGTCAGAATAGTGTGTGATCTGGAGGGGAATATACAATGGGGGGCCAACCAATCTCTTTACCCTTAAGGTGGCAGCGGGTCAAAGGTTTGGTAGCTGCTGTCTGAGGAGTCTTGGTAAGTTATTGCCCTGCATCTTGTGGATGGTCCACACTACTGCGACAGAGCATCAGCCGTGAGGACAGTGAATCCTCACGTAACGGGTGACTTTGATACGAACAAAATGGACTAAATGAGTGGGCAGTGATAACTCTGGAATCATCGAGGAAGCAATTGCCATGGTGCCTAGCAGGAATGTTCTGCAAGGATGAGCTCAGATCATCAGGATTTGGCAGTTCAATTTGTGTGGTTAATTACAGTATGAAGGCATTTAAAAAGGGATCCTGTGGTGCAGTGGTAATATCCCTATCTTCGTTATACTTGCTCTAGATATATGTCGTAACAAATCTGATGGGGCTGATTGAAAATATCTATCAGCTTATAGATCATTTTATACAAGAATTACAGAAAATCAATAGGACAACTTATTATAAAATTGATACAAACCAATTGCAGCTTGCCTGTCTCTCAATACCTTTCCAGAATGTAACTAAAACAATATCCATTCCCTAGGCAACTGATTATTTAGCAATAATAAAAGACAGATGTGTAATGGTCTAACAATTTCTGACAAGTAGCAATTCGCTGTCAACATTTGCTCTGAGAGAGATTTGTTAATTGTCAGTAATTAGCTTCTTAATGTTTCTGTTCCAACAATCAGTTCTGCTTTGACTCCAAGTGATTAGCAGGTGTGTTTCAGCATCTCCTACAGTTTGTTGCCATTCCCTGACCCTGTGGAAAAACTCTGTTGCTCATCATCAACTCTCTGGATCCTTAGAAGCACACAACTGTGATGCTCACCCTGTGTTCAACTCCCTTACCACTGAGTGTAAAGCAACAAGACCAGACCATTTAGCCCCTGTGTCATAGAATCGTAGAATCCCTACAGTGTGGAAACAGGCCCTTCGGTCCAACAAGCCCACACCGAACCTCAGTGCATCCCACCCAGACCCATCCCCTTATAACCCACCTAAGCTACACATCCCTGAACACCATGGGCAATTTAGCATGACCAATCCACCTAGCCTGCACATCTTTGGACTGTGGGAGGAAACCGGAGCACCCGGAGGAAACCCACGCAGACACGGGGAGAATGTGCAAACTCCACACAGACAGAGGTTGGAATCGAACCTGTCCATTTCAGTCAGATCGCAATTAGCATGTACTTCAGTTTCATGAAATAACTTTCATCATGGAAATGTAGAAAATCAGAGCACAAATGGCCATTTGGCACACTCAATATGATCACGGCTGATCATCCAAATCAATACTCTGTTTCTGCTTTCTCCCCATACTCTTTAATCCGAATAACAATATCGATCTCCTTCTTGAAAATATTAAATATTTCAGCCCCCATGGTTCACTGCTCCATGTCTCTGTACTGTCTCAATGCTTACAGATTTCAGTTCTCTGCAAATTCTCATCTCTCGCACATTCCCAATTTTCAATGCCATCCAGCCTGCACTTCCTGCGGCCCCAGCGTAACACTAATAGCCAGAGGCTGACTAATTCCTCCCTGACCCTCTCTACCTCTCTCATCTCCTTCCAGACATTCCTTCAAACCTACATTTTTAACTAAGCTTCGCCTGAACACCACATGTGCTATCTTTTGTGGGCGTATACTTCTTTTACTGGTGCTCTTCAAATGCAATCTGTTGTTGTATTAGCACGTTTTCAAATCCCAGAGACGTTCTTGGGGAGAGCTATATAAATATAATGCACCATCTGAATGTAACTCATTGTGTATTCTCGCTTTTAAATACCATTTACTGAGGCAGAGATTTCCACAGGTTCAGCACTCTCTCGGTGGACACATTTCTCCTCATCTCAGCCGTAAATGGCCTATTCTGTATCCTTTGATTGCGATCCCTGATTTTGATCATCCGAAACATCCCTCCTGCTTTTACCTTGTCTAGTCTGCTTAGAATTGTATCGGTTTCTATGAGATCCCCTCTCATACTTCTAAACTCTGATGAATATAAACTTAGCATATCTAGATCTGATTTAATGTTTCTTGGTAACCTGATCATATCAAAAATCTGTCAATCTTGAGGTCTTGGGAATTTAAGGGGATATGGTGATTAAGGTGGGGAGGCAATGGCTGAGTGGTATTATCACTGGACTGTTAATCCAGCGACTTTGATAATGCTCTGGGAACCTGGGTTCAAATCCCACCACAGAGATGGTGGAATTTGAATTCAATAAATACCTGGAATTAAGAAGCTAATGATGACCATTAATGTGTCTGGTTCACTAATGTGAAGGAAACTGCCATCCTTACCTGCTCTGCCCAGAACTGTAAGGAAACCATAGAAAACTACATACACAGCATAGACCATCTCACAAGCCAAATCTCCATCTATATTATGTACTGCCTTGGGAAGGCAGCCAACTTCATCAAAATCAGAGCATGAATCCACTATTTTGGCACATGCAATATGATCAGAGCTGATCATCCAAGTCTATGCTCTGTTTCTGTTTACTCTTTAATCCCTTTAACTCAACAAACTATATCTATCTCTTTCTTGAAAACATTAAATGTTTTAGCCTCCGTGGTTCACTGCTCCATATCTCTGTAACCTTCTCAATCCTTACAGATTTCAGTTCTTTGCAAATATAATCCCACCCTGACTATAATCTCTTTCAGCCTCTTCCACCAGGCAGAAGATACAGAAGCTTAAACACACGCACCAACAGATTCAAGAACAACTTCTTCCCCGCGGTTATTAGACTTCTGGATGGACCCCTAAAATTTCAAATCTAATGTTAATATTACTTTTTGTGCACCTCCTCTGCAGCCGGTAATTTGTATTCCTTGCCCGTTTTATCACCCTATGATCTTTCTGTCTTTATGTGGTATGATCTGCCTGTACTGCAGACGAAACAAAATTTTTCACTGTACTTAGGCACATGCGACAATAATAAATCAAATCAAATCAAATTTCCACCTCCCTGTTGTGTGAAAGGTTTGCAGATAGAAACTGTCAGGACTTTAACCATTAAATCTGACTGAATGGTTGAGACCTAACTTTATTTGCAGCAAAGTTTAAGGCATTTTGATGAACTGAGAGCTAAGAACCTCCTTTTCCCTGCTGCCTTTTCATTCTCTGAGAATTTCCACCTCTGCTGAACTCTGTCACCTTCTTGAAAGCTCCTTGGGCATCAGAATATATACTGTTTATCTGCCTGCCAATGAGTCTAAAGCAAACTCTTCCAGCAAAGAAGCGAAGCCAGGTTGTGTTTCCACAGTTTAATATTGCTTGTCATATCTTATTAGTGAGAAAGACAGGCATACCATCCACCTTCTGTCTCTTGTTAGTCTCGGGTCTTAAAGCTTTTCTGATTCACTGAGCAATTTCTCTGACAGTAGCTTGGGAGGTGTGATCAGGCCTGTGCTCACTGACCCAGTGTTGGCTCCCAGTTTGATGATACCTTGATTTGAAAATTCTCACCCTGGCTTTTAAATGCCTCTGTGATTCACTGCTCCATATCTCTAACCTCCTCAAGTCCTACAGTCCTCACAGATTTCAGTTCTCTGCAAATTCTGCTCTCTTGCACGTGCCCAGTTTTCAATGCCACCTTCAACAACAACCCATGTCACTCGCCTCCCCCCCCCACCCCGTCTCCGAATGACCCATCTAGCAGTACTAACAGCTAGAGGCTGAGTAATTCCTTCCCTGAACCTCTCTACCTCTCTCCCATTTCTTTAAGACATTGGCTTCAAAACTAGGTCTATAACCAAGCTTCGCCTGGATGTTTCAAGTAGCTCAGTCTTACGTTTAGTAGGATTACGTTCCTTTGACTATTTTAAATATGTTATATGAATGAACCTGTGGTTGTATTAGCACATTTTCAAACGCCATAGACTCTCTGGGGAGAGATAGAGAAATATAATGTACCATCCGAATACCACAAGCAGTCTCGGGAGGGCTGTGTAACTGTACATTGCCATATAAGTATACTTTATGGCTGTATTAACACATTTTTAAACACAACAGGCACTTTTGGGCAGTTGGAGGGGAACATATAAAGTCCTTTCCTTTATTCATTCATGAGATGTAGGCATCACTGGCCAGGCCAGCATTTATTGCCCGTCCCTAACTGCCTCTCAACCATATTACAGTGGGTCTGGAGTCACATGTCGGCCAAACCAGATAAAGATGGAAGTTTCCTTCCCTAAGGGGCATTAATTAATGAACCAGATGGGCTTTTCCCCAACAATCAACACTGGATTCATGGTAATCATTCGATTTTTAAATCTAAGATTACATTCCAGATATTTATTGAATTCAAATTCTATCATCTCTCATGGCAGGATCCAAACCCAAGACCCCAGAAAATTGTCTGAGTCTTTGGATTAACAGTCCAGCGATAATACCACTAGGTCATTGCCTCCCAACACCTCAACCACAAAGTTGACCTTAACTTATGGAATAAAGGAGGTGATTCAAAGCATTAGTATCTGACATGCATCACTCATACCACAACCATCCAAACACATCATACCTTCCTTCTCATTGCTGTTTGTGGGAAATGTCTACAGGTTGCTAGGCCATTCTGTTTGCCTTCAAAAAACAGCAATTATACTTCAAATAAAGTATTTATAGAATAAAATCCCTACAGGGCAGAAAAAAGCCATTCAGCCCATCACATCCTCATCAACCCTCCAAAAACATCCCACTATGGCTAACCCATCTAAGCTAGACATCTCCAGATACTATGGGCCAATCCACCCTAACCTACCCATCTTTGAATTGTGGGAGGAAGCCTACACAGACAGGGGAGAACATAGAACATAGAGCTGTACAGCACAGGAATGATCCCTTCATGCTGAACATGATCCCAAATTAAACTAATCCCTTCTGCCCATCCTTGGTCCATTTCTCTCCATTCCTTATATATTCATGTGCGTTAGTAGAAGTCCCTTAAACGCCCCTATCATATCTGCTTCCACAACCACCTCCTGGCGGCAAGTTCCACTCTCTGTGTGCAAATACACAAGCTCCACACAGACAATCACTGAAGGCTGGAATTGAACCCAGATTCCAGACAGCTGGGCTAGCCACTGTGCCACCCATATTACATTTGGCTATTGCATTGGCTGAAGAGCACTTGGGCATCCTAAGAACATGAAACATTGTCATTTGCAATCATATAACCCAGAAGAAGACACTGAACCCATGGAATCATAGAGTCTTTACAGTGTAGAAGGGGGCCATTTGGCCTGTCATATCTATTCTAGCTCCTGAAAGAACTACCCAGCTAGTCCCATCCTCCAGCCCTATCTCCACAGCCCTATAAATTCAACCCTTTCAAATATATATCCTGCTCTCTACTGAAACCTCCTATGGAATCCACCTCCACCACTCTCCCAGGCAGCACATTTCAAATCCTAACAGCTCTCTGAGTGAAGAAGATTTTTCTTGAGATCGCTCCACTGTTCAGTTAGATCGTGGCTTATCTTTACCCCAAGTTCATTTATCCAACTTTTCTCCAGCTGACAGCCAGTTGCGAAGGAACTCCACATTAGACACTGGACACCAGTATCTCAGGGCATGCGAGCGGGACACTGGCCTAATGAACCCACGTCCATGGACATTGGCATCTATGTGCCAGTCACTCAGAACCCTCATGGCACATCCCCATCCACTTATAGGACCCTTCTGCCCTTTGATGCTGCCCCCTGGGGGCCCCACTGGGGACCTCTGAGGATAACACTGCAGTAAGGGCACTGTGTGCTCAGGGACACAGCCCCAGTTCCTGGGCTGGGCCAGGCTGTATGTCTGGGCTCTTCACTCACTGTCAGAGCACTCACTCACTCCCTCACTCCCTCACTCACTCACACACTCACTCTGTCAGAGCACTCACTCACTCATTCACACATTTATACTCACTCACACACACACATTTACTCTCACTCACACTCTTTCACTTACTCACACACTCACTCACTCAGATACACACTCGGTCATTCACTCTCTCACTCACACTCACTCACTCACTAGCTCACTCACTCAATCACTCACTCACTTACTCACTCTGAACCTACCTGGGTGTTCGCACTGCCTTGCCTTCCCTTTTTATTTTTTGCCCCCTCAGTCAGAGAGACCAGACTCATGCTCCTGCTGTTTTGCTGTGCTATTTAGCACAGACCCAAAGCCAAGTGTCATGGTTGGAGCAGGTCTCAATCAAGTCGAACAGGTAGCCTTTGCTAAGGATGTCCCAGCCTAGTGAGTCAAAGGCAGCCTCTGATACTAGCCCTGACCCTGTGGTGGTTAGGGGTGGTCAGATATTCTCCTGATAAGGAGTGAGGAGGGGAATGATGGCCAATACATCGGCCACCTTGTCTCTTTCTGGCTTATCATGGGCTGTGTTCCGGATGGAATAAGAGAGAGGTGGGTATTATCGGCAGCATGAAAGTGGGTGGCACAGCTATTACTGTAGCTGCATGTGGTGCATGTCCAGAGCAAGTGAGTAGACAGCACAGAGGGCAGCAGTGGTATTTGGGGTCAACGTGGGTGAGGGCAGGTGAAGGAAGAGGTGGCCAGGCAGTGGTGGAACTGATAGAGCAGGAGCCTTGATAGGAGGAAGCTGCAACAGCAGAGATAGAGTGAGTGTGAAATATCAGAGAGAAGATGGTGGCACTTCGCTTGGCAGGGTGGCGGAGGTCCTTGACTTTCTTCCAACAGCGCAGGGCATTCCTGCAGACGATTGAACCTGCTCCAACCCTCTGATGAAGGGTCTAGGCCCGAAACGTCAGCTTTTGTGCTCCTGAGATGCTGCTTGGCCTGCTGTGTTCATCCAGCCTCACATTTTATTATCTTCCAACCCTTGGAGGAGGTTGGCACAGCCTGGTGTTGTAGCCTCCTCTGGAGTAAAGTAGAGAACTTGCCTGTGTTACCATCCCCCATCCAGCAGGATGTTTAAGTTGCTGTCCCAAAATAAGCTGGCAGCCTCCCCCTGTCTGCTATGTCCACGGCAAATATTAGGATTTGTGCGGGGCAAGTCTGGAATCTCAATGCTTAGGGGCACTATAGGTTTAAAGATGGCGCGGGCACAAAAGGATGAGCCAGTGATTTCCAGGATATTAGCTGAGTCACTGGCTTTACAGCAAATGACGCGTGGGATAGAATGGGGCAGGAATCAGATGTGACCGATTCTATAGGAGCTGGATAAGTACTTAAACAGGAAAGTCTGGTGTGGTAGGGTGAGAAAACTCACTGATCCTCACAGCGAGAAACCCTCCAAAAAATGTGACGCACCTTGAACTTAGGCAAAATAAGTCTACTGTATGTGACGGAATCCTTTAATTTCCATGCTAAGCAAGCCAGCAATCCGTGGCTGGTAACATTTAAGGAACAGTTCCAACAGTTGCTGGGTGGCAGCATTCAATTCTGCCCTGCAATAGAGGAGGGGCTTACTGCAAGGTTTTCAATTGGTCACAGAGGATAGCTCAAGGATCATTGAACAGGAGGTCAAAGTTTAGAGTCAGGAGAGGATGTGAGAGAGGTGTAGAGTCCACATTAGGAGTGCTATGGTTAGATGTACTGCGGCAAAGACAGCTGAATGAGATAGATATAACACAGTGTGAAGCTTGAGGAACACAGTAGACCATCAGAAGAGCAGGAAAACTCAGTGGAGGAGACTCGGTGAGGAGTCAAGAACCGTTGGAGGGCTTTGTGCTTTTAGAGTTCAGGAAGAGGTTCTAAGAATTAATAGGCAGCTAATTGTCAGAGTCAGGGCTCAGAGGGAGCTGGGAAAGAGAGCGAGTGTCACTGACTCTGGGTTGGCAGAGCAACAAGGGGCTTGGGAGGAGCTTACAGCCATTAATCCTTCACTGCAGCTGGGCAAGTAGAGTTTGAAGGTTCACAAGCAGTAAGTGCTTGATGACCCAAGCCATGCTGAAACTCAGGGGGATAATCTCAGGGACAGGACCTGCTCAAGTGAGGGCACCTGTCAGTCAAGCCACAGGAGTCATGCTTGAGAATGAGCCGTGGAGGCTTGGAGTCCATAGGAGAATAGACCCAGGATAGGAGGATGATTGGCCATTACAGGGACAGTTATCAAGGCAATCCATGACAGAGCAGCCCTTGACAGGGAGTTTCACGGCCAGATCAGCAAAAGTGAATAAGTGTAATCCCTACTGAAGTTTAATAATATTTAATAACCCAATCGTTAATGTATAGGAGCAGTTGCTGAGAAATCTGTGGGATCTTTCTTGATTGTGTTTGCTATTTTATGTGCACTATGGGCTATTCAATCACAGTCTATACCCCACATGAATCACATGTTAATTCAGGGTGTTGGAGTATAAAGTGTAGATGTGGTGTAGAGACAGTAAGAACTGCTGATGCTGGAGTCAGAGATAACACAGTGTAGAACAGGAGGAACACAGCAGGCCAGATTTTCTGAAAAAGTGTCCCGACTTGAAACATCAACATTAGACTTAGTATAGACTGTATTAGTGTACTAATATTGTCTAGTGAAATTTATTGTTGCTTTTTTCAAAATAACAAACCTTTTGGTTTTGTTGTTTTAGTAACAGCCACACTTAAAAGATACAAAATATTGCTGTTCTGAAATAAAAGTTTAAACATAGAAGTTGCTGGCCCGAATCCCAAATTTGTATCCCAAATTTGGTCATAGAATCATAGAGTCATACAGTGCTGAAACAGATCCTTTGATCCAACTTGTCCATGCCCACCAGATTTTGTAGACTGAGCTAGTGCCATTTCCTAGCATTTGGCCTAGATCCCTCTAAACCTTTCCTATCCTTGTACCTCTCCAAATATCTTTAAAACATTGTAATTGTACCCACCTCGACCATTTCCAATAGCTAGAGACAGAAAAATACCAGGGCCGTAACACAAAACAAATTCCTATACTGTTTTGAAGACCTCGGTTATTTCACCCCTCAAACATTTACATCAAGGCAATAATAGGTTTCGTTTCATTCCTTAAAATTGACCTCTTTACTCTGCAGTATCATTTTGGTAAATTGTGTTGTACAGCATCATCAAATCCCTTCATCCCTATTTGCTGTCTCCCAACTAATTATAACTGTGCCATAAGGTTATCTTCAGCTCTGCAGTGTTTCTTTCTTGCTAATGCTCTTGCAGTAACATTGTAATCCATAGCTCTCTCTACAGAAATTTAGCAGCTGCTTTCTCTAAGTCCATCAGAGCAACATTGGTCATCACTGATAATGGGAACTGCAGATACTGGAGAATCCAAGATAATAAAATGTGAGGCTGGATGAACACAGCAGGCCCAGCAGCATCTCAGGAGCACAAAAACTGACATTTCGGGCCTAGACCCTTCATCAGAGAGGGGGATGGAGTGAGGGCTCTGGAATAAATAGGGAGAGAGGGGGAAGCGGACCGAAGATGGAGAAAAAAGAAGATAGGTGGAGAGGAGAGTATAGGTGGGGAGTTAGGGAGGGGATAGGTCAGTCCAGGGAAGACGGACAGGTCAAGGAGGTGGGATGAGGTTAGTAGGTAGGAGATGGAGGTGCGGCTTGGGGTGGGAGGAAGGGATGAGTGAAAGGAAGAACAGGTTAGGGAGGCAGAGACAGGCTGGGCTGGTTTTGGGATGCAGTGGGTGGAGGGGAAGAGCTGGGCTGGTTGTGTGGTGCAGTGGGGGGAGGGGATGAACTGGGCTGGTTTTGGGATGCGGTGGGGGAAGGGGAGATTTTGATGCTGGTGAAGTCCACATTGATGCCATTGGGCTGCAGGGTTCTCAAGCGGAATATGATTTGCTGTTCCTGCAATCTTCGGGTCATCACCGCCCTGCTCATCAGATGACCTCCTCAAAATTTTCATTGAGATTAGTCAACTCTTTCAAAAATCCCTAGTGATTGCCCTTGTTCAGTTCATGGTGATCCAAGGTCTTTTCTTTTGGATAAGGGAGTCCAAAACTAAAGGGTGTGGGCTTGAGGTGAGAGGGGTAAGATTTAAAAGGGGCCTAAGGGACAACCTTTTCACACAGAGAATGTTGTGTGTATCGAATGAGCTATTAGAGGAAGTGGTGGAGGCTAGTACAATTACAACATTTAAAAGGCATCTGGATGGGCACATGAATTAGGGTGGCATGGTGGCTCAGTGGTGAGCACTGCTGCCTCATAGCACCAGGGATCCGGGTTCAATTCCACCCTCGGGCAACTGTCTGTATGGAGTTTGCATGTTCTCCCTGTGTCTGTGTGGGGCTGCTCTTGTTTCGTCCCACAGTCCAAAGATGTGTAGGCTAGATGGATCAGCCATGCCACATTGCCCAGAGTGTTCAGGGATGTGTAGATTAGGGGAATGGGTCTGGGTGGGATGCTCCAAAGGTCAGTGCGGACTTGCTGGGCCGAAGGGCCAGTTTTCACACTGTAGGGATTCTATGAATAGGGAGGGATATGAGGCAAATTGGATGAGATTAAGTTAGCATATCCTGTCAGCATGGACAAATTGGAGCAAAGAGATGGTTTCCATTCTGTGTAGGTCTACGACTCGAAGTGGTCAGCCACTTGATGTTATGCTGAGTTGCTTAGCAGGCATAGGAATGGGCTCAGGTCAGGTTGTTATTTTTGCACTCTGTCTGATATTTACCATCAAGGAGAATGTGTTAAGCCACACAATTGGTGTGGGATGTTTGGAGATAGTTCGAAGGTAGAGGTTGCAATTGTAACGGTCCACACTGTCATCGGAGTTTGTCAATTTTAACTTAGTGATACAAGAACATATGCAGTAAGTTATTAGGCTGTGTTTCATACTGTTCATGAACTATTGAACACTCCTGAGAACACTTATCTTGCCAGTGACAGAGTTGCTGCCAGTGATTTTGATCAACACCGTGATTTTTTTTGTGTAATAAACAAGTTAATAATTGCTTGTCCCATCTGTTACCGTAAATGACTCTGTCACAGACTGATTGAAGAGGACAGCCGCAATCAAATCAGTGCGACAGATGGACAGCACCGACTTGTGTGAACTGTCACAGCCCCTTCTGTGTCACTGCGAATTATCCTGCTGAATTAAAGGGTGCTGTTAATTGATATTTGCATCATGAAATGGTCAGGTCTGATTCCAGTTGTCCAGCACTTTGCACCAAATCAGTGACAAGCAAACTGTGAGAAGAAAGCAGACTTTTAATCAATAGAACATCTGCTAAGAGAACTGTTTAATCAGTTACCAAGTGAAAAAAAAAGCAATTCCAAAGGTTTATGCTGAAGGAAACACACAAAGTATGCACATTTTCTGCTCCCATGGCATTTGGCATTTTCTATTGAGTGTATGTCAGGGTCAGGTTTTCTCCATCCTCCTGAAATCTGGGTGGCAGCAGAGGGGTTGGAATGTGACTGGTATAGATATCGGGAAAGGTGCTGGAGAATGATATCTTCCTACCAATGTGGCAGATTGCCAAAGCCAGGGGGCAAGAGCTATTTGGGCAAGTTGGTGGAACATGCAGGAAAGTGAGGTTGAGAGATGGTAGTAATGTCACTAGACTAGAAATCCAGAGCAACATGTTAGTAGTCTGGGGACATACATCTGAATCCCATTATGGTAAATGATGACGTGTGGAGCTGGATAAACACAGGAGGCTAAGCAGCATCTTAGGAGCACAAAAGCTGACGATTCGGGCCTAGACCCTTCTAGACCTTTTCCTGATGAAGGGTCTAGGCCCGAAACGTCAGTTCTTGTGCTCCTAAGATGCTGCTTGGCCTTCTGTGTTCATCCAGCTCCACACTTTGTTATCTCGGATTCTGTAGCATCTGCAGTTCCCATTATCTCTGATGTTAAATGATGAAGTTTGATTTCAATAAAATCTGTTGTAAAGACCCAGCCTAATGGTGATCATTTAACTACTTTTGATTGTTGTTTAAAAGAAAAGATCATTTAGTTCACTAATGTCCTTTAGGGAAGGAGATCACTATAAGTGTGAAAGCAAGCCTTTTGGCCCATCAGATCCACACCAACCTCTATTTCAGCATCTCACCCAGACCCAGAATATGTACTGTAAGAAGTGCACATTATGATGTATATTATGGCTCACTGTGTTACTCGATGATTTTATGTGCAATTTACACAGTAAATATGCATTACAATGGAGTCAGTTAGATTGAATTACAGTCTTTGATATTTGTAACTGGTTCACAACTCTGGTATAGTCATGCAAAAAAAAATGTACAGATCTACCAGGAGATGTACACATTTGCAAAACCAATGCAGAAATGGAATGAGTAATATAAAATTTTGGAGAATACTCCAATGTAAAAACACATGGGAATTTATGTATAAGTGGATCTTTATCTGTAGACCCAAATCTTTCATTTTTACTGCTGAAGCCTGCTTGTCAACATTCAACTGTTTGAGGAATAGTTCATTCAGTGTGTATTGGCCTCCATCACAGTTTGGTCTGACTCTGGGTGCAACATAAATGTCATTTCTTTCTTTACATAAGTAACATACTGGGGAAAAAGTGTGGCCTGTGGTGGTAACCTCTGTATAGTATGTAACATTTGCAAAGGAAAATTGCACACCAAGGCAACAGTGGCTCTATACTCAGGGCTAGTGAAAGCATATGGGCAGGAGCTAACTACATAAAAATAAATTGGAGATAACAAAGTGTGGAGCTGGAGGAACACAGCAGGCCAGGCAGCATCAGAGGAGCAGGAAAGTGGACATTTCAAGTCTGGACGCTTCTTCAGAAATGGGGAGGAGGAAGGGAGCTCAGAAATAAATGGAGAGAGGTGGGGTGGGGTGGGACTGGGGAAAGGTGGCTGGGATGGTGATAGGTGATTGCGGGTAGGGATGGTAGGGCTTGGTCAGTGAGGTGGGACGAGCAGACAGGTGGGAGAGAAGATGGACAGGTTGTGTCAGGTCAAGGAGGCAGGGTTGAGAGTGAGAGTTGGACATGGGATGAGGTTGGGGGGATGGGGAGTTTTTAAAGCTGGTGAATTCCATGTTTAGACTAAATAAAAACCGAAAGAACTGCGGATGCTGTAAATCAAGAACAAAAACAAAGTTGCTGGAAGAGCTCAGCATGTCTGGCAGCATCTGTGAAGGAGAACACAGAGTTAACATTTCAGGATCAGAGATAATGGGAACTGCAGATGCTGGAGAATTCCAAGACAACAAAATGTGAGGCTGGACGAACACAGCAGGCCAAGCAGCATCTCAGGAGCACAAAAGCTGACGTTTCGGGCCTAGACCCTTCATCAGAGAGCTCTCTCTGATGAAGGGTCTAGGCCCGAAACGTCAGCTTTTGGGCTCCTGAGATGCTGCTTGGCCTGCTGTGTTCGTCCAGCCTCACATTTTGTTGTCTAACATTTCAGGATCACTTCTCCTTCAGAACTAATAGCGCCTGGGAAAACGTCAGTTTATATGCAGAAACTCGGGAGGTTGGTGGGGTAGGGAGTAAACAATAGCATGGAGCCTGAAGAGAGAGAAAGACAGTTGGACAGACAGAGGAGTTGAGGGACAGTGTAATTAAAGTCGGTAAGAAGAGAGATTGGAATGGAATTCCCATCTGAAAGAGGAGCAGAGCTTTTTCCAGCATAAGGGTCGCCGGACCCGGAACATTAACTCTGTTTTCTCCTTCACAGATGCTGCCTGACTGCTGAGCTTTTCCAGCAACTTTTTTTTTGTTCTTCAAGGTGGGCATGTGGTAGTGAGTTAAATACTAAATAAAAACCAAAAGAACTGCGGATGCTGTAAATCAGGAACAAAAACAAAGTTATTGGAAAAGCTCAGCAGGACTGGCAGCATCTGTGAAGGAGAAAACAGAGTTAACGTTTTGAATCTGGTGACCCTTCCTCAGACTGTAGGCTCCTGAGGCAGAATATGTGGTTCTGCTCCTCCAGTTTCTGGCTGGTGTGATTGTGACACTGGAGGAGGCCCAGGATGGACATGTCACGCAGGGAGTGGGAGGGGCAGTTAAAATGGTTTGCAACAGGAAGATGAGTGCTCTGATGAAGGGTCTAGGCCCGAAACGTCAGCTTTTGTGCTCCTGAGATGCTGCTTGGCCTACTGTGTTCATCCAGTGTCACACTTTGTTATCTTGCAACAGGAAGATCTCCAGCTTCATCCCTCCTCTCTCTATTTATTTCTGAGCTAGCACCTCATATTCCACCTGAGGAGCCTAGAGCCCAAAGGCCTAAACATGCTTTAAAATCTCACCACCCCCAGCCCCGTCCATGTCCAACCCTCCCTCTCATCCCACCTCCTTGACCTGACACAACCTGTCCATCTTCTCTCCTACCAATCAGCTCCGCCCACTTCACTGACCAATCCGCACCACTCCCTACCCGCACCCAACTATTACCATCCTACCTAGCTTCCCAGCCGCATCTCTCCTCTCTCTATTTATATCTGATCTCCCTTTCCCCTCCACATTTCTGACAGGGTCCCAACTTGAAACGTCAACTTTCCTGCTCCTCTAATGCTGCCTGGTCTGCTGTGTTCCTCCAGCTCCACACTTTGTTATCTCTGACTCCAGCATCTACAGTTCTTACTATCTCTTAAAAAAAATTGGAACTATTTATAATCACTGAAAATTACAGGCGAGATCTTGCTGCATTTTTACTTGGTTCCTTTAGGAATGTCTGACTTTCCGTATTTATACCGACCAGCACCAACAAGGATGGCAGACCTTTCACTCTAATGCAGCCTGTACAGGAATAATACCTGGGAGGGTGATGGCCAGCTGGTATTATTGATAATCTATTAATCCAGACATGCTGGTAATATTCTGCAAACTTGGGTTCAAGTCCTACCATGGCAGATGTTGGAATTTGAATTCAATAATAGTCTATTGATGACCATGAACCCACTGTCAATTGATGGAAAATCCCATGTGATTCACTAATGTCCTCTCAGGAGGGAAATCTGCCATCCTTACCTGTCTGGCCTACGTGTGACTCCAGACCCACAGCAACATGGTTGACTCTTAACTAGCCTCTAAGCAATTAAGGATGGTGCAATAAATGCTGGCCTGGCCGATGACATCCACATCTCCTGAATAAATTTTAAGAAATGTCTGTTGGAAACATTGGCCTTCATGGAATCATATGGCACAGAGGCAAGGAATCTGGCCCATTGTGCTTGTGCAGGAGTTATCCATTAGTCTAGGGCTTTCCAAAGTGGGATTTGGGACCCCAGGTGAGGTTGTGAGTGTGAAATGTGACCTCCGGGGCTCTGAGGCAGCAGTGGCCCTGGTGGAGCTTTGACTGTGTATTAACAGCGCCTCTCCAATTCCCTCAGGCCTTGCTGTCACAGCCTCACACCCTGTGCTCTCAGTTCTCACTGGGGGATTGCAAAACTTTTCAAGCGTTATGATGAGATGACAGTGTGAAAAAGTTTGGAAAGCATTGGACTAGACTCCCAGTGCTGTTTCCCCATGGGCATCGAAGCTGCCAGGCCTAAAGAAGTGCCAAGGTAACAAAGTGTGGAGCTGGATGAACACAGCAGGCCAAGCAGCATCTCAGGAGCACAAAAGCTGACATTTTGGGCCGAGACCATTCATCAGAGAGGGGGATGGAGAGGGGGGGAGGCGGACCGAAGATGTAGAGAAAACAAGATAGGTGGAGAGGACAGTATAGGTGAGGAGGTAGGGAGGGGATAGATCAGTCCAGGGAAGATGGACAGGCCAAGGAGGTGGGATGAGGTGGTAGGTAGGAAATGGAGGTGCGGCTTGGGGTGGGAGGAAGGGATGGGTGAGAGGAAGAACAGGTTAGGGAGGCAGAGACAGGCTGGGCTGGTTTTGGGATGCAGTGGGGGGAGGGGACGAACTGGGCTGGTTTTGTGATGCAGTCGGTGGGGGGTGGGGGGAATGAGCTGGGCTGGTTTTGGGATGCGGTGGGGGAAGGGGAGATTTTGAAGCTTGTGAAATCCACATTGATACCATTGGGCTGCAGGGTTCCCAAGCAGAATATGAGTTGCTGTTCCTGCAACCTTCGGGTGGCATCATTGTGGCACTGCAGGAGGCCCATGATGGTCATGTCGTCTGAGGAATGGGAGGAGGAGTTGAAATGGTTCGTGACTGGGAGGTGCAGTTGTTTGTTGCGAACCGAGCGGAGGTGTTCTGCAAAGCGGTCCCCAAGCCTCCGCTTGGTTTCCCAATGTAGAGGAAGCCACACCGGGTGCAACGGATACAATATACCACATTGGCAGATGTGCAGGTGAACATCTGCTTGATATGGAAGGTCATCTTGGGGCCTGGGATAGCACCGCAGGGGACCTCCCACCCACAGCCTCCAACCTCATTGTTCCCCCACCCCGCACGGCCCGTTTCTATCTCCTTCCCAAAATCCACAAACCTGCCTGCCCTGTTCGACCCATTGTCTCAGCCTGTTCATGCCCCGAACTCATCTCCACCTATCTGGACTCCATTTTCTCCCCTTTGGTCCAGAAACTCCCCACCTACGTCCGTGACACCACCCACGCTCTCCACCAACTCCAGGACTTCCAATTCCCTGGCCCCCAACACCTCATTTTCACCATGGACGTCCAGTCCCTATACACCTGTATTGCTCATGCAGATGGCCTCAAGGCCCTCCGCTTCGTCCTGTCCCGCAGGCCTGAGCAAGCCCCCTCTACTGACACCCTCATCCGCCTAGCCGAACTCGTCCACACCCTCAACAACTTCTCTTTCGATTCCTCCCACTTCCTACAGACAAAGTGGGTGGCCATGGGTACCCACATGGGCCGAAGCTATGCCTGCCTCTTTGTAGGTTACGTGGAACAGTCCCTCTTCCGCACCTACACAGGCCCCAAACCCCACCTCTTCCTCCGTTACATTGATGACTGTATCGGCTCCACCTCTTGCTCCCCAGAGGAGCTCGAACAGTTCATCCACTTTACCAACACCATCCACCCCAACCTCAAGTTCACCTGGGCCATCTCCAACACATCCCTCACCTTCCTGGACCTCTCAGTCTCCATCTCAGGGAACGAGCTAGAAACTGATGTCCATTTCAAGCCCACTGACTCCCACAGCTACCTAGAATACACCTCTTCCCACCCACCTTCCTGCAAAATTTCCATCCCCTATTCCCAATTCCTCCGCCTCCGCCGCATCTGCTCCCAGGATGAAGCATTCCACTCCTGCACATCCCAGATGTCCAAGTTCTTCAAGGACCGCAACTTTCCCCCCGCAGTCGTCGAAAACGCCCTTGACCGCGTCTCCCACATTTCCCGCAACACATCCCTCACACCGCGCCCTCGCCACAACCGCCCCCAGAGGATCCCCCTCATCCTCACATACCACCTCACCAACCTCCGGATACAATGTATCATCTTCCGACACTTACGCCATCTACAATCCGACCCCACCACCCCAGCTATTTTTCCATCCCCACCCTTGTCTGCCTTCCGGAGAGACCACTCTCTCCATGACTCCCTTGTCCACTCCACACTCCCCTCCAAGCCCACCATACCCGGCACCTTCCCCTGCAACCGCAAGAAATGCCACACTTGCCCCCACACCTCCTCCCTCACCCCTATCTCATGCCCCAAGATGACCTTCCATATCAAGCAGATGTTCACCTGCACATCTGCCAATGTGGTATATTGTATCCATTGCACCCGGTGTGGCTTCCTCTACATTGGGAAACCAAGCGGAGGCTTGGAGACCGCTTTGCAGAACACCTCCGCTCGGTTCGCAACAAACAACTGCACCTCCCAGTCACGAACCATTTCAACTCCCCCTCCCATTCCTCAGACGACATGTCCATCATGGGCCTCCTGCAGTGCCACAATGATGCCACCCGAAGGTTGCAGGAACAGCAACTCATATTCTGCTTGGGAACCCTGCAGCCCAATGGTATCAATGTGGACTTCACAAGCTTCAAAATCTCCCCTTCCCCCACTGCATTCCAAAACCAGCCCAGTTCTTCCCCTCCCCCTACTGCATCACAAAACCAGCCCAGCCTGTCTCTGCCTCCCTAACCTGTTCTTCCTCTCACCCATCCCTTCCTCCCACCTCAAGCCGCACCTCCATTTCCTACCTACTAACTTCATCCCACCTCCTTGACCTGCCCGTCTTCCCTGGACTGACCTTTCCCCTCCCTACCTCCTCACCTATACTCTCCTCTTTACCTATCTTGTTTTCTCTCCATCTTCAGTCCGCCTCCCCCCTCTCCCTATTTATTCCAGTTCCCTCTCCCCATCCCCCTCTCTGATGAAGGGTCTAGACCCAAAACGTCAGCTTTTGTGCTCCTGAGATGCTGCTGGGCCTGCTGTGTTCATCCAGCTCCACACTTTGTTATCTCGGATTCTCCAGCATCTGCAGTTCCCATTATCTCTGATCTTAATTTTGACTCCACAATGTTTCAGAGACTGGATCCTTTGCTTCTAATGGAGTTTCTCTTGGATAAGGAGACAGGTTGCTGATACAATCTCACACAAACCAGCTGTAATAGAGTCATAGAGTTGTAGAGTGTGGAAACAGACCCTAGAGTCCAACTCATGCATGCTAACCAGAAATCCTTAATTATTCTGGTCCCATTTGGACCATGTCCCTCCAAACCTTCCTATTCGTGTACTCGTCCAGGTGCCTTTCAAATGTTGTAATTACATCCTGTGGCAGCACGTTCCATACACGCACCACCCTTTGCATGGAAGAGTTGCCCCTTAGGTCCCTTTTACATCTTTCCCCTCCCACTTTAAACCTATGCCCTCTAGTTTTGGATTCCCCCACCCTGGGGAGAAGACCTTGGCTATTCAATCAATCCATACCCCTCATGATCTTATAAACCTCTACATGGTCATGCCTCAGCCTCCGTTGCTCCAGGGATACTGGTTATGGCAAAAACATTGAATGTTTTCAAAGAGTTCGGTCTAGTTCTTGGGGCTAAAGCGATCAAAGGATATGGGGGAGGATGTGGGAACAAGGGACTGTGTTGGATGTATTGAATGATTGAGGAGGCTTGAAGGGCTGAATGGCCTACTTCTGTCTTTTATATTTCTATGTTTCATGCAGCACATTTGAGAATATGTATTTATGCATAAAAGAAGTTTTTTTCATCTCGCCTCTGGTGTTTATACCAATTATCTTAAACCTTAGTCCTCTAATCAGCTCACCACCACATTCTCAAGGGCAACTAGGAATGGGCAAGAAATGCTGGGCCCAGTCAGAGACACCCACATCCCACAACTGGATAGAGAGAAAAAAATTAACACACTTCCTGCAACTGGGGATGATTTTGTTTCATTTATCTCTCAAAGCTCTGAATCATGCCAGGCACTGCACTATTTCAGTGCTTAGCCCTCTGTGCTGTAAGAATATCAGCCCAGCTCCTCTTGTCTGACCATTAAATGGTTAGAGTGGCACTGTGGCTTAGTGGTCAGCCCTGCTGCCTCACAGATTCACACACCTGGTTTGATTCCACCCTCAGGTGACTGTCTGTGTGGAGTTTGCACATTCTCCTTATGTCTGTGTGGAATTCCTCTCGGTGCTCTGGTTTCCTCCCACAGCTCCAAAAATGAGCAGGTTAACTGGGTTGGCCATTGCCCATTGTGTCCAGGGATGTTTTGGTGATAGTGACCATAACTGCCTCACATTCTACATAGCTATGGAGAAGGAGAGGATTAGGCAAAATGGGAGGATATTTAATTGGGGAAGAGGAAACTATGACGCGATTAGACATGAGTTAGGAAGCATGGACTGGGAGCAATTGTTCCATGGTAAGGGAACTATAGACATGTGGAGACTGTTTAAGGAACAGTTGTTGTGAGTGATGAGTAAATATGTTCCTCTGAGACAGGCAAGAAGGGGTAAGATAAAGGAACCTTGGATGACGAGAGCAGTGGAGCTTCTTGTGAAAAGGAAGAAGGTAGCTTACATAAGGTGGAGGAAGCTAGGGTCAAGCTCAGCTAGAGAGGATTACACGCAGCAAGGAAGGAGCTCAAAAATGGTCTGAAGAGAGCCAGGAGGGGGCACGAGAAAGGCTTGGCAGAACGGATTAGGGAAAACACAAAGGCATTTTACACTTATGTGAGGAATAAGAGAATGGTCAAAGAAAGAGTAGGGCCGATCAGGGATAGCATAGGGAACTTGTGTGTAGAGTCTGAGGAGGTAGGGGAAGCCCTAAATGAGTTTTTTGCTTCTGTCTTTACGAAAGAAACGAACTTTGTAGTGAATGAAACCTTTGAAGAGCAGGTGTGCATGCTGGAATGGATAGAGATAGAGGAAGCTGATGTGCTTGAAAATTTTGTCAAACATTAAGATTGACAAGTCGCAAGGCCCGGACCAGATTTGTCCTCGGCTGCTTTGGGAAGCGAGAAATGCAATTGCTTCGCCACTTGCGAAGATCTTTGCATCCTCACTCTCCACTGGAGTCGTACCTGAGGACTGGAGAGAGGCAAATGTAACTCCTCTCTTCAAGAAATGAAATAGGGAAATCCCCGGCAATTACAGATCAGTAAGTTTCACGTCTGTCGTCTGCAAGGTGTTAGAAAGAATTCTGAGGGATAGGATTTATGACCATCTGGAAGAGCATGGCTTGATCAAATGCAGTCAACACGGCTTTGTGAGGGGAATGTCCTGCCTCACAAACCTTATTGAGTTCTTTGAGGACGTGACTAGAAAAGTTGATGAGGGTCGAGCTGTGGATGTGGTGTATATGGACTTCAGTAAGGCATTCCCCATGGTAGGCTCATTCAGAAGGTCAGGAGGAATGGGATACAGGGGAACTTAGCTGCCTGGATACAGAATTGGCTGGCCAACAGAAGACAGCGAGTGGTAGTAGAGGGAAAATATTCTGCCTGGAAGTCAGTGGTGAGTGGGGTTCCACCGGGCTCTGTCCTTGGGCCTCTACTGTTTGTAATTTTTATTAATGACTTGGATGAGGGGATTGAACAATGGGTCAGCAAGTTTGCAGACGACACAAAGGTCGGAGGTGTCGTTGACAGTATAGAGGGCTGTTGTAGGCTGCAGCGGGACATTGACAGGATGCAGAGATGGGCTGAGAGGTGGCAGATGGAGTTCAACCTGTATAAATGCGAGGTGATGCATTTTGGAAGGTCGAATTTGAAAGCTGAGTACAGGATTAAGGATAGGATTCTTGGCAGTGTGGAGGAACAGAGGGATCTTGGTGTGCAGATACATAGATCCCTTAAAATGGCCACCCAAGTGGACAGGGTTGTTAAGAAAGCATATGGTGTTTTGGCTTTCATTAACAGGGGGATTGAGTTTAAGAGTTGTGAGATCTTGTTGCAGCTCTATAAAACTTTGGTTAGACCGCACTTGGAATACTGCGTCCAGTTCTGGTCGCCCTATTATAGGAAAGATGTGGATGCTTTGGAGAGGGTTCAGAGGAGGTTTACCAGGATGCTGCCTGGACTGGAGGGCTTATCTTATGAAGAGAGGTTGACTGAGCTCGGTCTCTTTTCATTGGAGAAAAGGAGGAGGAGAGGGGACCTAATTGAGGTGTACAAGATAATGAGAGGCATAGATAGAGTTGATAGCCAGAGACTATTTCCCAGGGCAGAAATGGCTAGCACAAGGGGTCATAGTTTTAAGCTGGTTGGAGGAAAGTATAGAGGAGATGTCAGAGGCGGGTTCTTTACACAGAGAGTTGTGAGAGCATGGAATGCGTTGCCAGCAGCAGTTGTGGAAGCAAGGTCATTGGGGTCATTTAAGAGACTGCTGGACATGCATATGGTCACAGAAATTTGAGGGTGCATACATGAGGATCAATGGTCGGCACAACATTGTGGGCTGAAGGGCCTGTTCTGTGCTGTACTGTTCTATGTTCTATGTCCTATGTTCTATGTTCTATGTGCAGGCTGGGTGGGTTAGCCATAGAAAATGCAGTATAGGAGTCTTGATGGGATGCTTTTCAATGGGGTTAGTGTAGATTTGATGGGCCAAATGGTCTGCTTCCAAACTGTAGGGATTCTATGACCATGTAATTGCAGTCCCTTATTCCTGCAACCCGCTGGTATTTTTTAACAATTACCTTAAATCTGAACTCTCTAATGAACAAACACCCCCTGCAACTGGAAATGAGTAAATCTCAGTGGTACCCCTTGATATTCTCCAAAATGTGTGGTGCCCACAACTGAAATGTTCTTTGAAAGTGTCTTTGCACATAAACCCAGGTCTGCAATCTTTCTGCTTCTGCCACTTACGGCATCTGAGGTTGGTAAAGTAGTTTTGGGTCCATGGGAAGCAATACGGTCATTAACTTCCATGGCTGTCGGAGAGGCACATGGTTTGCAGGGGGTATAAACCAATTTCTTGAGTGAAGTTCCCATTAAGGCTGTAGGATTTCCTTGACATTTGCAGACTCTGACATCCAAGTGAATCATCTCCTTTATAATTCATAACTGACTGTACAAATGTATTCAGGGCTTATTAAAGAACACGGAGCCCGTATTTTCTCTCCATCGAGATATCTTTGTACCAGGTAAGAGCATGCAATGTCTGCGACTTTGCCATTTTGAATCTCCTCGTGTGAACGATTTACGGAATTATCAGCAGTATTATTTTCCTGGTTGGATTTGTGCAACCCCCCCCCCCACCACCCCACACTACCTCCCCCGCACCCCCACTGCTACAAAGAAACAAAGATAAGGGGTGAACTGTTTACCTGTCATTAACCCACCTTGTTCCATGACCTGAAGTGGAAAAGAGCATCATTTATGACTTCTTTGCTTTTTGAATAATAAACTGGTGAATGGAGACTAGCATCGGCGTGTAGCTTAAAATAGCCTTTAAAATGCATAAATCAGTTCATGAGTATTAATATTTAGTAGCATAATCCTGTATAAACCCTTTATAGTGGCAAGTACATAGCAATGTAAGCAGGAATAACTTCAAAACTCACTAACTTGTAGTGTAGTAAATTTCTTTTAATCAGATCTCACTTTTTAAGATGAGACCTAAAAGGTTTAGAATTATAGAATCCCTACAATATGGAAGCAGGCCATTCAGCCCATTAAGACTGCACTGACCCTCCGAAAAGCATGTCTCCCAGACCCACACCCTGACCTTTTCCCATGCCTAACCCACCTACCCTGCACATTATGGGCAATTTCCTATGGTCAATCCACCCAACATGCACATCTTTGGACTGTGGGAGGAAGACAGAACACCCAGAGGGAACCCACACCGACACAAACTCCACTCAAACAGTTGCCTGAGACTGGAATTGAACGCAGGTCCCTGGAGCTGTGAAGAAGCTTTGTTAACCACCATACCACCCTTCAAAATGGACATGAGGGGCCACGTTTTTTACACTGAGAGTGGTTCATGTAAAGAATGAATTTCCAGAGAAAGTGGTGGATGCAGATACAGTTACAACATTTAAAAGACATTTGGATAAATACATAAATAGCGAATGTTTGGGCGGATATAATCCAAGCGCAGGCAGGTGGAACTAGTTTAGTTCTGGAACATAGTCAACATGGACTGGTTGGACCAAAGGATCTGTTTCCATGTTATATCTCACGGAAAGGAGCAAAGTTCCCAGAACAGATGAGGTTAAATGTTTGATAAGTGGCAAATACCTTGATCAATAAATGATAATGATCAGAAATAGTTGGAACTACAGATGCTGGAGAATCTGAAATAACAAGGTGTAGAGCTGGATGAACACAGCAGGCCAAGCAGCATCAGAGGAGCAGGAAAGTTGAGGTTTCGGGCCTAGTTCCTTTTTTGAAACGTCAGCTTTTCTGCTCCTCTGGTGCTGCTTGGCCTGCTGTGTTCAATCAGCTCCACACCATGTTATAACTATCAGAATGTTTCTTAATGGACAGCATGTGTATCCTGCATTACTTAACGTGGAATACACATGTTGATTTGATTTGATTTGACTTATTATTGTCACATGGATCTAAGTGCAGTGAAAAGTTTTATTTTGTACGCAGAAAGGCACATCATACCATACAAAAGTAATTTAGGCCAAGAAAACTCACTAGGCCTCACTGTGGAAACAGAGAGAGAAATCAGAACAATTGTAAGAAATGTGAGAATAAGATCTGCTGGAGAGAGCTTGCAAGGAGTCACCCTGTGTCGGTGTCATTTTGAATCTCTGTCCCCTTTTTAACCCAAGGGAGAAGTGTCTCACCAATGTGAAAAACTGAAATGCTCGACACAAGCACTTTTCACCACCTCCACTGTGTCCCAAAAGTGCTCTACAGTCAGTAAGTACTTTGAAAGTATGATCACTGTTGTCATGTAGGAAACACAGCAGCTGCTATGCAAATCCCATGAACAGTGAATGATAATGGACATTTTGTTTTTAAAGGCATGCCATAGGGCTGAATTGTATTGTTTTTTTTACTAGGTCCGAGTTGAGTTGAGTGTTTTGTAAGTTTTCCACAATAAGGCCTAGTGAGTTTTCTTGCCCTATCAAACCAAACCTGCTATTTAACTACTTACCCCATCCCTGCAGAGCCTCTCACATCTGATTCCAGCCCTGTCTTAGCCACGCGCTATTCCCTGAACAACTCGCCACTCAGCATACACCCCAGAAATCAGAATCCTATCTTTCAGATAACTGAGGGCTAGAGATCACTTAACAAATCAGAAATTTATATGGCTTCTTTTATTGTTACAGCTATTTCTGACTACTATATAAATCCTTGTGATGAAATGGCAATATTTCATTGAAAGAGTCATCAAAAGACATCAACTATTGGATGGTTCTGAGGTGCCACGTTAAGAAGGAATGTATTATTTTGAATTCTGAAATTTGATTTTATATTAAAAGTGTTTAGAGATAATGTCATAAGCTCCAAAATAGTCCTGTAAATCAAGACACTGTCCACTTGAGTAAAGTCACCCTCGTCCCTGAGGTAGTAAGAACTGCTAATGCTGGAGTCAGAGATAACACGGTGTGCGGCTGGATGAACATAGCAGGCCAGGCAGCATCAGAGGAGCAGGAAAGCTGGCCTTTCGGGACCCAGATGTTTCACGTCTGAAGAAGGGTCCCGAAATGTCAACTTGCCTGCTGCTCTGATGCTGCCTGGCCTGCTGTGTTCATCCAGCCGCACACTGTGTTATCTTAGTCCCTGAGTGCTGCTTTCTTATTAGGGATGGATAAGTGATCGTGATTTAACTTGAGGATTGTCATGTCTCTGGTCAGGTGGAAGGTGGAACCTTCATTGTAAACTTGGCCAGCATAGGAAGTAAACTCATGGTGTTGGCATTGCTCCATATTGCAAAGCAGCCATCCAGTCAACTTCCCAATTTCCCATTGTGGCATTCTGACATAAAACAGCCCAGGCCATGCTTCATCTCTAATCTGAGTCGGCTGCTCCCAGTCAGGGTAACCATAGGCTGCAGTAGGTCTCTGAAGTCCTAGAGTAAGGAGGGAAGAGAGCTAGTCAGAGTTCTCACCTCTGGTCTTCATCCAGTGACAACCCTATTCACCTACACCCACCATTTATGCAGGATAAAGTTGAAAAAGCTGCTGTCAGTTGCTTTACCAACTCAAGAATGAATAGTTGAGTAAGGTATTCTGGGACCGGCTTTCCATTTTTAGTTTACGAGCGAAGAAGAAGGTCTTGTAGTTTTCTACAGATCTTCATGATAAATCTGCACTGATTTATTCACCATGTACTATCTTCCAGCCACTGTCCTCCATGAGGGAATCCAAAACAATGAGTCATAAATACACCACAAATAAATCCAACAGGAATTCAAAAGAGAATTCCCAGAGAATGACAGAAATCTAGCATCCAAGTTCAGCAGGTAATAGGGGAGGCAGATGGAATGTTGGCCTTGTTTTGAATGGAATGGGGTATAAAAAGTAGGGAGGCTTTGCTAATACTATACAAGGCACTAGTCAGGCCAAGCTGGAATACTGCACGGAGTTTTGAGCTCCATAGCTGAAGAAAAATAAACTCGCATTGGAGGCAGTTCACTAGGCTGTTGCCAGGTATGGAGGTACTGTCTTATGAGGAGAGGTTGAGTAGGTTGGGCCTGTACTCACTGGAGTTTGGAAGAATGAGAGGTGACCTTATTGAAACATAAAAGATTCCTTAAGGACTTGACAGGATAGACACAGAAAGGTTGTTTCCCCTTGTGAGAGGGTCTACCACCTGATGGCATAGTCTCAGAATAAGGAGTCGCTCACTTAGGATAGAGATGAGGAAGAATTTCTTCTCTCAGAGGGATGTGAATCTGTAGAATTCTGAACTGCAGAGGGCTGTAGATGTTGGGCCTTTAAATATAATCAAGGCTGAGATAGACATATTCTTAATCAGTAAGGGAATAAAGGGTTAGGGGAAAAAGCAAGAAAGTGGAGTTGAGGATTATCAGATTAGCCTTGGTCTCATTGAATGGTGGAGCAGACTCAATGGGCTGAATGGCCTACTTTGCTCCTATGTCTTATGGTCAAATGTTTAGAATGTGAAGCTCATGGCCACAGGGAGTGGATGAGGTGAACAGCATAGGTGTGTTTAAAGGGATACTAAACAATTGCATAAGGGTGAAAGGACCAGAAAGATATTGACAGCATGAGATGAATTAAGGCAGGATGGGTAAGAAAATACTGCAGATGTTAGAAATCAGTAATAAAGCAGTCTGGCAGCATCCAGGGAGAGAGAAAAAGAGGTAATGTTGTGTATCTGATATGGCTCTTTTTCAGAATTGGGAGGGATTGGAAAATTGTATTTGTATGCTGTAGACAGAGTCAATGATGAAGAGACAAAAACAGAAATAACTGGAAAAGATCAGGGCGTCTGGCAGCATTTGTGGAGAGAAATCAGAGTTAATGTTTCGGATCCAGTGATCCTTCCTCAAAACTCAAAGACAAACAGGTTGCTAGTGGTGGTGAAGGGGAATTAGAGATGCGTCAGACCCGAGGAGGGAGATGGGCAGCAATGAAGACAAACCAGTGAAAAGATTAAAATCGTATTGTAGAAAAAAGTAGAACTTCTTCAATGTGGGCATACATGGAGGAGAAGTGGCAAAAGATGGCAGCATGAAGGGTATTAACCAATGGACCAAGGGTTCCAATTAGGCAGTCCCTGTCCCGCAGGTTCAGTGTAATAATATGTCCAGAATGCTTCAAGTAGGGAATTAAGATGATGTACAAATTTGATCTGGTCTCAATCCCATGTTTGTATGTTTTATTGCATTAAGGACACAGGCTGTCCTAAATGAAACCAAAGCTAGAAGGGACGCAATTCTTTACAAAGGAATTCCAATTCATGAGGGTGGAATGATTTGGAAATAAAGTGTATAAGACGTTGCGATATCTCATTTATATTTCGATACCCTTTTTATTAAAGAAAAGAACAGAATCACACTCAACTTGACTGGAGGATTGTTGACGTGATGTGTGAAGAAAATCAACTTCATGCAGGACCGGGCATCTTTCTGAAGTTGAGGAATGTTAATGCACCAGGAGCAGAAATGGATGGTTGTGAAGATTGCTGTACCATTCATGACCAAAAGGAAATTCGTCACAGTCCCAGAGGGCCATAGGCCTGCTCTCTCATTGGAGAAAGATAGCTAGTCATTATTTAGTAATGACTGCAACAGGGGTTCAGTTAACTCAATTAGATTGATAGTTTGCTGACTTGTGAGGAAGACTGACACCTCTCGAGCTGGTTCAAATCCTGTACAGGCTGAAGTCATCATGGCAATCCTGCATTCTCAACCTCTCCCCTTGCCTGAGGTGTGGTGAGCATCAGATTAAACTGCCACTACCATAGTTGATATGAAGGTACCGGTGTTGGACTGGGGTGGACAAAGTCAGAAGTCACATAACATCAGATTATCGTCCCAGGTTATATTTGAAACGACAAGCTTTTGGAGTGTTGCTCCTTCATCAGGTGAAACCTCATAGTGCTGAGGAAGGGTCATTGGACCCGAAACGTTAACTCTGATTTTTTTCTTCACACGTGCTGCCAGATCCGCTGAGCTTTTCCAGCAACTTCTGTTTTTGTATCCAGCAGCTGAAATTCAAGGCAGAGAAAATGCGAGGTAAAACATTTTGGTAGAAGAAACACAGAGAGATGATACAGGTTCAATGGTACAACTTTGAAGGGAGTACAGGAGCCAAGGGACCTCAAGGCACGTGTACATAATTCTCTGAAGGTGGTTAGGCAAGTTGAAGCATTGTTAAGAAGGTTTATAGGACCCTTGGGTTTATAAATAGAGGCTATGTGGATAAAAGCAAGGAAGTAACACTACACCTGTACAAATCATTGGTCAGATCACATTTGAAGCATTGTGTTCAGTTTTGAGCACCTTCTTTAGGAAGGACATTAAAGCCTTGGAGAGAGTTCAAATGAGATTTTCGAATGATACCAGGAATGAAGGATGTTAGATACAAGGAAAAGTTAGAGAGATTGGTCTTGTTCTCCTTGGAGCAAAGATGATGAGGAGGTGACCTTATTGAGCTGTTTCAAAATTATGAACAATTTTGACAGGGTAAACAAGGAGTTTCTATTTCCACTACTGAGTATGTCAACTTCAAGATTGTCAGCATGAGAGCTAGGAAAGAGTTGAGGAGAAACTCTTATGGGAGCTGATACAGACACAATGAGTCGAACAGCTTCCCTCTGCTCTGTAAAGTTCTTTGATTCTATGAAATTAAATCATGGCCTAGGAAAGTTAATACTCACACTTTCACATTCAGAAGAGCATAAAATGCATTTCCATTATTTTCAAAAATTATCAGAAATGTTCTCCCAGCAATTGTGCCTAGCCAAGAACCATTGCTATGTAAAGTAAAATGTGCCTGTGGTTTTCATTGCTTGAAGTCAGATGGATCTGTACACCACTTCCTTGGGGCTGCCTCAGTCTGTTTTAATTTTTCTCACTTTCTCCCAATTGGCAGAGTGATTTAATTTTGAATCAGCTATGATGTGTTCTTAAATCCCCCTTTTTGGGATGTCAATTTAAAATAATATGCAAAGAATCTCTTTAGGGTGAAATCAGACCTATTACTGTTTATGCATTCTAATGATGATTGTCATATACTTATACATACATACACACGCATAGAAGGAAGAAAATTAAAATATACAGTTGGCAGTTAAGAATAACTTTAAAAACTATGACATGTATATCCAGAAATATAGTGTCCAGTTAGCTGAAGGCAGTGTGTGCAGTATTGGTGATGATATAATAGGATGACATTTGTAGTCAGGGAATTCATCCACTTTGAAGATGAATACAGGATTTCTTTTCCAGAGAAATAGACTTGGAAGATGTTTGCCGTGGTCTTGAGGCAAAGTGGCCGACTGTCTGGACTACTGCTTACTGTTCTCTGTTCCGGTGTTAAAACCAGACTCAAGGCATGTTTATGGTGTGCCTGGAGTCTCACTGTTGTGTTACCAATGGATTAGATTCTAGGCACACTCAAATTAGGATTCAGAAATGTACAATAACGCTGTACAAAGACCAGAGGAGTTTTTGTGATGTAACACGTCCATTAAGATGTCAGTTTCAACTTAACAAGCAGCTTTCTTTCCCTCTGGTCAAAGATACCTTTGTCGACCTCAGGAAATAGATAGGTTATTAGCACATCCCTCAGTGTAACCTTCTCTCTGCTGAGGAGACATTCCATCTGCTGTTCTTCAGTGTTTATCGACTGCAATTGCCACACAACATGAGATTGGAGAAGTCTGGCTTTGTAATTATTGATCTATCTTCCTAGAATTGTAGACTATTTGCATCATGTAATCTACGGAAAAGTAAAATGGGTGGGTGACACGGTGGATCAGTGGTTAGCAATGTAATCTCACAGCACCAGGGACCTGGGTTTGACACCATGATAACAAAGTGTGGAGCTGGATGACCACAGCAGGCCAAGCAACACCTTAGGAGCACAAAAGCTGATGTTTCGGGCCTAGACCCTTCAGCAGAAAAGGGGGAATGGGGAGAGGGTTCTGAAATAAATAGGGAGAGAGGGGGAGGAGGATACAAGAGAGTTTCAGCAGGAGACAGATCCCCTGAGGTTGGTCTGGAGGGAGGAGAGTAACTTCTTCAGGTTAGGCATCCCTGGAAGAGGCTTCGCAGTGAGGTTAAAATTGTATCAGAGATGATGGGAACTGCAGATGCTGGAGAATTCCCCTTTTCTGATGAAGGGTCTAGGCCCGAAATGTCAGCTTTTGTGCTCCTGAGATGCTGCTTGGCCTGCTGTGTTCATCCAGCCCCACACTTTGTTATCTTGGATTCTCCAGCATCTGCAGTTCCCATTATCTTTGGGTTCAATACCATCCTTGGATGACCGACCGTGTGCAGTTTACAAATTCCCTAAATTGTTGTGCAGTGTGCAGGCTGGGTGGGTTAGTGATGGAAAGTGCTGGGTTACAGGGATGCGATGAGTCTGATGGGATACTCTTTGGAGTGTTGGTGTGTACTTGATGGACCAAATGGCCTGCTTCCACACTGTAGAGATTTTACAAAAATGATGCGGACACTGGAAAGCTGAATATAAAACAAAAGGGAAAAACCAGAAGTACTCAGCATCTGTGGAGTGAGACGCAGAGTTAACATTTAATGAACTTTTGCCAGGCTAGAAGTTGAGTTGTGAAGTTTACCATCATGCTAGTATCAGATGAAGTATCAATAACAACTAAAACAAAGAGTTTAGATGTTGAAGGTCTGAAAAGAAAACAGAAATTGCTGGAGAGACCCAGCAGCTCTGGCTATATCTGTGGAGAGTCAACAATAGGGTAAATGTTTCAAGTCCCTTCTGGATCTGAAGAATAACTGAGGGATAAGACCCTTTCTCTGTCTATAGATACTGCCAGGCCTGCTGAATTTCTCCATCTATTTCTAGAGACATAGAGTCATGCAACATCGAAACAGACTCTTTGGTACAACTTGTCCATGCCAACCAGGTTTCCCAAACTAAACTAGTCCCATTTGTCTGCATTTGGCCCACATCCCTCTAAACATTTCCTATTCATGCATCAGGCCAAATATCTTTTAAATGTTGTAACTACCTGAATCTACTACTTCCTCTGCACATGGACCACCCTCTGTGTGAAAAAGTTGCTCCTTAGGTCACTTTTAAATCTTTTGCCTCTCACTTTAAATTATGCTCGCTAATTTTGAACCACCACCTCTGCAAAAGACCTTTGCTATTTACCTTATCTATGCCCCTCATGATTTGATATGTCTCTATAAGGTCACCCCTCAGCCTCCTACACTCCAGGGAGAAAAATCCCAGCCTCTACTTATAACTCGAATCTTCCCGTCTCAGTCACATCCCGTAAATCTTTTCTGCACCTTTTCCGATCTAATAATACCCTTCCTATGGCAGGTCAACCAGAATTGTACACAGTACTCCAAAACTGGCCTCACCAATGTCCTGTACAGCTGCAGCATGTCAGCCCAATTCCCAATGATCAAAGTAATGAAGGCAAGCATGCCAAATGCCTTCTTCGGCACCCTGTCTACATGTAATGCCACTTTGAAGGAAATATGCATCTGCACCTCTAAGTCTCTCTGTTTGACATCACTCTGCAGGACCCTACTATTAACTCTGTAAGTCCTGTCCTTGTTCACCTTACCAAAATGCAATACCTTGCATTTATCTAAATTAGACTCCATCTGCCATTCCTGTTTTGGTATAGTCGGAAACTAGTCACCGAAGGCACTACAACTGCAACGTGTAGCTCTTTGCAACAAAAACAAAGTTGCTGGAAAAGCTCAGCAGGTCTACCAGCATCTGTGAAGGAAAAAACAATTAACATTTCGGGTCGTCCGCAGATGCTGCCAGGCCTGCTGAGCTTTTCCAGCAACTTTGTTTTTGTTCTTGATTTAAAACATCTGCAGTTCTTTCATTTTTTATAATGTGTAATTTTTTCTTGGTTTAGACTGAATTTACTTCTTGAGTCGCTGTCCCGATTAACCAATCCAGTTCTGAACCACCATCCACGCTCGTGCACTTTCTGGCCGGTATCTTGGCTGGCTGTCTGGGTGGGAGTTGGGGTGCAGATTAGTGTGCCCTTCACTAAAGTCAGTGACACTGCCAGCCCGTGCTGAGAGAACGCTAGGAGCAAAGATGGAAGCGGGGCTCTGCACTGGTGAGGAAAGTATTGTTAAACATCCCCTGCAAGTGGTAACTTGCATGATTTGCCTCTATCCAAGCAAATGTGGCGCAAATGAACCAGGAAATGTAAGAGTTATCACGAAGCTGTGTGACCGACACATCCAGCAGTTACCATGGAATCCACATCACCTCTGACTGTGTTTGTGAAAGATTTTCAGCATGAAATATAAATATGAATGGAAAGGTTACATGGGCGGATAATACCATGGTGACATTTTCTGATTGAGTTCTTCCTGCTCAACCTTTCACTCCCAGTCAAGGTGTACACGGGGGCTCCTGGGATGAAAGAGTTGTTGGGGTGAAACCCTCTGAGCTGGACTTCAGTTGTTGCTGAGGGAGTGCTGTGCAATGACAGGCAATGAGATGGGAGCTGAGCTTCCAGCAGGCAGTCGCGAGAGGATAAATAAGGTTCTCAGTAAAATGTCTGCCACTGTGTTAAATGCCAAAGGAGTCAGAATTAAACAGATTAGTGTCATTGGACATAGCTTTCACCTCCATTGAAAGAGGTGGGATTTTATTATTTACCATAAGGGTGATCTTTTGCTGCCTTTCCATATGGAAAATGTGCTTTACTTTAGTGCAGTGGTTACGATACTCAATTAGAATTCTCAATCGATATAACACAAAAACAAGAACTGCTGGAAAATCTCAGCAGATCTGGCAGCATAGAGTATAGAGTCATACAGCATGGAAATAGACCCTTCAGTCCAACCAGTCCATTCCTTACATAATCCCAAACAAACCTAATCCCACCTGCCTACTCCGGGCCCATGTCCCTCCAAACCTTTTCTATTCACGTACTTATCCAAATGCCTTTTAGACATTGTAATTGTACCCACATCCATCACTTCCTCAGGAAGTTTGTACCATACACAAACCACCCTCTCTGTAAAAAATTTGTCCCCTTTTTTTTAAAATCTCTCTCCTCGCACATTAAAAATGTGCCCTCTAGCCTTGAAATCCCCCATTCTAGGGAAAGGACAACTGCCATTCACTCAATCTATACCTGTCATTGAGAGAAATCAGAGTTAACATTTCGGGTTAAGTGACGCTTCCTCAGAATGGACATGTTGTTTAGTCCATCTCTCAGGAACCAAATGGACACAGTGGACCTTTTAAATCCCAAAATATTTCCCAGGCAATACTCTGTTTCTGACAATGATAAATGAATGAAAATAGCTGTCAGGTAGATGGCCTATGTCCTTCTTAGAAACAGCACTAAGCGAATTCTCATTTTGAGCTGAGGTTGCAACAAAAGAAATGACTGTAGCCCCACACCTCCATTACAGAACTAGTGGTGGTTTAACCTGATGGTTTCCACACCCCAGGGAAGGCGTGAGGCTGAGAAGGTGGGACCTTCATGATGACCTCGGCTGGCAGTGGGGATTGAACCTGCACTGCTAGCATTGCACAGCTAAATCTACCGAGCAGGCTCCCTTTGTAATGTATTTGAGAGTCAGCCTCAATGTTGAAGTCAGAGGCCATGTTTTCACATCTGAAAGGTGAGACAGTTTCCCTTGAGGCACTACTGATACTGCATTAATTGTATAAAGTCTATAAAGACTATAAAGGGCCAATTAATGAAGGACAACTCGCATTTATATGATCCTTTCCACATTTGCAGCTCAAAGAAAACAAACTGCCCCTTGAAGAGCAGCCACTGCCAGAAAACAAGGTATCTTAGTTCTGCTGTAACATTTGTAACAAAAAGGCACTAACTCTTAGGAATGAGGGCAGCTACTCCACGCCTAATTCACCTAATCCTCCAGGTCCTGATTTAAGAATAAATCTATTATTCCTCTAAACTATGTTAATATCTTTCCACACATCACAGGACCAAGAATTGATCCAATACCTCCTGAAAGTTAAGTCAATGTTTAAATATGGTAGACAGCTGATTCTTCCAAATACCAACTAACACCTGGTTTGGAGAAGATTTGTGCATTAAATGTTGTGGATCCAAAATTACATTGCCGCAGATTAGTTGCAATAATATTGATGCTCAGATTTCTAACATGAATTCCATTGGGTTTCTGCACATAGCTGGGGTTTAGGGGCCTAGTTGCAGAATGGTAACATTATTTTTGGGGACTGTCAGTTGGCTGGATGGCTGGTTTGCAGAGTGATACCATTGCATGAGTTCAAATCCCACAATTGGCTGAGGTTACCATGAAGGGCTCTCCCTCTCAACCTCTCCTCTCAACTGAGATGTGGTGACCTTCAGGTTAAACCATCACCAGTTGTCTCTCTCTAATGAGAGATCAGCTCTGTGGTCCTACTGGACTGTGGTAATTTGACCTTTACCATTACTTTTTAAACCTAAAGACTCAGGTTCCATGCCAACCTACTCCAGAGGTGTGTCATGAGACATCTGAAAATGTTCCTTAAAAATATTTGTGCCAAGTGTGTTAACTTGTGAACTAAACTCTCAAACTAAATTGGGCCTGAAGTTGTTTTTAGGGTTTAACTTTATTCTGAGTTTTTATTGACTTTTCTCAAAAGACGTATCACCATTCATGTGGTTAGCTCCTCCTTATTTCCAGATTGGAAACACATTCAGAAGGTAAACACAGATGGGATAGACAAGTCACTGCAGACTACAGATCAACCTCATTCAAGTTTCAAAGTTTCAGAGCTTTTGTCTCTGTTGGTCTCTCTATCCAAGGTCTCTCCATCACAACTCACTAAGTTAAAACAATTTCCTAACATCAATTCTAAAGTGTCCACTAACTGATTGGACTCTGTTTCCTAATAAACTGTCCCCAACGAACATGGGCTTAGATTCTGTTCGATGTTCATGTTTTAATATCTTTCACATTGGTTTTGCATGTTCATATTATTTTTTGGAACTGTCCTTGGACATTGTGATTGAGAAGGTAAGGGAATGTTTTGGATTTCCACCAATATCTCTGTTCATCACAGCTTGCCTTGGCTGCAATTTCTGCACTGTTCGTCTGCCCCAGCGCCTTCAGTATCTAAAATCCCTGCTAGAGATTCAAAAGGTTAATTGAATCAAACTTTGGAACAACTGTTCCCTGTCTGTCTATTCGCCTAAACATTGCAATGTTTCCAGGATCTAAGTATTGCAACAATGTTCACAATTGCACTTAAATAAGCACTTCCCTTACAATGCAACTTTGCACAGCAACTAGACAACTCAACACTAATTTCAATGCCAAGATCAAATAGGCTGGGGCCATTTTCCCTGGAGCATTGGAGGCTGAGGGGTGACCTTATGGAAGTTTATAAAATCATGAGGGGCATGGACAGGGTGAATAGCCAAGGTCTTTTTTCTATGGTAGGGGATTCTAAAACTAGAGAAAAGGTTTAAAGTGAGAGAGGAAAGATTTAAAAGGAACCTCAGGGGCAACCTTTTCACACAAAGGGTGGTGCATGTATGGAATGAACTGCCAGAAGACATGACGGAGGCTTGTACAATTGCAACATTTTAAAGGCAGCTGGACAGATATTGGAACAGGAAGGGTTTAGAAGGATATCGACAAGGATGAGTTGGACTGTTGGTCTGTTTCCATGCTGTACATTTCTATAACTCTACGATGTGTAAAAAGATGTTTGGCCTGTCCTTATACCTCGAACCCTCCAAACCTTGCAATATCCTTGGTGAATCTTATCTGCATCCTTTTATGTTTAACAACATCTTTCCTATAGCACGGAGACCAGAATTGAATGAGTATTCCAAAAGTGGCCTAACCAATGTCCCATACAGTCACAACATGACCTCCTAACTCTAATACTCAGTGCAGTGACCAGTAAAGGCAAGCGTACCAAATGCTTTTTTCACTAATCTATCTATTGACAACTCCATTTTCAAGGAACTAGGAACCTTAAATCCAAGGTCTGTTTGTTTGGTAACACTGTAAAAGCTTTTAGAGTCCATTTTGATCCACAAAAACACCAGAGTAGACATGAGGATAAACCTTATTCTGCAAATTATGGTTAGAAGTTAGAATACACCGCCTGAGGGAGTAATGAAATCAAATTCAATGGAAGCCTTCAAAATAAAACTGGGAATAAATAGGTAAGTATTGTAGATCTATGAGAAAGAGTCATGGATTGCACATCAGAAGAACCATCACAGAGTTACTAGACTGAATATTATTCTTGTTACATTCTGTCCAATGATACTATAACTGTTTCCATCATCAATGGGACAATAATGAAGTAGCACAAATTTAAGACAACTACAAAGAGAACTAAAACCTGGACTAGACAAGAATTCTTTACACAGAGGGTGATTATTATTTCAGGATATTTTACTCTGTGCTGAGACTTCTTGTTTCTTGGCTCAACTCCAGCTACGATTTTGGGTGTTTAGCTTGTGCGGTATTGTCAATGTATTCCTGGCGTTTACTTGTCTCCTGTTATTAAAATAATCCGATCATCCCAACATCTTTAGGATCACCACCCATCTGACTGGTTGAAGGCGGAAATATGAATCCAGCACGTAGAGAAGCTCTGATGGTATCTACCACAACAACTCCAGAACCAGAGACAGGACACAATGCCACAGAGTCACCAAGTAAACATGACGTGTTCTCACACATGAAGAACAAATTCATGAATGAGCTGAGCAAAATACCAAGTAAGTAACAACAGCCAAAGACCTAAAATTGGGTTAATGAATGATTCAGTGAAATCACCAGATCTTCGAGATGGAAATTAGGTTCTTTTGGCAATTATATTGGGAATGTCAAGTATGTGCACGAGTGAAATATATCAGAGTGTCACAGTGATGGGTGTGGAGTATTCCGGAATGTTACAGTGAGGGGTATGAGTTATATCAGAGTGTTACAGTGAGGAGTGTGGGTTATATCAGCATGCTACAGTGATGGGTGTGGGCTACACCAGATTGTTACAGCAAGAGGTGTGGGATATATCAGTGTGTTACAGTGAGGGACGTGGATTGTATTAGAGTGTTACAGTGAGGGGTATATGGTCTATTAGAATGTTACAGTGAGGAGTATTGATGATATCAGAGTGTTCCATTGAGCAGTGTGGGATAAAATTGAGTGTTATAGTGAGGGATGTGGGGTATATTCAGAGTGTTACAGTGAGGCATGTGGGGTAAATTAGTGAGTGGTACATTGAGGTGTGTGGGGTATATCAGAGTATTACAGGGAGGGTTGTGGGCTATGTTAGAGTCTACATTGAGCTGTGTGCTGTATATCAGAGTATTACTGTGAGGGGTTGTGGGGTATATCAGAATGGTACATTCAGAGCTGTGGGGTAAATAGAGTTTTACATTGAGGGATGTAGGATATATCAGAGTGTTACAGTGAGGGGTATGGAGTATATCAGATTGTTAAATTGAGGGGTCTGAGGTATGTCAGAGTGTTACAGTGAGGGACATAGGGCTTATTCTGAGTTTTACTGTGGGTGCGTTGGGTATATCAGAGAGTGTTACATTGAGGGGTGAGGGGTATATCAGAGTGTTTCAAGGAGGGGTGTGGGGTATGTCAGAATGTTACAGTGAGAGGAATGGGTGATATCAGAGTGTTTCAGTGAGGGATCTGGAATATATCAAAGTGTTACTGTGACAGTTGTGGAGTATATCAGAGAGTGTGACAGTGAGAGTTGTGGGGTTTATCAGAGTAGTAAATTAAGGGGTCTGAGGTATATCAGAGTGTTACAGTGAGGGGCGTGGGGTATATGAGAGACTGTTACAGTGGGGGGTGAGGGGTATATGAGAGTGTGTTATATTGAGGGGAGTGGGCCATATCAGAATGTTACAGTGAGGAGTGTAGAGTATAATAGATATTTACATTGTGTGGTGTGGGGTGTATCAGAGAGTGTTACATCGAGGTATATCAGAGTGTTAAATTGAAGGGTACAATGCTACAATGAAGAGAGTGGAGTATATCTGTGTTTTACAGTGAGGGGTTTGGGTATATATCAGTGTTACAGTGATGCGTGTGAAGTTTATTAGTTTTACATTGAGGGGTGTGGAGTATATTAGAGTTTATGTTGAGGTGCGTGGTACATCGGAGTGTTACATTGAGCAGTGTGGGGTATATCAGTGTGTTACATTGAGAGGTGTGGGGTTTGCCAGGGTGTTACAGTGAGGGTTGTGGGGTATATCAGAGTGTTACATTGAGGGAGTGGGGTATAATCGCGTATTACAGTGAAGTATGTGGGCTATATTCAGAATTATAGTGAGGGTTATGAGTTATATGAGAGTGTTACATTGAGGGTGTGGGGTATAACTAAGTGTTGCAGTGAGGGACATGGGGTATATTCAGTGTTACAGTGAGAGGTGTGTGGTATATCAGAGTGTTACAATGAGGGGTTTGCAGTAGATCAGAGAGTGTTACAGGGAGGTGTATTGGGTATATCAGAGTATTACATTGATGGGTATGGGGTAATTAGAATTTTACATTGTGGGGTGTATCAGAGGATTACAATGAGGGGTGTGTGGTAATTTAGAGTTTACATTTTGGGGTGTGCGGTATGTCGAATTGTAACAGTGAGGGGTGTGGATACATCAGACTGTTACATTGAGTGGTGTAGGGTATGTCAGAGTGTTACAGCGAGGGATGTGGGGTATTCCAACGTGTTAAATTGAAGGGTGTGGGGTATATCAGTGTGTTACAGTGAAGTTTGTGGGGTATATTAGAGTGTTACAGTGAGGGATGTGGGGTATATCAGAATGCTATAGTGAATGGTGTAGGATCTGTCAGAGTGTTACATTGAGGGGTGTGGGATATATCCGTGTGTTACATTGAATGGTGTGGGGTATATTCTTGTGTTACAGTGAGGGGTGTGGGGTATATCAGTTTGTGACATTGAAGGGTCTGGGCTACATCAGAGTGTTACAGTGAGGGGTATGAGACATATCAGAGTGTTACAGCGAGGTGTGACGGATGTATCAAAGTGTTAGAGTAAGGGGTATAGGCTATATCAGAATGTTACAGCAAGGTGTGATGGATGTATCAGAGTGTTTCAGTGAGGCGTATGGGATATATCAGAATGGTACAGTGAGGGGCGTGCGGTATATCAGTATGTTACAGTGAGGGGTGTGGGGTATATCAGTGTGTTACAGTGAGGTGTATGTAGTAGTTCAGTGGTACAGTGAGGGGTGTGTGGTATATCGGTGTGTTACAGTGAGGGGTGTGGGGTATATCAGTGTGTTATGGTGAGGGGTATGAAGTATATCAGAGTGCTACAGTGAGGGTTGTTAGGTATATCAGTGTGTTACAGTGAGGGCTGTGGGATATATCAGTGTGTTACAGTGAGGTGTATGTAGTAGTTCAGTGGTACAGTGAGGGGTGTGTGGTATATCGGTGTGTTACAGTGAGGGGTGTGGGGTATATCAGTGTGTTATGGTGAGGGGTATGAAGTATATCAGAGTGCTACAGTGAGGGTTGTTAGGTATATCAGTGTGTTACAGTGAGGGCTGTGGGATATATCAGTGTGTTATAGTGAGGGGTGTGGGGTATATCAGTGTGTTACAGTGAGGGCTGTGAGATATGTCAGTGTGTTACAGTGAGGCGTATGTAGTATATCTGTGTTACAGTGAGGGTTATGGGGTCTCTCAGAGTGTGACAGTGAGGGGTATGGGGTATATCAGAGTGTGACAGTCAGGGGTATGGGGTATATCAGCATGTTACAGTGAGAGGTATGCGGTACCTTAGCATGTTACAGTGAAGGGTGTGGTGTATATGAAGAATGCAAATTAGCTTTATCGTCACATGAACAATAATAAGTGGAGTGAAAAGTTTCAAGTCACCAATTACAGCACCATCTTAGACACATATGTATCTAGGTACAGATTCTTCAGCATGACATTGAATACTGTTGGGAATAACAGAGAATACAAGAGTGTGGGATGTGGATTACATGAGGGATTGTTATGGTGATAGCGTGGGGTATATCAAGGATTTGTACAGTGGTGTGTGTGGCTGTGTCAAACGGTATTTTACAGAGATGGATGTGAGGCTTATTTGAATGTGTAGTTAGAGTGATTAACATCTATGGATCACTGCATACAGTGAATTGTGCCAAAATCATTCTAGGGCAGCAGATGGGTAGCTTTTATGAAAACAATTGGTGGTTCTTCATAAGTGACTTTAGAAAGTATTTTTCACCTCATTTCTCGAAGTGCGATATAACCGAAATGTTTATTGTCTCCCTGTGGAGTTTATGGGACATATTTTACAAGTGAGCTCTTGAAGCACAGCAGCATGATGATAGGAATGTGAATCAGAAAATCTGTTTATGTCTGACATAATGTTAATTCTGGGCTTGAGTTCCTGTCTCACAAAGCTATGCAGCAGGACCAAGAGACTGTAAAATATACCCACTAGTTTCTTTTTGTTTTATTTCTCATTGTTTTCCAATTCCTCCTTTATTTCATACTATTTCTTTTTCTTTCCTGATTAACCCTTTCAGTGCATGCGAAAAAATGTAAGTAGTATTTGACACGTTGTTGTTGTGGTGTAACTATAACCTTCCTTAAGTACAAACTTTATATATGCCTCTTCATGTTGAAGTTTGGTGCAGCTGAGAAATAGCCTTAATTTGAGGACTTTGTGATATTGTAATAGGTTTTATTTCCATCTGAATGGATGAATAGAAGAATATTTTTTCTCCATTGGGATATGCATGACACTGACAATGCCACATTTATTGTCAAACCAGATGCCTTGGAGTACATTAAGATTTGTCCAACTGGACAGTTGAATTTTAAGGCAAACCGAAGCTTCAAAATCTCTTATGGTGTACAAAATAATCAAAATGAACTGTGAAAGAGTAACATAACACTGTCTTTCTACTATAGGCATTTTAAAACTCCTTCTATGGGATGTGGCACAGCCAGCATTTGCAATCTGTCCCTAACTGATTGAGTGGTTTTACTGGACCAGTTCATAGAATCCCTACTGTGTGGAAGCAGGCAATTCAGCCCATCAAATCTACACCAACCTTCAAAGAGCATCCCACCCAGACTCACCACCACCCCACCCTATCCCTGTAAAACTGCATTTCCCATGTCTAATCCAACGAATCTGCACATTCCTAAACACTGTGGACAATTTAGTATGGCCAATCCACCTAAGCTTCACATCTTTGGACTGTGGGAGAAAACTAGAGCACCTTCAGGAAACCTACACAGACACAAGGTGAATGTGTAAACTCATACAGACCTGAGGGTGGAATCAAACTCGGGTCCCTGGCAATGTAAAGCACCAGTGCTAATCACTGAGTCATTGTGCCACCCAGTTGAATGGATAATTGTGAGTCAAATCCACTATCGTGAGGCTGGAGTCACAAGTAGGCCAGATTGGGTAAGGATGGCAGATGTGCCTCCCTAAAAGGAACCAAATGGGCTTTTACTGTAGCTTCACAGTGGCCATTACTGAGACAGTTTTCAATTTCAGAGGCATTTAATAAAACTTAAATTGCACCACGTTTCATGCTGGGATTTGAACTCATGTCCTCAAATCACTGGGCCCTGGGGTCACTAACAAAGTCACATTACCACTGAGCCACCAAAGCCTTCACTTGTTCAACCTACTTGGAAGGAATGTTATGTGTATAATACGTAAAAGCAATGCTGGGGAAACATGGTGGCTCAGCAGCTAGCAATGATAGATAACAAAGTGTGGAGCTGGATGAACACAGCAGGCCAAGCAGTATCTTAGGAGCACAAAAGCTGACGTTTCGGGCCTAGACCCTTCGTCAGAAAACCCTTTTTGTTATCTTGGATTCTCCAGCATTTGCAGTTCCCATTATCTCAGTTAGCAATGCTACTTCACAGTGCCAGGGACCCGGCTTCGATTCCACCGTCAGGCAATTGTCTGTGTGGGGTTTGCACATCCTCCCCGTGTCTGCGTGGGTTTCCTTCGGGTGGTCCGGTTTCCTCCCACAGTCCAAAGACGTGCAGATTAGGTGGATTGGCCATTCTAAATTGCCCTGTAGTGCACGGGGATGTACAGGTTAATTGGATTAGCCAAGGGAAATGCAATGTCAGAGGGATAGGGCGGGATGCTCTTTGGAGGGTTGATGTGGGCACAACGGGATGAATGGCCTGTTTCCACTCTCTAAGGATTGTTAATGTCCCTTCGGTCTAGGCCTGAAACGTCAGCTTTTGTGCTCCTGAGATGCTGCTTGGCCTGCTGTGTTCATCCAGCTTCACACTTTATTATCCTGGATTCTCCAGCATCTGCAGTTCCCATTATCTCTAAGGTACTTTCCACGCTGATGTATCATTCTGCCCAGATAATGATGAACTCTGGGTGCAGGGTCACTGTGGATTCCTGGAAATGATTGCCCCCTTGCCCACTCCTAATTGTAGGCATGAAGGGGATGTAAAGAAGAAGTCACAGAAGGTCAATGTCAGATGAATCAGATAGCTCTGCTGGCTGTCTGACTCGTAAAATCAGCAGAAATGATGCTACTGTCAAACAGTTAACTTTATGAGACCTGATAGTTTGAGAAGGTAATTTGATTTTAAGCAGGAAGTTTGGAGAGTATTTGAGGAAAAATGTTTTCATTCAAACAGTGCTGGGACTCACTGCCCAAAAGGGTGGTAGATTTAGGAAATGTCAAGGCAATTCAGAACTATTTAGATGACCCTCCATAGCATACATGGCTATGGGCCAAGTGCTGCAAAATGGGATCAGATAGATGCATGCTTGATAACCTGTGCAGACATGATGGGCCAAATGACCTCTTTCCGTGCTGTAAAAGCTCTATGACTCTATGACATTCGCAACACAGCACAGAAGCAGGCCATCCAGCCCAACCAATCCATGTCAGGAGACTGATCCCATCTTTCCTCATCTGTATCCATCATTGTACTCCCCTCTTCCTTTCTCCCTTGTCCAGCTTTTCCTTAAATAAATCTACATTATTCACTTCAGCCACTAATTTCGGGAGCCTGTTCTACATTCTCGCCATCGTGCGGGCAAAGATGTTTCTTCTGAATTCCGTGTAGAGTGCCCTGATGAGTATCTTATATTGATAATCCCTCAGGTTCAGCTCTTCCTCACAATTGGAAGCAATCTCTCCATACCCACTTTACCAAAACCTTTCATAATCTTAGATATTTCTACTAGGTCACCCCAAGCCTTCCCTTTTTGAGAGAAAAGAGAAGATACTAATCCAGTCAGTCCCTCAAACCTGTCCTGCCTTTCATGAGCTCAGAGTTGATATGAGACCCAATTTCATATCATTTACTTTTCCCCAAATTACTTAATGCTTCTGGTTTACAAATCTCTATGCATCTCAGATTAAAATTAGTAATTGATTGACCATCAAGTGCCATTTTGGGAGAGAATTCCAAACCACATTCCTAAAAAGATTTTTTTGTTGGTCATTTATGGCATTGTTGGCTAGTCTTCAATTTGTTGCCCAGAGGGCAGTTAAGAGTCAACCACATTTTTGTGAGTCTGGAGTCATATGTAGGCTAGGATGGTAGTTTCCTTACCTAAATGAGATTTGGGATCCAAACAGGTTTTTCCCCTCAACAATGTATTCATGATTGTGGTTAGACATTTAATTGCAGATTTTTATTGAATCCAAATTGCACCATCTGTCTGGGTGGGACTTGAACCTGAGTCCCCAGAGCATCACTTGGGTCCCTGGATTAGTTGCCCAGTAATACTGCAACTAGGCTATCACCTTGCCTTATCTAGCCCTAGTTCAGATCTAGATTTTAGACAATGCCCCTTACTCCTGGAACAAAGAACAAAGAACAAAGAAAATTACAACACAGGAACAGGCCCTTTGGCCCTCCAAGCCTGCATCGATCAAGATCCTCTGTCTAACCTGTCATCTTTTTTCTAACGGTCTGTGTCCATTTGCTCCCTGCCCATTCATGTACCTGACCAAATATATCTTAAAAGACGCTAACACGTCTGCTTCTACCGCCTCCACTGGCAACCCGTTCCAGGCACCCACCACCCTCTGTGTAAAGAACTTTCCACACATATCTCCCTTAAACTTTCCTCTTCTCACTTTGAACTCATGACCCCTAGTAATTGAGTCCCCCACTCTGGGAAAAAGCTTTTTGTTATCTACCCTGTCTATACCCCTCATGATTTTGTAGACCTCAATCAGGTCCCCCCTCAATCTCTGTCTTTCTAATGAAAATAATCCTAATCTACTCAACCTCTCTTCATAGCTAGCACCCTCCGTACCAGGCAACATCCTGGTGAACCTCCTCTGCACCCTCTCCAAAGCATCCACATCCTTTTGGCAATGTGGCAACCAGAACTGTACACAGTAGTCCATATGTGGCTGAGCCAAAGTCCTATACAACTGCAACATGACCTGCCAACTCTTGTACTCAATACCCCGTCCAATGACGGAAAGCATGCCATATGCCTTCTTGACCACCCTATTGACCTGCGTTGCCACCTTCAGGGAACAATGGACCTGAACACCCAGATCTCTCTGTTCATCAATTTTCCCCAGGACATTTCCATTTACTCTATAGTTCACCCTTGAATTTGATCGTCCAAAATGTATCACCTTGCATTTGCCCAGATTGAACTCCATCTGCCATTTATCTGCCCAACTCTTCAGTCTATCTATATACTGCTGTAATCTCTGACAGTCCCCTTACTATCTGCTACACCACCAATCTTAGTGTCATCAGCAAACTTGCTGATCAGACCACCTACACTTTCCTCCAAGTCATTTACATATGTGACAAACAAGAGTGGTCCCAGCACAGATCCCTGTGGAACACCACTAGTCACAGGTCTCCAATTTGAGAAACTCCCTTCTACTACCACTCTCTGTCTCCTGTTGCCCAGCCAGTTTTTTATCCATCTAGCTAGCGCACCCTGGACCCCATGTGACTTCACTTTCTCCATCAGCCTGCCATGGGGAACCTTATCAAATGCCTTAAACACTCAACAGAAGTAGTTTCTCTCTATCTGTCAAAGGGGGAATTAAGGGATAAGCGCTTTATCATACAACAGGTTGTTATGATCTGTGTGGGGTGGGGAGTACACTCCCTGAAAGATCAGCGGAAACAAATTCAGTCATAATTTGCAGAGGGAAGTTGAATACATCTCTAAACAAGAGAAAGGCTCAGAGGAAAAATGATGAGAACAATTGAATAGCTCTTTCAGAGATCTGTACCTTAAATCCATTTACTTTCCAAATCCCAACTAAAAAAAATTACTGTGCAACATTGCATTGCTTGAAAATGACTTTAACCCTTCATTTTGATTTGTGTCCCCATCTGAAACCCCCACCCAATCCTTGCTCTACTTGCAATAGTTCCACCCTGGGCCTTGGCTACGATAATAATTGTCGTTTGCCTGCTCCTCCTGTGCTGCTGTTTCTGCGTCTGTAAGAAATGCTGCTCCAAGAAGAAGAAGCAAAAGAAAGGGAAAGACAAAGGCAAAGCTCAAATCAACATGAAAGAAGTGAAAGATCTGGGGAAGAGATACATTGACAAGGTAAGTGAAGCTAGAAGGCTTTGAAGTTTGCTCTTCTAAATGTACCTCTTCTTGAGTTTGTAATCTCAATTGCTTCAGGGTGGTAGGTAAAAATCAGAGAATCATGATGCTAAGATGAGCGCTTCTGTGTCTAAAGAGCAAATAAGAGTTGATTTGCCAGTCCTTACAATCTGAAATGGTGAAATAGAGAGCCAATCCATCAGTATCAATGAAGCGAAAAGAGAGACCAATAGATCAGAAACTGGTAAACGTCATGTTGAAACGTAAGCCATGTTTTCCCCCCTTAAGACTACCAAACTTGCAGTATTGTCCCAGAGATAGTAGGAACTGCAGATGCTGGGGAATCTGAGAAGGTCTAGGCCCAAAACATCAGATTTCCTGCTCCTCTGATGCTGCTTGGCCTGCTGTGTTCATCCAGCTCTACACCTTGCTATCTGCAGTATTGTCCAGATGAGTTACCATTGACCAGAAATTTAACTAGACTCACCTGATATACACAATGACCACAAGAGCAGATCAGAGGCTTGGGATACTGCAGTGAGTAACTCACCTTCTGACTCCCCAAAGCCTGTGTACCATCAATAAGGCACAAGTCAGGAATGTGATGGAATACTCCCCACTTGCCTGGATGGGTGCAGCTCTGACAACACTCAAGAAACTTGACACTATCCAGGGCTATTTGATTGGCAACACATCCATAAGCATCCACTCTCTCCATCACCAACGCTCCATAGCAGCAGTGTATACTGTCCACAAGATGCACTGCAGTTACTCACCAAGAATCCTTAGCACCTTCCACACCCATGACTGCTACGATCTGGAAGAAGGGCAACAGACATATGGGAATACTGCAGCCTGCAAGTTCCCACTCACCATCCTGATTTGGAAATGTATCGCCTTGCCTTCAGTGTCACTGAGTCAAAATATTGCCTAACAGCGATAATGGGAACTGCAGATGCTGGAGAATCCGAGATAACAAAGTGTGAAGCTGGATGAACACAGCAGGCCAAGCAGCATCTTCGGAGTACAAAAGCTGACGTTTCGGGCCTAGACCCTTCATCAGAAGGGTCTAGGCCGGAAATGTCAGCTTTTATGCTCCTAAGATGCTGCTTGGCCTCCTGTGTTCATCCAGCTTCACACTTTGTTATTGCCTAACCACATTGTGTGTATGCCCGCACCACATGAACTGTAACGGTTCAAGAAGGCAGCTCACCACCACCTTCTCGAAGGGCAATTAGGGACAGGCAATAAATCCTGATCCAGCCAGTGATATCACATCCCATGATAGAATAAATAATAAAAAAAATTAAACACCTCTGGAGCAGCTGGGACTTGAACGCAGGACATTGAGAGCCCTCCCTTAGACAACAGGCAGATGCTCAGCATTTCCTGCTTCTTTTTAAATGATCATGGACTATTAGAATGATTGGGATGAGAAAACAATGTGAACCATCATAGGGTATAGCGCCAAGGGAGGGCATTAAGCCAGCTTATTGTTGATACTATCCAATTAACTGCTTGCTTTTGTATTTCATATCACCGCAATTATTTTCCTCCAAGTATTTACCTAATTTTCTCTGGAAAGTTACCGTTTTTAGAGTCACCCTTTCAAGCACAACATACCAAATCCTAACCACTTGCATTGAAATGTTTTTCCTTATATTGTCTTGGGTATTTTGCCAGACTTCTTAACGCTGCGCCCTCTGATTATCACTGCCCTGAAAACAAATTTTCCTTATTTATTAGTGCTCTACCAAAATTCTGCAGGATTTTGTGCCCCTCTATCAAATCCTCTCTTAACCTTCTTTGCTCTACGATGTCCACACGACTGAAGTCAGTCAGCACCACTCTAGTACATCTTTTCTCTCCTTTGTTGAACATTAACATCCTTCTCAGGGTATGCTGCCCAGAACTGAATACTCCAGCTGAGGCCTAAGACTGAATAACAAATAAAGAGTAACAAAGAATACATGTACAATTAGATTATGTCAAAGAATGTCTATTGTTGCACAAGATAAGGAATAAACAGAATTCTTTTCCCTGCAGGAATAAACAAAGAATTGAGTTTTTTGGTGACTCATAGCATGACTGTCAGCAGAGATTAACTTTATGAGTGATCTGCGATGAAAATCTGAGTCTAATTTTCTGAATTTAACAGCCATCATTTTTTGATGGTTTCATAGCATTGGGTGATCCATCATTGGTAGTGACACCTCACATTTGCCTTGAAGTTATCACAATGTATTGGTAATTGTACTCATCATGACCCAAACATCGTTAAATGTAACATTATAGGAAGGCAATGGCTTAGTGGTAATATTGCTAGACACCTCCCCTCCCGCCCAATCTTAAAGACTCAGGCAAACCTGGTTCAAATCCTGGTATGCCAGAAACTTGAACTTGAATCTAATAAAATTCTGGCTGTAAGAGTCTAATGATAATAATGAAGCTGTTATTGGTTGTTGGAGAGGAAGGAAAGATCTGACTCTCTTTAGGAAAGGAAATGTGCCATTCTTACGTGCTCTGGCCTACATGTGACTCTAGGCCTACAGCAATGTGGTTGATTCTTAATTGCCCAATAGGCAATAATTGGTGGTCTAGTCAGTGACACAACATCCACTGAATAATAATTTTTAAAAATACTGTCTCAATTTCATAACAGTTTGGAGTATTACAAGGAAACTATCACATTCATGAGATTTTTGAACAAACAGGGAGAATCAGCTTTGGATGATTGTGTGTACTGGCGCTTATGCCACTCTGTTGCCTCTCAGATGTAGAAGGATTTTGGGTCCTTGAAAGAATAAGGGTACAGCAAACAATTCCGAAAGCTAATTGAATGTTGGCACTCATTGCAAGGGGGATTAAATATAAAAGTAGGCAAGTAATGCTTCAGTTATATAGGCCATTGGTGGGACCACGTTTGGAGTATTTTGTTATTCATTCACCAGCTGAGGGCATCACTGACTAGGTCAATATTTATTGCCCAGAGGGCAGTTAAGAGTCAACCACATTGCTGTGAGTCTGGAGTCACGTGTAGGCTGGATCGGATAAGGATGGCAGTTTCTTTCCCTGAAGGTCGTCAATGAACCAGATGTGTTTTTCCAACAATTGACAATGGTTTCATTGTCATCATGAGACTCCTAATTCCAGATTTTTATTGAATTCATATTCCACCATCTACCATGGTGGAATTTGAACCCAGGCCCTCAGAATACGAGCTCAGCTTCTGGATTAACAGTCTAGCAATAATGCCACTTGGCATTGAGTCCAGTTCGGAAAAGGTTTTCCAGAACAGTACCTGGAATGGGCACATTGCTTTGTGAGGCAAGTTTGGACAGGCGAGACTTGTATCTGCTGGAGTTTAGAAGAGTAAGCGGCAACATGATTAAACCAGAAAAAAATCCTGAGAGGTCTTGACTGGGTGGAAGTGGAGAGATGTTTCCACCTATGGGAGGATCTATAACTAAAGGTCACTGTTTGAAAATAAGGGGTCACCCATTTAAGATAGAGATAAGGCTATTTTATTCTCAGAGACGATCATGAGTCACAGAGTCATCGAACTGTTCAGCATGGAAACAAACCATTTGGTCCAACTCATCCATACCAACCATATATCTTAAATAAATCTAGTCCCATTTGCCAGTATTTGGCCCATATCCCTCTAAACCCTTCCTATTCATGTTCCCATCCAGATGCCTTTTACAGTTTGCAATTGTATCAGCCTTCACCACTTCCTCTGGCAGCTCATTCCACACACATGCACCACCCTCTGTGTGAATAAGTTACCAGTCAGGTCCCTTTTAAATCTTTCCCCTCTCACCTTAAACCTATGCCGTCTAGTTTTGGACTCCCCTACCCTGGGAAAAAGACCTTGGCTATTCACCCTATCCATTGGAGCTTTCTCAAAATGCAGTGGAAGCAGAGTGTTTGAATATTTTTCAGGCAGAGGTTGGTAAATTCTTGATAAACAAAGGAGTGTGAGGTTAGCTGGAATGGGCAGGAATGTAGAGTAACCAGATCAGCCATGATCTTAATGAATGGAGGAGGCTGGAAGGGCTGAGCGGCCTACTCTTTCCCCTAATTTGTATTTGTTTGCATTTCCTTCCTTGAAGGCAAACATCTCCCTTTATTTTGGTCAGTTTCGCTCCTGACAGGTTGGCAAAGTGAGGTTTTCCTCTTTACTCAAACTTGCCAACTAGTTTGGCACCACAGGCTGCCAGGTATTTCCATCAAGTGGGTGATCTCCATTAGTGAGCCTTTCTTTTTTAATTTCTCTAGCTCAGGAATACACAAAACATCCCTAGGATCATCCAGAGATGGTGGTAATAGTGGTAATGTTGCTGAGCTAATAATCCTGAGGCCTAGGCTTAAATCTTTGGGTTCAAATCCCACTGGAACATAAATTTGATTAATGAGTAAACTGACATTATAATAAAATAATCTTAGTAATGGCAACCCTGCAATTACCATTGATTGTTGTAAAAGAGAATACCTGCTCACACAAGCAATCAATGATGATTTCCAAAAGAAAAGCGGATGCTGAAATCAGAGACAAAAACAATGTTGCTGGAAAAGCTCAGCAGATCTGGCAGCATCTGTGCAGAGAAATTAGAGTCATCATTTTGGGTCACAGAAGTGGGAAAGAATCACCGGACCAAAATGTTGACAATGATAAATTCCAACTGTGCAGGTTGGCTTCTGATTTTCTTTTGCATGTGCAGATCTGATGTCTGGAAAAACATTTCAATTTATTAAAGTTTTTTCTTTACACCTATGTATTTTTCTTTTCTTTTTGAAGGCTTCGCTAGGTTTTTAACCATTCTTTATATAAGTATGTGATTGTATTGGAAGCAGTTCAGAGAAGGTTCACTCAATTAGTTTCAGAGATGGAAATCTTGTTTTATAAGTAGAGATTGTGCAGCTGAGGTCTATGCTTGCTATATGAATAAGTGGAGATCTAACTGAGATATGTAAGATGCTAAAGGGGATTGACAAAGTAGACATAGACAGGGTGTTTCATCATTTGAGGCAATCTAGAATGTTTTTGGATAAGGGATGGCAGATTTAAAACAGAGCTGAGGAGAAACCATTTCTCTCAAAGGACTGTGAATCTGTGGAATTCATTTCCCCAGAAAGCAGCAGATGTCAGGACACTGAATAAATTTAACGAAGAAATAGACAGATTTTTAATTAGTCACAGGTTGAAGGGTCATGGACAGCAGACAAGAAAGCAGAGTTGAGGCCGAGATGAGATCAACCATGATCATACTAAATGACAGAACAGGGTCGAGGGGCTGAATGGCCCACTCCTGTTCCTAGTTCTTATGATCTTATGCTATGTTTGGTTCAATTTAAGTCAGATATTTCAGTGCTCCTCAACGTGCCCCTCAACGTCAGCAAATACAGATGTTAGTTGAGGTAAGGAAGTCAGCCATCCTTTCCTGGTCTGACCTACATGTGACTCCAGAGCCACAGCAATGGTTTTGACTCTTAACTTCCCTCCGAAAAGGCCTAGTTGAAGGGCAATTAGGGATGGGCAACAAATGCTGGTTTGTGAGTGACACCGAAATCTGTGAAAGAATATGTCACACTGACAGCCTTTCTGAGATTGGAGAACCCAGGGCAGAGCTGTGCTATTTCCCCATCACTGCCATACAACTATTTCTCCACTTAGCTGCTGCAAACTGTCACTGCTTCCCCACATCGAAATCCTTCCTGCCTGACTTAATAGATCAGTCTCACAAGCACAGAACAAAACCAGCAAGACTTTGTTGTGATTGGGGTGATATGGGGCCGTTTGGCGGGGGGTCACTAGGTGAGAAAGACAAACACACAGTCTTTTGCTCCATGAAACTTGAGGTAAGAAGTTTCAACATATATGTACTGGACAAATGTCCAGCCAGCTTTGCAAATTGTAAAACCCTGTGTGAAGATGTAACCAATACACCGGAATTTGCACCAACTGATTTGCCAAGAATTTTAATTGCACATAGGAACTGTGCATGGAAATTCAACACCCATGCCCTTGAATTATCTACTCTGATAAGATACAAGTTTATCCCCAAGATCATAAGATAGCACCGGAGGCAGGAGATTCTTTTAATTTCTTTGATCCAATCTACGCAATATGCAATCCTGTTGTCTTCCTTACTACAGCTGCTGTTCCTTAAATGAGGCTAGTATTCTGAGCTCAGCCTCTACTTCCAGGAAACCCCTTCAGCTGTTGATCATTCTCTATGTAAAGAAATACTTCCTGGCATCTATACTGACTTTGACCTTCACAATTCCGAACCAGCGTCCTCTTGCCATTCCTGAAAGTTTTGTTGCTGTTGAACTTTCATTCTTGCCCCACTAATCCAGGAATTTGAAAACTTGGAGTAATATCCCTATTGTAACACAAAATATATTGTCATGTGTCGTGCTTGGTGCATTCACAAAGAGCTGACAAGTTCCTAGTCCCACTGAGTAATTAATAATTGAGTGACAATAAGTAGAAACACTGCTGAGAATGTTGGGGATAGACCTTGTTTTTAGATACAGTTTAATTTATTTTTTAATTCGTTCTTGGAAAGTGGGTGTTGCTAACTGCCAGCATTATTGCCTGTCCCAAGTTGCTCTTGAGAAGGTAGTGGTGAGCTGCCTTCTTGAACTGCCACAGTCCTTGTGCTGGAGATTGACCCACTATGCCCTTAGGGAGGGAATTCCAGGATTTTGACCCAGTGACTCTGAAGGACAGTGACATATTTCCAAGTCAGGATGGTGAGAGGCTTGAAGTGGAACTTGCAGACAATAGTTGAACTAACTCCACAGGAGCCGGTGTCCTTCACCAAGTCATTCTTTATTTTCATATGAATAGTCCTTGAATTTAACACTGCCTCATTCAGAGTCAGTGACCAGAGTATCAGCAACTCTGACAGTCCCCTTTTAATATGTCAGCCAGGGTTCCCTGATTGGACCAGATTAACAGCCCCAAACAGGTAACTAATATTCTATGATGTCTAGCTGGCCGATTACATTACAATCACTACTGTAGTGTTCCCATGTATCTGATTCCCTTGTCCTTCTAGATGGAAGTGGGCTTGGAAGGTACTGTCTAAGGGACTTTGGTGAATTTCTGCAGTGCATCTTGTGGATTGTACACACTACTGCTACTGAGCATCAGTCGTGGAGAAAGTCAATGTTTGTGGATACGGTACCAATCAAGTGGGCTGCTTTGTCCTGGATGGTGTCAACTTCTTGAGTGTTATTTAAGCCAAGCCCATCCAGGCATGTGGGGAGTGTTCCATCACACTCCTGGCTTCGCCTTGCAGACAGTGGACATGCAAATGGATGATAGCAAGTTGGCTTTCTATCTCACCAATTGACTTGTGTTGAAGTCAATTTGGAGCGATGTAAAGCATGTTGCTGACTCACTATCACACGTTTTACTCTGACATGAAGATCTGTACTATCGTATGCAGCAAGTGCAGGGAAAAATATTGTTTTAAAAATTGCAAACATGTATAGATTATCAGAAAATGGACAATGGTAGACATGATGAAGGTTTGGAGGGAAAAATGTGGTTATTTCTAATGATGTTAAAATTGAAATGAGAGTAAACCGGTTGAATGAGAGTAAACCGGTTGATGTGGTGTATATGGATTTTAGCAAGGCGTTCAATAAGGTTCCCACAATAGGCTATTGTACAAAACGCGGAGGAATGGGATTGTGGGAGATATAGCAGTTTGGATCGGAAATTGGCTTGCTGAAAGAAGACAGAGGGTGGTAGTTGATGGGAAATGTTCATCCTGGAGAGCAGTTACTAGTGGTGTACCGCAAGGGTCGGTGTTGGATCCACTGCTGTTTGTCATTTTTATAAATGACCTGGATGAGGGGGTAGAAGGATGGGTTAGTAAATTTGTAGACGACACTAAGGTCGGTGGACTTGTGGATAGTGACAAAGGATGCTGTAGGTTGCAGAGAGACATAGATAGAACATAGAACATAGAACATAGAACAGTACAGCACAGAACAGGCCCTTCAGCCCACAATGTTGTGCCGACCATTGATCCTCATGGATGCACCCTCAAATTTCTGTGACCATATGCATGTCCAGCAGTCTCTTAAATGACCCCAATGACCTTGCTTCCACAACTGCTGCTGGCAACGCATTCCATGCTCTCACAACTCTCTGCGTAAAGAACCTGCCTCTGACATCCCCTCTATACTTTCCACCAACCAGCTTAAAACTATGACCCCTCGTGCTAGCCATTTCTGCCCTGGGAAATAGTCTCTGGCTATCGACTCTATCTATGCCTCTCATTATCTTGTATACCTCAATTAGGTCCCCTCTCCTCCTCCTTTTCTCCAATGAAAAGAGACCGAGCTCAGTCAACCTCTCTTCATAAGATAAGCCCTCCAGTCCAGGCAGCATCCTGGTAAACCTCCTCTGAACCCTCTCCAAAGCATCCACATCTTTCCTATAATAGGGCGCCCAGAACTGGACGCAGTATTCCAAGTGCGGTCTAACCAAAGTTTTATAGAGCTGCAACAAGATCTCACGACTCTTAAACTCAATCCCCCTGTTAATGAAAGCCAAAACACCATATGCTTTCTTAACAACCCTGTCCACTTGGGTGGCCATTTTAAGGGATCTATGTATCTGCACACCAAGATCCCTCTGTTCCTCCACGCTGCCAAGAATCCTATCCTTAATCCTGTACTCAGCTTTCAAATTCGACCTTCCAAAATGCATCACCTCGCATTTATCCAGGTTGAACTCCATCTGCCACCTCTCAGCCCATCTCTGCATCCTGTCAATGTCCCGCTGCAGCCTACAACAGCCCTCTACACTGTCAACGACACCTCCGACCTTTGTGTCGTCTGCAAACTTGCTGACCCATCCTTCAATTCCCTCGTCCAAGTCATTAATAAAAATTACAAACAGTAGAGGCCCAAGGACAGAGCCCTGTGGAACCCCACTCACCACTGACTTCCAGGCAGAATATTTTCCTTCTACTACCACACGCTGTCTTCTGTTGGCCAGCCAATTCTGTATCCAAGCAGCTAAGTTCCCCTGTATCCCATTCCTCCTGACCTTCTGAATGAGCCTTCCATGGGGAACCTTATCAAATGCCTTACTGAAGTCCATATACACCACATCCACAGCTCGACCCTCATCAACCTTACTAGTCACATCCTCAAAAAACTCGATAAGGTTTGTAAGGCATGACCTACCCCTCACAAAGCCGTGTTGACTGTATTTGATCAAGCCATGCTCTTCCAGATGGTCATAAATCTTATCCCTCAGAATCCTTTCTAACACCTTGCAGACGACAGACGATAAGCTGCAGAGCTGGGCTGAGAGGTGGCAAATGGAGTTTAATGCAGACCAGTGTGAGGTAATGCACTTTGGTAGGAGTAACCAGAAGGCAAAGTACAGGGCTAATGGTAAGATTCTTAGTAGTGTAGATGAGCAGAGGGATCTCGGTGTCCATGTACACAGATCCTTGAAAGTTGCCACCCAGGTTGATAGGGCTGTTAAGAAGGCATACAGTGTTTTAGCTTTTATTCATAGAGGGATCGAGTTCCGGAACCAAGAGGTTATGCTGCAGCTGTACAAAACTCTGCTGTGGCCGCACTTGGAGTATAGTGTACAGTTCTGGTCACCGCATTATAAGGAGGATGTGGAAGGTTTGGAAAGGGTGCAGAGGAGATTTACTAGGATGTTGCCTGGTATGGAGGGAAGGTCTTACGAGGAAAGGCTGAGGGACTTGAGGCTGTTTTCATTAGAGAGAAGAAGGTTGAGAGGTGACTTAATTGAAACATATAAAATAATCAGAGGGTTAGATAGGGTGGATAGGGAGAGCCTTTTTCCTAGGATGGTGACGGCGAGCACGAGGGGACATAGCTTTAAATTAAGGGGTGAAAGATATAGGACAGATGTCAGAGGTAGTTTCTTTACTCAGAGAGTAGTAAGGGAATGGAACGCTTTGCCTGCAACGGTAGTAGATTCGCCAACTTTAGGTACATTTAAGTCGTCATTAGATAAGCATATGGACATACATGGAATAGTGTAGGTTAGATGGGCTTGAGATCGGTATGACAGGTCGGCACAACATCGAGAGCCAAAGGGCCTGTACTGTGCTGTAATGTTCTATGTTCTATGTTTGTAAAACGTTCTCGCACATAAACTAATTTCTCTGTATAATTCTTCAGCTTCTGTTTCCTTCCCGAATGGCTTTCCCCTAATTCTTATTTTCTAATTTAAAATCTGACTACCAAACGTTGGTTCACTTCCATTTACTGTTCAGTTTTGTCCAAACCCTTACCTAAAAGGCTGAGGGTATATCTGAGGCAAGCATTGCCTTTCCATTAGGATACGTCATAGAGATCTGTAGGACAGATCTACCGCACAGCTGAATTAGATGGGATTGAATCAAAATTCCAGTGCACCTACCCCACACAATTGGGAAGTCTCCCCATGGAGACTAAAAAGAATATCCAATATTTTGCCTCGTACCTTCATTTAAACTTTTCAATTAAAACAGGCAAGCTAGATGCAGCAGCATTGAGTAAGGAAGAGTCAGTAAATTCAGCTTTATTGAATGTGCGTTCGTTTTAATCTTCTCTCTAATTTGGAATTCAAGGTTCAGCCCGATGTGGAAGATTTGGATCCAAGTTTACTTGGAGATGAAAAGAAAGAGGAGGAAAAGCTTGGAAAGCTGCAATATTCTCTGGATTATGACTTCCAGAATGGACAGGTTTGTGTCTCAATTCACTTTGTGTAAGGCTGAAGATAGCAGGAGCTGAAAAGAGACTTTACAACGGGCTGTTATCTGAGTGGAATTATGCGAGTCATTCAAGTCTGCTAAGAGCTAAGATTGCAGGAAATTAGTAACTGCTGTCTCTACCAATTAAGGCATATATTTGGCCAAAACATTCAGGCTTTGTCAAATGTGTGGATAATTCCAAATAAGCCATACACTTGACACAGAGACCTGTGTATAACGCAGCCAGAAAACCCTTAATTTTTCAGCAGAACTTCGAAGTGTTGCAAGAAGTACTGTACTTTAGGGGAGGCATTGGCCAGTGGTATTATCACTGGTTTGTTAATCCAGAGACCCAGTGATGTTCTGGTAACCTGCGTTCAAATCCTGCCACGGCAGATGGTGGCATTTGAATTAAATAAATATCTGGAATTAAGAGTCTAATGATGACTGTGAATCCATTGTCAGAAAAACCCAATCTGGCTCACTTCTTCCCTTAGGGAAGAAAACTGCTATCCTTATCTAGTCTGGCCTTCATATGACCCCAAACCCACAGTAATGTGATTAACTCATAACTATTCTCTGAGCAATTAGGGACGGGTAATAAATGCTGACCTAATCATTGATGCCCTCATCCTGTGAATGAATAAAGGATGTCGGGAGTAAAGATGGCCAGCTGCCAACTGTCCTGGATAATAATATTTGGGGTTAGTTGCAGAACCCAGGGTCATGAAAGACAGTGATAATGGGAACTGCAGATGCTGGAGAATCCAAGATAACAAAGTGTGAAGCTGGATAAGCACAGCAGGCCAAGCAGCATCTCAGGAGCACAAAAGCTGACGTTTCAGCTTAGACCCTTCATCCCGAAACATCAGCTTTTGTGCTCCTGAGATGCTGCTTGGCCTGCTGTGTTCATCCAGCTCCACACTTTGTTATCATGAAAGACAGTGATTGAGATTATCTCCAGTAGTTTATTTAAGTACTTAATAAATTAATTTGAGTTTAGTAGAGCTCAGAGTGTATCTTCATTTACGTATATACTATTGTCTCTCAGAGACAGGCAACAGTAACAGGACTGAGATGACAAGGTGTATTTTTTCTGAAATTCTTCTGAAGTAGGATCCAGACCCGAAATGTCAGCTTTCCTGCTCCTCTGATCCTGCCTGTTCATCCGGCTCTACACCTTGTTATCTTAAACTCCAGCATCGGCAGTTCCTACTATCTCTGAATAATAGGACTGATGTGTTTTGAATGTCTCACACCATGAGCTAACAGTTAGGTATAGTTGATTCCAGTTATGTTCCCTTTGTACTTAAAATTTCCTCACACATGCCCCATGCATGATTACCTGGTTACATTCTTTGTGGTAGGTAAAAGGAGCATTTTCTGAATCACGGAGAGGCAAATCCCACCATACTAAGAGCATCAGGATAGCAGAACAGAGTGCAGGATACAGTGTTACAGCCACAGAGGAAGTGCAGAGAGAGAGAGAGAGAGATCAACATTTACATTTGAGAGATCTGTTCAAAAGTGTGATTATAACAGCGGGGAAGAAGCTGTTCTTGAATATATTCATATGTGTATTCGAACTTGCTGCCCAATGGAAGAGAGTTGAAGAGAGTATAATGGCGGAGGGGGAGTAGGAGGGGTCTTTGATTATGTTGGCTGATTTCCTGAGGCAGCGGGAAGTATAGATGGAGTCAATGGATGGAACGCTGGTTAGTGTGATGGGCTGGGCTGTGTTCACAACTCTGTAGCTTCTTACAGTCCCGGGCGGGGCATTGCCATACCATGTTGTGATGCATCTGGATCTGCTTTCTATGGTGCATCTATAAAAATTGGTAAAGGTTTCTTGCAGGTATGCTGAATTTCCTTAGCCTCTGAAGGAAGTAGAGACATTGTTGTGCTTCCTTGATGATTCCACGATGTGGGTGGATCAGGGCAGATTTGTTGGTGATCATCAGTCCCAGGAGATTGACACAATCAATCATTTCTACCCCAGCACCATTGATGCAGACAGGGGTGTGCCGTCAAATTTCACCTCCTGACGTCAATGACCAGTGCCTTCAATTTTCTGACAATGGTGGCGAGATTGTTGTGTTTATACCATACCGTTAAGTATTCGGTCTTGTTCCTGTACTCTATCTCATTGTTGTTTGAGGTCAGAACTACAGCGGTGGTGTCATCAGCAAACTTGTAAATGGATTTAGGGCAGAATTTGTCCACACAGTTGCAAGTGTATAAGGAATATAGTAGGACCTTGAGTATATAGCTTCACAGGTCAACGGTGTTGAGGGTTCTCATAGAGAAGGTGTTGTCACCTATTCTTATTGATTGCGGTCTACACATCAAGATGTCAAGGATCCACTTACAGAATATGGAGCCAAGACCCAGGTCTCTGACGATGAGTTTGTTTGGAATTATGGTGTTGAAGGCAAAGCTGTAGTCAATAAGCAGGAGCCTCATGTAGTTATCCTCATTATCCAGATGTTTCTTAAAAAATCTACCTATCTCCTTTGTGAAAGCATTAAATGTTTTCACCAAAACTGCTTTCAGCAACAGATAATTCCACAAGCTCACCGGTCTGTGGATGAATAAATTTCTCCTCATCTCTGTCCCAAATGGCCTAACCCCCCGTCCATAGGCTGTGGCCATGGAACTCCCTGCTCATTGGGAACATCCTTTGGTAACAAGTCAATTATAAGCACACTCTGAAACGTGTGGTGTGGCAAATTTGATAAGGTGAATGGCCTCCTTGTGTTCTGATGTTTCTCTGAGTTGCCACGAGCTGAACTGGAAGTTAAAAATCAGTCCCTTGTTGCTGCACTGAGAAATGGCTGGACAGCATGTTCAGTTGTCAGGGGAGCCAGGTATAGACAACAAATAGAGTGACAGGGTTGTAGAGATTTACAACAAAGAAACAGATCCTTTGGTCCAACTCATCCATACCAACCAAATATCCTAAATTAATTTAGTCCCATTTACAAACATTTATCCCGTATCCCTCTAAACCCTTCCTATTCATACACCCATCCAGATGGCTTTTAAATGTTGTAATCATACCAGCCTCCACCACTTCCTCTGGCAGCTCATTCTGCACACACACCATCCTCTGTGTGAAAAAGTTGTCCCTTAGGTTCCTTTTAAATCTTTCCCCTCTCACCTCGAACCTATGCCCTCTAGTTCTGGACTTCCCTGCCCTCAGAAAAAGACCTTAGCTCTTCACTCTGTCCATGCCCCTCATGATTTTATAAGCCTGTACATTCCATACACACACCACTCTCTGTGTGAAAACGTTGCCTTTTAAATCTTTCCCCTCTTACCTTAAACCTATGCCCTCTAGTTTTGAAATCCCCTACCTGAGGGAAAAGACATTGGCTATTCACTCTATTCATGCCCCTCATGATTTTATAAGCTCTATAAAGTCGCCCCTGAGTCTCTGATGCTCCAGGGAAAATAGCCCCAGTCTATACAGCCTCTCCCTATAGCTCAAACCTTCCAACCCTGGCAACATCCTTGTAAATCTCTTCTGAACCCTTTCAAGTTTAACAACATCCTTCCTATAGCAAGGAGACCAGAACTGAATGTAGTGTTCCAAAAGTGGCCTGACTAATGTCCCATAGCCACAGTATGACTTCCTAACTCTCATACTCAATGCACTGACCAATACGTGGGCAGGTTTGTCAGAATTGCTCAGAGGACAATATTTTTAAGAATGCACCAGGGTGAAAAAGAGCAGCAGTTATTCCCGTTAAGTTTACTTTTAGAGTTGTACCATCAGTAATATGTAAGTAGCTCATATCACAGTATTCAACAGCTCCTGACATCCTATCCTTTTGCTGATCATCTTCCTCCTCAGCGGGCTCCATTGCCCTCCAGCACCTTTCAAGTCTGCGTCTCAGAGCCAAAATTGTTGGCTTATAAAAACAAGCATTTAAACTGGGAAGCTGAGCCTGGTCATTTCCCTCACCCATTCCCCACCCCGTGGGACATGTTACAACAGGACGTCTTTTTGGATCACAACTGAAAAGTCAGTTTTCCTCACCCTTCTCTGGCCCAGGAGCACTTGGACGAGTCATAATCCCTATACTGCCACCTTAGCTGAAATCAGCTAACTCATTCCCAAGCCAAGAATCAGGTATCTCACTCGCCTGGTCTATACAGATCAGTCACGTGAAAACAAAAGTGGTAGAAATCACAGCAGGTCAGGCCACATCCATGGAGGGTGAGCAATCTAATGTGAAGTTTCGAGGCGGCAGCATTTATATGATAGTTGGTGGGGGGGAGTGGAATGGAATGCTGGGGACGTAAGGATGGTGTAAGTAAACAGAATGTGAGAATGGCAGAACAATGGTCTGTCTAACTGGAAAGGACAGAGAGTTCCACCTGTGGGGGTGGCAGGGGAGCGGAGGACATGGTGGCAGACAATTTAAGACATCAAGCCAAAACAAAGGGAAGGAATGGGAGTGGGTTCACAATTTGTAGGTGTTGGATTCAATATTAAGTCCGGAAAGCTGTAAAGTGTCTAGTTTGAAGATGACGTAACATAGTGTGGAGCTGGAGGGACACGGCAGGCCAGACAGCATTAGAGGAGCAGGACAATTGACATTTCAGGTCAGCACCCTTCAGGTCCCAACCCGAAATGTCAACTTTCCTGCTCCTCTAATGCTGCCTGGCCTGCTGTGTTCATCCAGCTCCACACTGTGCTATCATCGACTCCAGCATCTGCAGTTCTTGCTATCTCCTAGCCTGAAGATGAGATGTTGTTTCTCCAGATTGTGCTGTGATTCCTAGGAGCACTGCAGCATGCCGAGGACAAGCATGTGAGTGTGTGAGCAGGACGCTGTGTTAAAATGACCTGCTTAGAGAGTTCAGGGTCAGGATTGCGTATGGACTGGAGGTGTTCTGCAAAGCAGTCACCTATTGGTTTTTGACAAAAGAGCTGCTGGGAACTTGGGGAACCCCACAGCTCTGCTGGCCCAGGGCTTGTTGACTCAGTGATTGGAGCCCTGTGAGTGTTAATTTGATGCTAATGGTTTCTTCTGTATGATTTCAGCTCATTGTTGGGATTATCCAGGCAGCTGAACTGGCTGCCTTGGATATCGGTGGAACATCTGATCCCTACGTGAAAGTTTACCTCCTGCCAGATAAGAAGAAAAAATTTGAAACCAAAGTTCATCGCAAGACTCTCAATCCCACGTTTAATGAATCCTTTACCTTTAAGGTAGGAGCATGAAATGACAGCTATTGGTTAAATATCTGCATTTTATGTGGTTGCTTTTGAGCTTGCCAGGGATAAAATGTAGTGATTGGATTTTATTAGGCACTATCAGTGTTCTACTTGTTACCATGACAGTGCCTTCACACCAAAATTTCAGTTTATGTGTAATGGTGGGCGTGTGAAATTTTCACACTCTGCTCAGACAATATGAAAAGCACCAACAGTACAATTGCATGTTTCAAAGTTGGGTTGCATTTGCAGAGGGAATATTGTTAAATTACATAACAGTTGTGTGAAGTTTCAGTCGTGACAGCAGTGGGAGCAATTTGAAGTGATAAATCACGAATTGTTACTGTGCATCGTCGAATGGAACTCACACAAACCAGCAGCCTTTGGATAATGGGAGCGTAACCTGTGTCAGCATAGGTCCAGTGGGTGTCTATTTTATCTCTGAGTCAGATATCCATGAAATAAATTGCCACTTCTGAGATTTACAAGTTTAATTCTCACTGGCCCATATGTGGAGTGCTGCATTGTTGGAGGCTGTCTTTAGGATGAGACATTAAACCCATCCCTGTCTGCCCTCTGCTGGTAGATCCTATGACACTGTTCAAGGGAGAACAGTGAACTTTACCTGGTGTCCCGGGCCAATATTTAGACCTCAATCACCGTCACTATTAATAGAATATCTTGTCATGATACAATTTGCACGAGATGGCGAAGGTGGGAACTGGAGAGGGAGGATGGCTGGGGGCTGGGGGCTGGGGGCTGGAAAAAGAAAGGAAAAATATTGGGATGGCACAGTGGCTCAGTGGTTAGCACTACTATCTTACAGCACCAGGGACCCACGTTCAATTCCAACCTCAGGTGACTGTCAGTCTGGAGGTTGCACATTCTCCCTATGTCTGCATGGGTTTCTTCCTGGTGTTCCAGTTTCCTCCCACAGTCAAAAGATGTGCAAGTTGGGTGAATTGGCCATGCTAAATTGTCCATTGTGTCCATGGATGTCTAGACTAGGTGGAAATGCAGGGTTAGGGTGGGTCTGGGCAGAACTTTCTTTGTAGGGGCTGAATGGCCTGCTCCCACACTGTGGGGATTCTTAGAATCTTTTATTGTGTGCAAATTGTCTTCTGCTTTCTCTCTTCAATACAAAAGTGACTCCACTTAATTCGGTATAAAACAATTATAATGAATGGAGGCCTCACTGATGTTGTTACGCAGCATGGTGATGAAATATCTGAATGAAAACAAGCTAGCATGGCAAGCAAGTCAACAACCAGCTGTAAAGCACTTTGAAATATTGTGCAAAGGTGCTATATAAAGGCAGGTTACTTTGCTTCGCCCAAAATGGGAATGCTTGGAAATGTTGGATATGAAGAAAGATATTTGTTTATTGCAATAGCTTCCCTCAACTGGCTAAACCTTAACCCCACAAAAAAACAAGCATATTGCAGATGGCAGATACTGCATGAAATTTGAAGCAGACATTTATGTTGCCAAGAACAATCTGCATTTGATTACAGGCACCAAGGACCTTTCATTTCTAACCATATGACCAAGCTACTAGTTTCTGGGAGATTGCAAAATTCAGATTCCATTGTTAATGCAGGGGGTTTGCAGGATCATATTCTGCAATTCCTGCGATTTCCCTGGAAATCGACTTGGTTCATGAGTAGAACTCTCACTTCTGAATTACAAGGTATTGGTTTCAGGCCCCACTTCAGATCATGGTCCAATCCGGGACAACCTTCGACTTCTGTACTGGAGAGTGTGGCAATTTTGGATATTCAGAGAGGTGTGAAGACAGCAGAAATGATTTATAAAAAATGGCTCCAGTGATAAGGAATGTCAGCCTCGCAGATTGATTGGAGAAGCTGGGGTTGTTCTCCTTGGAGAAGAGAAGGCTAGAGTTGAAAGAGATAACAGGGTGCAGAGCTGGATGAATACAGCAGGCCAAGCAGCATCATAGGAGCAGGAAAGCTGACATTTTGGGCCTAGACCCTTCTTCAGAAATGGGGGAAGGGACGGAGGTTCTGAAGTAAATAGGGAGAGAGGGAGAGGCAGATAGAAGATGGATAGAGGAGAAGGTAAGTGGAGAGGAGACTTCACAAGCTTCAAATTCTACCCTTCCCCCACCTCATCCCAAAAAGATGTTTAAAAACATAACAGTGTAGTATTCAGATTTGTAATGTGTAAGACTGTACAATAGCATCTCTCATCAAGATGATGTGGAGATGCCAGTGTTGGACCAGGGTGGACAAAGTCAGAAGTCACGAAATGCCAGGTTACAGTCCAACAGGATTATTTGAAATCACGAGCTTTCAGAGCACTGCTCCTTCATCATTGGAAGAAACTGTTCCCATTCGCTGAAAGGTTGGTAACCTTCATTGAGGGTGAATGGCAAAAGAAACAAAGGTGAGAAGAGCATCAAAAAAGAAATTGCTGGAAAAGGTCAGCAGGTTTGGCAGCATCTGTGGAGAGAAATCAGAGTTAACATCTCAGGTCGAGTGACCCTTCCTCAGAACGGTAACAAAAGGGTGACATGAGGCCGTAAGTGGTTAGGGTTTGGTGTACACTGCCAAAGTGTGCAGTGGATGCAGATTCAAAAGAATTTCACAAGGGAACTGGTTAATTGTCTGAAGAGAAAAGGCATGCAGGGCTATAGGGAAAATGTTTGATTGGTGTTTGACTGGATTGTAAATGCAGAGATGTAATACAGCAGTGGCTCCTCGTGTCTTGTAACAATTCTATGATTCTACAGCGGGGGGTCTTAAAGATAATAAGGCACCCTTCAGGAAACAGGAAGTTCTTCTGATATCCTCGTTATATATAACATATCAAATCAAGCGGTATGGTGGCTCAGTAAGCTAGTGCTGCTGCCTCACAGCACCAGGGACCTACGTTCAATTCCACCTTTGGCCAACTGGCTGTGTCAAGTTTGTACCTTCTCCCAGTATCTGTGTAGATTTCCTCCAGGTGCTGTGGTTTCCTCTCATGGTCCAATGCTGTGCAGATCAGGGTGGATTGTCCATAGAGTGCAGGCTTGGTTGTCTAGCCATGGGAAATAGGATAGGTTCTGGATGGGATGCACTTTGGAGGGTCGTTGTGGGCTTGATGGGCTGAATGGCCTGCTTCCACTCTGAGGTGAATCTATTCTATTCTTAAATGCCAACAGAGATATCCTATATGCAATTCTTGATTATCACCTCTACGTTTACCTTCCTATCTTGTTTTAACAACAAATAGGAATTAGACTGTGGAATGGAAATATGTGTGAGTTTGTGTAATTATTAAAATGTTTCCAATGAAAGCAATAATTTTGACACTATCATCTCATGAAATTATGGAACATAATTATATTTCTTGGCTCTGAACTTCGGTGGAAATTCTCCAATCAGTTTCTTAGCAGCTATCTGAGCATCTCAAATACTCAACCCTTTGATTTCTCCTCCAGTCCACTGTCTGTCTACTTCATAAATCAGCTTCTCTCATTTTATTGGAAAATGGCCTTCTGAGTTCCGGTGACACATGAATGAGGCTTTCTGATCAATCCCCGTTGCGGATGTAGCCTCCGATACTGCACTGCTGCAGGTTTGGGATTCGGGTGTCCCCTGCAAACTGTGTGGAATCACAGACAATCTGGGTGGCTGATTAATGCGTCTCCTGCGGGTTCCCAAAGAGCAGATAATTAAAAACTGACTTGGGCAGCTGTCATTTGGCTGGAGTAATCTGAGAAGTGACAGATTGGAGCAGTTAGGAAGAGCAGATCTTGATTATAATAAACTGGAAGAAGCTGATTTATGAAGTAGACAGGCAGTGTACTGGGGGAGAAATTGAAGGGTTGAGCATTGGAGATGCTCAGATAGCTGCTAAGCCTCTGATTGGTGAATTGCCATTGAAGATTAGAGCCAAGAAATATAATTATGTTCTGTCATTTGTCTCAGTGTCTGCACTAACTTTGAACCACAGGTCACAACTACATGTGGAGTCAATGGTTGTTCACATTTCAATTGCATTGGATCATATTCAGACATTAGAGTCTCGCTAAGAACAAACTAAACAGATGAATGACGATTGCAAATGTTATCAAGCTATAGAAATAAATGCTGATTAGCTGCAGTTTCTCAGTGTGTTTGTCTTTGAATTCACTCTCTGTATCTCCAGCAGGCAAAGGTAGTGTCTCATATGTCACTAAGCAATATAATCTAACAGGTAGCAGGTGAGGTTCACAGGTTAGGTCTAGTTGAGTCAACTGGATCAGTAATTGGAATTCTGCTTGTGATATCTGTGGCCTGCTGACTAAAGAGGGGAAGTAAACAGTCCACTTTTGTTTACTACCTAAAAGATCCTGCAGGAAAATTTCATGATGAAGACATGAACAGGATTGTTGTCAGAGATAGTAGGAACTGCCAATGCTGGAGTCTGAGATAACAAGGTGTGGAGCTGGATGAACACAGCAGGCCACTCAGCATTAGAGAAGCAGGAAAGCTGACATTTCGGGTCTGGACCCTTCTTCAGAAAAAGGTTTCGAAAGAAGGATCCAGACCCGAAATGTTAGCTTTCTTGATCCTCTGATTCTGCCTGGCCTGCCTGTGTTTATCCAGCTCTACAACAGGGTTGAAATGATGCCTTTTTTGATTTGATTTGATTTATTATTGTCACACACACCGAGATACAGTGAAAAGTACTGTTTTGCATGCTAACCAGACAAATCTTACCTTGCACAAGTACATCAGGGTAACAGAACAGAATGCAAAACATAAGGTTACAGCTACAGAGAAGAAAGATCAACTCAAATGTATGAGAGGTCTGTTCAGAAGTCTGATAATAGCAGGGAAGAAGCTGTTCTTGAATCTGTTGGTGCATGTTTTCAAACACTTGTATCTTCTGCCCGAAGAAAGAGAGTATGAAAGAGAGTATGAGAGAGGGGTCTTCGATTATGTTGGCTGCTTTCCCAAGGCAGTGGGAATTGTAGACAGAATCAATGGAAGTAAGGCTGGTTTATGTGATGGACTGAGCTGCGTTCACAACTCTCTGTAGTTTCCTACAGTCTTGGGCAGAGCAGTTGATATGCCAAAGTGTGATGCATCCAGATAGGATACTTTATATGGCACATCTTCAAAAAATGATATCACATTGTGGACATGCCAAATGCCCTTGGCCTCCTGAAAAAGTAGAGGCAACAGTGTTCTTTCTTGATCATAGCGTCAACATGAATGGACCAGGATAGATTGTTGGTGATATTTACTCCTTAGAGCTTAAAGCTCTCAACCACCTCCAGCTCAGCACCATTGATACAGACAAGGGTGTGTCCTCCACTCCATTTCTTGAAGTCTTGGCTTTCATTAACAGGGGGATCGAGTTTAAGGCCACAAGGTTTTGCTGCAGCTCTCCAAAACCCTGGTGAGATCACACTTGGAATATTGTCTCCAGTTCTGGTCGCCCTATTATAGGAAAGATGTGGAGGCTTTGGAGAGAGTGCAAAGGAGGTTTACCAGGATGCTGCCTGGACTAGAGGGCTTGTCTTATGAGGAGAGGTTGACTGAGCTTGGACTTTTCTCTCTGGAGAGAAGGAGGAAGAGAGGTGACCTGATCGAGGTGTACAAGGTAATGAGAGGCATGGATAGAGTCAATAGCCAGAGACTTTTCCCCAGGGCAGGATTGACTGCCACGAGGGGTCATAGTTTTAAGGTGTTAGGAGGAAGGTATAGAGGAGACGTCAGAGGGAGGTTCTTCACCCAGAGAGTTGTGAGCGCATGGAATACTTTGCCAGTGGTAGTCGTGGAAGCAGAGTCATTAGTGACGTTTAAGCGACTGATGGACATGCTCATGGACAGCAGTGAATTGAGGGGAATGTAGGTTAGGTTATTTTATTTTTGGATTAGGATTAACCCACGGCACAACATCGTGGGCCGAAGGACCTGTACTGTGCTGTACTTTTCTATGTTCTATGTTCTATGTTCAATGACCAGCTCCTTCATTTTGCTGACATTGAGGAAAGGATTGTTATCTTTACACCACACCACTAAGCTGTCTACCTCTTTTCTGTACTCTGTCTCATCATTGTTTGAGATCTGACCCACTGCAGTGGTGTCATCATCAAATTTGTAAATAAGAGTCAGAGCTGCATTTGGCCACATAGTCATGAGTGTATGAGGAATATATGATGTGGAGGGGCCAGTGTTGAACTGGGGTGGACAAAGTCAGAAGTCACACAACACCAGGTCATAGTCCAACAGGTTTATTTGAAATCACAAACTTTTGAAGCGTTACCCCTTCAACAGATGAAGTGCAGAATATTGTGCAGTATGTACTTCACCTGACAAAGGAGCAGTGCTCCGAAATCTGGTGATTTCAAATAACCTATAGTCCAACTAAATATAGTTGGACTATAACCTGGTGTAATGTGACTTCTGACTTTATAAGGAATACAATAAGGAGCTGAGGATTGTTGTGGTGGAGGTGTTGTTGCTTATCCTTACCGATTTCGTCTGTAGGTCAGGAAGTGAAGGATTGAGTTGTAGAGAAGAGCCCTAGGTCTTAGAGTTTGGAGATGAGTTTGATTGGAGTTATGGTGTTGAAGGTGGAGCTAATGTCAATGAATCAGAGCCTGATGTAGGTGTCCTTGATATCCAGATGTTCCAGGGATGAGTGTAGGGTCAAGGGAATGCTGTCTGCTGTGGACCTATTGTGACAGTCAGTGTATTGTAGCGAATCAAGGCAATCTGGGAAGCTGGAGTTGATGTGCGCCATTGCTAAACTGCTGAAGCACTTCATAAGAACAGGAAGAGTCACCAGGCGCGAAATGTTAACTCTGATTTATCTTCACAGATGCTGCTAGATCTGCTGGGCCTTTCCAGCAATTTTTTTTTGTTGCCTTTAGATGTGTGTCCCTTACCTTCAATCTATGCCATCAGTCATTGATCCCTCCACCAATGAGAAAAGCTCCTTTCTGTCTACCTTGTCTATGCCCCTCAACATTTTACATGTCTCAGTCATGCCCCTCCTCAGGTTTGTCTGCTCCAATGGATAACTGTGGATAGTCGTTTTTAACAAGACACCCTAGAAATCTCAGGGCTAGTGAAAACTGCTTGCTATGTTGTAGGCCTGGATGGAGCTGATTTGAATACTGATTGATTTGGAGAGGCTCTTGTTTTATCTATTTCAATTGGAAGGAAGTTATTAAAGAACAAACCAAGTTGGAGGAAAGCTTGCTATGAACAAGCTGCCCAGCTGGTCTTTCCCATTTCTGGAAAAAAAACAACAGTTCAGGGTTTAACCTGTTTGTCTCTTAGAAAGAATGATTGAAGGAACACCTCAATTTGTATTCATTGAGCAAGCTACATCTGCAAATTTCAAAGGCAACTGCGCAGGATTAGTGACTCAACAACATTTGCCAGAATATTAGAACAACAGTCTTTGCAACATCATATACTTTAGCCTTTTACCTTTGAAATAACCCATTGAGTAAAGCATTTTTCAAAAAGCCAACCTTTGCAGAGAAACCTGATTTTTTTTCCCTGAAGAGAGCGTATATGATTTGGGGATATTTAGAAGGATAAATTTTTATACTTGTATATTACTGGCAGTGTATTCAACCAAATATTGTATCTTTACTTTATTCACTTGTGGAATGTGGCCATCACTAGTTGGCCAGCGTTTGTTGCCCGTCCATAGTTGTCTTTGAATTAAGTGGCTTGTTAGGCCATTTCAGACGGCAGTTGACAGTCAACTACATTGCTGTGGGTCTGGAGTCACATAAAAGCCAGACCAGGTGAGGATGGCAGATTTCATTCCCTGAAGGGAATTAGTGAACCGGATGGGTTTTTTCTACCAGTCAACAATGGTTTCATAGTAATCAGTAGATTCTTAATTCCAGATTTTTATTGAATTCAAATTCCATCATTTGCCATGGTAGGATTCAAACCGTGGTCCCCGGGGCATTAACTGTATTCCTGGGTGAATAGTCTAGTGATAATACCAGTAGGCCATCACTTCCCTATATTGTCTAAGTTTTGTTCTGATAAACCTGGTTGACAGATTTTGTTTTAATTAGATCCTGATATAGATAACGCATTTAATAGGTCACATCGGTAACTGTGTAAGAAGTATTTTTATTTTATGTTGTGACCTGTGGAGTTGCTAGGCTAGAGTAACAGGGCTTTCCTCCAGTCTCGCTCATAACAGGATATACCAAGAGAATTGCATGGCAGCTAACAGCTATGGTGGGCTGTGTATCAATCATTTCTTGCTAATACCACCACTTTGTCTTATTCCTTTCAGCAGGCACAATTTGAGCAATTCTGACTCACACTCCATATGTAGATGAATAGAATCACAGCTGAGAAGCCTTCAATCTCAAAAGGATGGAGCTACATTCACAGAATCATGCAACATAATAGGAGGCTATTTGACCCAATATATTCCCACTGGTTCTTTAGAAAAGCTGTTCAATTAATCACAAATGCTTGCTCGTTTCCCATAGCATTGCATGTTTTTTTCTCCTTTCAAGGATTTATCCAATCTCATTTTGAAAGCTCCTCTCATGTCTTGCTTCCCCTGACTTTTCACACTGTGCCCCCCAGATCACAACAACCAAGGAAGTGACAAAAATCCTATCTCCCCCTTTTGCCAATTATCTTAAATTTATGCTCTTGTTTATGTACCACACGATTTTTATGTGTTAGCAGTTTCCTCCACCAACACTTTCCAACCAGTGGCCTCCACCATCCAGAAGGGCAAGGGCAGCAGATACATGGGAACACCCCCGCCACCTACAAATTCCCCTCCTAACCACACACCATTCAGCTTACAAATACATCATCATTCCTCCACTGTTGCTGGGTCAGAACCCTGCAACCATGCTGTGGGTGTCCCTACACCATCAAGAACTGCAGTCGTTCAAGAAGACAGCTCACCATCACTACCCTGTCCGATGTCAGTAGGGACAGCAATAAACACTCATCCAGCCAGAGATGTTTGCATGAATGAATAAAAAGGATCATTGAATTCATAAGAATGAAATAAATAAAATAATTACACTCGCCAATGAATATGATTGTACCTGGCTTACACAAGAAGCGCTCAGCAGCCCACTTGAGTCAAGTTAATAGGGACCGTATCAACACACGCGCACCAATTCCACCACTTTCATATTGTACTCTTCCAATGAAAAATAATTTCCAAGGTTTGAGGACAAAAAATGAGCTTGATAATTATATTACTTACACAAACAAGAAATCCACACAGTCATTGAAGGAGCATTTTCTGTCTGTCAGTTTCATAAATGCAATTAAATACAGGATTTAAGATCTGCAGTAGCAAAGATTCAATTATCATTACACTCTCTGTTATCATGTGCTTTCATGCCACACTCTGAGGAAGAATTCTTTACAGACCGGTCGAGGAAAAGGCAAAGCCAAGCACTTAGGCTTAGACTGTCAAAGTAACATGATCCATGTATGCATTAATGATAAATGGTGCAGTATGTAATAATCATATAAAAATGGCTCTGAGTTACATTAGATAGGGATTAATCTATCTTCTTCATGTGTTGAAGTCTGTGTGTTCTCAAGACTCTCTACTGCATTGTAATCAGGAATACAATGGCTTAGTGGTATTATCACTAGACGATTAATCCAGAAGCCAAGGTAATGTTTTCTGGAACCCAGTTCAGATCCTGCCATAGTAGATGGTGGAATTTGATTTCAATCAATAAAAAACCTTGGATTAAGAATCAACCAATGACCATGAAGCAATTTAGAGGAAAAACCTATCTGGTTCACTAATGTCCTTCAGGAAATCTGACATCCTCACCTGGTCTGGCCTGCATGTGACTGCAGACTCACAGCAATGTGATTGACTCTCAGCTGCCTTCTGAAATGGCCTAGCAAACCATTCAGTTGTCTCAGTTGCTACAAAATCTCAAAGAAATGAATCTAGGCACTGGAAAAGACAATGGCAGAAACAGACCCATCGATCTTGCAAAGTCCTCCTTACTAACGTCTGTGGGCTAGTCAGGAGGTGAGCTACCAACCTCTGACCTGCTCTTGCAGCTATAACACTTACATATCTAATACAGTTCAGTTTCTACTCAATGGTAGCCCCTATAATATTGCTAGTAGAGTCTCAGCAATGGTTAGATTATCTCTGAGGTGGTCATTGCCTGGCATTTGTGCGGCATGAATGTTACTTATCACTTGTCAGCCAAAACCTGGATATTGTCCAGGTCTTGCAGCATTTGAACATGGACTGCTTCAGTATCTGAGGAGTCATGAATGATACTGAACATGTGCAATCATCAGCGAGCATCCCCACTTCTGACTTTATGATGGAGGGAAGGTCATTGACAAAACAGCTGAAAATGGTTGAGCCTAGGTCATTACCTTGAGGAGCTCCTGCAGAGATCTCTTGGAGCTGTGATGACTGACAAACCAACAACCACAACTATCTTCCTTAGTGCCCGAGATGACGCCAACCACCAGAGAGTTTTTCCCCCAATCCCTTTTGACTCTAGTTTGGCTAGGGCTCCTTGGTGCCCCACTCTGTCAAATGCAGCCTTGTTGTCAATAGCAATCACCTCACCCCTGGAGTTCAGCACATTTGCTCTTGTTTGATTTGATTTGATTTATTGTAGTCATGTACTTAAGTACAGTGAAAAGTTTTGTTTTGCAAGCAGTCCAGGCAGATCACAGCAAAAATGAAATAGAGACATAGGGTGCTTAAACAAAGAGAGGCATACAAGGTTACAGCTGCACAGAAGGTGCATAAAGCAAGATGAACATTAGCAAGATCACATTATTTGAAATTAGAGAGGTTCTTCAGCAGTCTAATAACAGCAGGAGAGAAGCTGTGCTTGAACCTGTTGGTGCATGTGCTCAAGCTTTCATATCTTCTGCCTGACGGAAGAGGTAGAAAGAGAGCATTACCAGGGTGGGAGATGTCTCTGATGACATTCACAGCCTTTCTGTGGCAGTGAGAAGTATAAATGGAGCCCATGGATGGGAGGTTGGCTTTCGTGATGGTCTGGACTGTGCACACAACCTTCTGTAGTTTCTTACCATGTTTGGACCATGTAATGAAGATAGGAGCTGAGTGGACCTGGTGGAAACCAAACTGCATTTTGGTGAGCAAAGTATTGCTAATCAAGACAGTGGATAACTACAAAGTCAAATTCAACATATAGGAAAATGGGGAAATGTTACAGAAAGTGACCGAAAACTTAGCCAATGATTCATGTGGTGTAGGATGATAAGGAAAAGTGTATTGTAGAAAATACCTTGAAATAGTGTCTTGCATTTGTCTGCTATGCTATAATAACACTGCAGTGTTTAGGGGCCTTTTAAATACTCATACAACCTAATTTATGATGGGATATTGGTTTTAATACCATACTTAAACTGTTATGATTTCATGAGCAAATAGATTCCTCAGCTACTATAGCACCAGCAGCAATTTAACCACTGGCAAAAAGTGTGGAGGAGGGATGAGTGCAGCACAAAGCACAGGTTGAATGTAAACAACACAGTTAAAGGAAGGAAGGCATGGCATCACATGCCAGTGTCCCAAGGGCATAAGCATCACATGGTACCCCAGTGCTAAATAGGCACAGCATCATATCACAGCACACCAGAGACTGTGGCATTTCCCACTGCGCCAAGTGTATTTTATTTTAAGGCTGCGCGGTGTGTTAAAAGATCAAACAAAGCCACATGAGTAAGTTTCTGTTGATGTTCATTGAAGTTGACAGTGTGTGGCAAACTGATTTGAATTCGGTTACTGCTTTATTCCAAGTTCACCAAGTGGAATTGGCCAAACAAAGAACTCTCTGAGCTCAACTTAAGGTGTTTCTCTGCTTTGTGCTCTCTGTTTGATAAATCGGATCACTTTGTGCAATACTCTGGCAATACAGTGTTGTTGTACATGAAATTGATGCCTGGTAGCTTTTAGCTGTAAGATTGAAAAGGGATTTTTGTAGGATGCAGCCAAAATTGGAAAGGCTGCATTTAATGTCTGTCCCTAGTTGTTCTAAAATCATGGGCCACTCCTTCTCCATGGACAAAGGGGCAGAGTCAACATAGTTTCAGAAGACCATATTGCTGTTCTATCATTAGAGAGAGAGAGATAGAGAGAGAGACAGAGAGATAACTAGTGGTGGTTTAACCTAAGGGTCACCACCCCTCAGGTGACGGGCAAGCTTGAGATGGTGGGCTTTCATCGCCACCTTCTCCAGGAGATGGAGTTTGTAATATAATGAGAATTGATAAGATGTTGCAACAGTGATGGTGTGACAATGACATCAATAGTCCCATGGGGGGCAGCTCTAGTGCTGTAGTGGTAGTGTCCCTACCTCTGAGCCAGGAATCCTGCTTCCAAGTCCCATCTACTCTGATGGGGGTTGCGGGGGGGGGGGGGATTTGTAGACCATCTCTGAACAGGTTGATTATAAAATATATCAACAATCTTTTTGATTTGATTTATTATTGTCACATGAAACAAGATACAAATGAGAAGTATTGTTTTTTGTGCTATCCAGACAAGTTATATCTTACATAAGTACGTCAGGGTAATACAGCAGGATGCAGAATATAGTTCTACAGCTACAGAGAAGGTGCAGAGAAAGATCAACTCTAATATATATGCGGTCCGCTCCTAAGTCTGATAACAGCGGGGAAGAAACATTCCTTAAATGTGTTGGAACGTGTTTTCAAACTTTTCTATCTTCTTCCCGATGGAAGAGGGTGGAAGACAGTATAACCAGTGTGGGAGGGGTCTTTGATTATGTTAGCTGTTTTCCCGAACCAGCAGAAAATGTAGACGGAGTCAATGGATGGAAGGCTGGTTTATGTGATGGACTAGGCTGTGTTCACAACTCTTTGTAGTTTCTTGCAGTCTTGGTTAGAGCAGTTGCCACACCAAGCTATTATGCATCCTGGTAGGATGCTTTCTATGGAGCATCTCTTAAAAATTAGTAAGCATCATTGTGGACATGTTGAATTGCTTTAGCCTTGTTGTGTCAAAGGCTTTGCTGAATGTCAGTGTGAGTGAGACACTGACTTGCAAAGAACAGCATTTTATACAATGGGATTAATAAAAGAATTTGCAGAAATTCCTAGGGCTAGACAGCAGTAACTCATGGTCAGGAGAAACCATTACAGGCTACACACCTCTAGGATTGGCAAGATTAGCCATTCCTCCAATGTGAGGAGTAGGAATACATGCCTCCTGGGAACACAAACCTGTCCCCACAATGGGTGATAGGTTAATGGACTGCAACAGTTCAAGAAGGCCTCTCACCACTGCCTTCTCAAGGGCAACTATGGCCAGGAAATAAAAACAAAATGCTGTCCCAGCCAGCAATGCTCACATCCCACGATTGAAAAAAACAAAAATCTAAAGAATTCTAACTCACTGAACCAATGGCCATAAAGGACAGGGAATATATGTCTGCCCAGATAGTGCGTGATGTGGATGGGCATTTAGAGATGTTCTGTTTCCATGACCACAATCAACAATATTTTTATTCAATGTAGTTTGACCGGCTGTAAAAGTAATACAAGTCACATAGCACAGTAGCTGCTGGCTGTTTGACATAGCTGGTCTAAACTGCTCACTTAACAGAAATTTAAGCCTAAAGTTAATTATGCCAGTCTTAAACTCTAGTTACCCATATGAGACCTGACACCACTTACTTCAGTCTTGTTCTCAATAGTGCTTGGCAGAGGTGTATGTGTGTGTTGCACAGTTTCACAATGTCGCTTCCCAGAAATCAAAATGTAGTGGCTTGATGATCCTATGTTCCCACGATATGATAATGATGAGAGTGGTAATTAGAGTGAATTACCCTGCAATAACTGGAATCAAAGGCAGACCTGGTATCCCTATCAACCTGCAGGAACTCCATATGAGACTCTCGCTAGCTGAGTACTGGAGATTTTGAAATAACTGTCTGACAGTGGTAATTGATCCTGGAGGGGATTGATTACTTTTGTAATTCCAGGAAATAGGTCCCTCATGTCTTGAGGATAATAAAAATATTTCCTTTATCTTCGCCTAAAGTTCTCCGTTGATTTGCTGGTAGCTGACTAGTGGAGCACTTTGAAGTTGCAGGCATATCAGGGCATGTGATCTTGATATGCTTTTACTATTTTCCCACAACATGTGATGTCTCGCATTAGTTATGCATGCACTGCAATCTCCTCCCACCTCAGCATATGTTATGGAGTGGCCTAATTCGAATTCCTATCAATTAATGCTTAGAAAGTTCAGGAAGAATCATCATTACACCCTTAGCAACCAGCTTGGTTCACCAAGTGACCAATTCAGAACCTCCCAAAGACTCTGGATGCAGTTCTGATAAAGCATTGGAGTTAGGCCATGGGGAGGTTGATTGTGTGGGACATGGCAGGAAAATTTTTGCCACCTGCGCCAACCCAGTAGGACTGGGGTCAGCCATTGACACAGTTGTGGCTGTCTGGTCTGTACTACCCGATTTTAAGGAAGCTTGCCCTCATTCCCATGGAGCCCAGAGTCAGATTTAATCACACTTTAAGAGCAGAAACCTTTCCGAACACTGTACTGACAAATGCTTTTCTTAGGTTTTTTTTCAATCTCATAATTTAGCAAAAAACACTCACCTATCAGGGTTGACATAGGTTGGAAATAATAGAGTAATTTGAGTCATGTGTGGTAATTATAACCATCAGTTACCATATCCCTTTTGACTTGTGGAGGTCTCTATTTTAAAGACTGACTGACTTGGAGCAGAAGTATTCACAAAGGGGCTATGCCTGTTGAGCATGTCCAACAGGCCAAATGGATAACAAAGGCAAAGCGGATACGAAAGCACGAGCATCCCCACCCACTTACGTTCCTATCCCCTTTAAATACCACCTGCTTCACCTGTGGCAGGGCATATTGATGAGAAGTCAGACTGTTTATTTACCTCAGGACCTACAGCCCTGGAAGAAGGTCACCTTCAATCCCAAGGGACTACCTAAGAAGAAAATGTTGTTGATGCAGGTTTGCAAGAACTTAGGTTCTCCCATTCCCTCCTCTTTTGCCTCATCTGAATGTTCAGGCACTTGCTGAATCTTAGCTTCCAATAATGGGTGGGATAGGATTGTGTTCAGAGATAATGGGAGCTGCAGATGCTGGAGAATCCACTCCCAGAGAGTGGTGGATATATGGAATGCTCTGCCCCAGAAGGCAGTGGAGGCCAACTCTCTGGATACTTTCAAGAAAGAGATAGATAGAGCTCTTAAAGATAGTGGAGAATCAAAGGTTATGGGGATAAGGGAGGAACAGGACACTGACTGTGGATGATCAGCCATGATCATAATGAATAGTGGTGCTAGCTCGAAGGGCCGAATGGCCTACTCCAGCACCTATTGTCTATTGTCCATTCTCTATGACAAAATGTGAAGCTGGATGAACACAGTAGGCCAAGCAGCATCTCAGAAGGATAGGATTGTGTCAGAGGTGAAAGGTCAAAACGTCTGGAACATGAACCAACATCACCGCTTGAATGCACACCTATTTAATTTTAACAGAGAGGGATGAACAGAGGGTGCCCAATTTACTCAGGGGAAGTAGAATGATTATTAAAATATTACAATGAGTTTATCTGCCTTCATTTGAACAGCGATTATATTTTTAACCATAGGTAGTTATAATTCTCACACCTCCAGAAACTCAGCAGCCAACCGAAAATGCATTGGGATGAAGCCATGAAGTGACTGTCTTCATAAGCTCTGATACCTGGCCTTTGAGGAGCAGAAGTGTCTTCCTCAAGCTGACCAGTAAACCGCCACTCCTTTTACCTACTCAGTTAGCCCTCATCCACAATCAGAACCTCTCCCAACCAGAATCTGCTGCCTCCAATCACTATTGGACATCCCCGGGCTGCCACAATCAGGAACATCCCAAAGACCTACCTTGCCACCCTATTGCAATCCCTCTCTATCCCCTAACATCTCTTAACTCAAGCAAATAGGCTTTGGCCCCGTGAAGCAGGCTTCCCAGAGGAGACTAGGCCCCTCACCTAGGATGCCAGTTGGTGGAAACACCATTGAAAAACATAATAACGAAAGAGCCCTGTTGTAAAATTCTGCAGACAACACCAAGTAAAGGCTCTTCACAGCTCCTTTCAACCTTGTGTCAACCTCTTACTGAAATCCAGACTAAAACCAGACCATTTGACATCATTATGCATGTTGACAGTATCACATGTGCACACAAGTGTTGTCAGGAGACAGGCTATTTGACTCTATAGCAGCCTGTCCAGGATCAAATATTTTAAATTGGTGATTATTATCAATTTAGCTCGGGTGGACTGTAAAATAGAATCATACAGTCAGACAGCAAAGAATCAGACCATCAGTCCAACTCATCCATGCTGACTAGGTTTCCCAGACTAAGCTAGTCCTATGTACCAGCATTTGGCCCATATCCCTCTAAACCTTTCCTGTCCATGTACCTGTCGAAATGTCTTTTAAATGTTGTAACTGCATCTGTATCTGTCACTTCGTTTGGAAGTTCATTCAACACACGAACTACCCTCTGAACAAAAAGTACACAATTTATACACAGTCAGTCAATATAGCGTTTTATAAATTTATATTCAGAAGTAAAGCCAGTCTGACTCCAAACCTAAACACAAACAGATTCTAAACAAAGCCTCACACCTAACATGCATTGTGTCACCTAAAATGTCACCTCTTCTTTACACTGGTAAAATCTTTAGTTCTCTCAGGACAGTGATGTGAAAAGAATTTAGGGATTTACATATACATATTAATCAGAATCTTCTAATGGATTAAAGATTTAGCAGCATCTTAGGTTTGTTTAATACATCTTCATCAATGGTGTGACACTTTGATCTTTTAACTATAAATTTGGTGTCTGATACCACCTCTCTCACTAACACCTGAAGAAGGAGTGAAGTTATGAAAGCTTGTGTTTTCAAAAAAACCTGTTGGACAATAACCATGTGATTTCTCATCTTGTCCACCCCAGTCCAACACCAGTACATCCGCATAATTCCAGTTTAATAATATCCTCATGGAAATTGGTTGATGCAATGGGAGTGTGCTTTTGAGCTGAGATCAGAACATGATGGTGTTTGGCTTTGTCCTAAAGGGAGTTGAACTCCACCCACCAGGAGCGTATTGCATTACCTTCCTGATTTCTCACTTTCCTCTTCCAGATTCCATACTCAGAGCTTGGGGGCAAGATCCTTGTGATGGCAGTGTATGACTTTGACCGGTTTTCGAAGCACGATGCAATTGGTGAGATTCGGATTCCGATGAGCAGCATTGACCTTGCTCATGTGATTGAGGAGTGGCGAGATCTTGAGTCCGCTGAGAAGGAGGAGGTATGGAGTTACACCCTGGAAACTGGCCGAAGCTTATTTCATTCTCGTTAAAGTAACAATAAAGAATATTCTGTTCTAAAACCAATGAGCGTGGAGCTGGAAAAGCTTAGCAGGTCAGACAGTATGCAAGGAGCAGGAAAGTCAAGGTTTCGGACCGAAACCCTTCGTCAGTTAAGAATCAATCACATTGCTGTGGATCTGGTATCAATGTAGGCTAGACCTCATAAGAATGGTGGATTTCCTTGCCTAAACAACATTCATGAACCAGATGGGTTTTTACAACGAGCAGTGATTACATGTCAATAATTAATCTAGTTTTTTTCATTATTGAATTCAAATTTCACCAGCTGCCTTTGTTGGATTTGAACCCATGTCCTCAGAACGTTAACCTGGGAGTCTGGATTATTAGGACATTGCCATAAGACCACTGCCTTCCCGGTTAGTTACAAGCAAAGACCGTTTGACCCGTCAAGCCCACTCTGCTATTCAATTTGCTCTTGGACGATCTGATTGTGGCTTCAACTCTACTTTTTTATTTAGACCCCACCCTCTCTTGTAGCCTTTGTCTCTTTTGTCAAGAACAGATCTGTTGAAGTCAGCCATAATTCTTCTCTGGGATAGGGAAATCCATAGTAAAGAATGTTTAAAAACAAAAAGAACTCACTCAAAAACAAAAAGCCTGAGAAAGCAATCTGCTGTGGGTAAAGTGGTGTACACTCAATGCAAGTATGAGCTTGGTAGCGCTGCTAACTCACAGCACCAGGGACAGTTTTACCCTCAGGTGACTGTGTGGCATTTGCTGCTTCTCCTGGTGTCCATATGGGTTTCCTCCAGGTGCTTCGGTTTCCTCCCGCAGTCTGAAGATGTGCAGGTTAAGTGGATTGGCTGTGTTCAATTGCCCAGTGTCCAAAGATGGGCAGGATAGGCGACAGGATACGCAGGAATACAGAGATAGGGTAGGACGGTTGACCTGGGTGGGAAGCTCTTCAGAGGGTTGGTACAGACTTGGTGGGCTGAATGGCCTCCTTCCGCACTGTAGGGTTGTTACAATTCTAATCATTCTAGCCACATGTCTGATACATGCTGATCTGAGATCTCTGCTGGGAGCAATGGGTCAGTGCAATGACCTTTAACTTCACAATATATTCTGAGAGGTAACCAAGTACAGAACCCTTTACACCACAGCCAACTGTGCATTATTTATCTGAGAATGCTTGATGGTGGGGCTGAGTGTTTGAAATGGAAATTATTTCATTTCTAAGCACGAAGAACTCTGAGCAACTAAGCTACAATAGCAGCTTACATTATTTTTTAAAAAGGCCTTGAACAAAGATCAATCAAAATTCTATTCAATAACTCAGTAATTTTTACCATGAGGAATAATTTATTTATCATTTGATAATGCAGAATTTTGTCCTGTTTTCCGCAATGCACAATATATTGGTGCAAACAGCAGTCATTTGCACATATATCCATCTGGAAATTTAATATGATGATCGAGAAGGCATCAGAAGCATGACTGATCTAATATTCATTTAAGGTTCAGCTCAAAGCTTTATCCTTTAGATTATATATAAATATGAGTATATTTGCTGTCGTTGCTAAATTTGACAAGTTAATTTGTGATAAACCTTGGTGTCGGATTTCTGTTGTGAAATTTTCAAGAACTTTTTTGTCATTTATTAAAGCAAGAGAAACTGGGCGACATCTGCTTCTCCCTCCGCTATGTCCCGACAGCAGGAAAACTCACAGTCATTGTCCTGGAGGCCAAAAACCTCAAGAAAATGGATGTGGGTGGATTATCAGGTAGGACCTGAAAGCTCTGAAAATAGATTCTGTTTGAAATTGTCCATATCTAAGTCCCCTCTAGAAGTTGGAGTGAGCCACTTTCTTGAACCACTGTGGTCCATAAGGTGTAGGGACACCCACTGTATTATTAGGAAAAGATTTTTGGGTTTTGGGCCCATCATTAGTTAAGGAATGACAGTATAATTCTGAATCATGATATGGTGTGACTTGAAGGGCGACTTTCAAGTAATGATATTCCATGTGCCTGCTGCCTTTGTCCTTCTATATTGCAAAGGTCATGGGTTTGGAAGGCACTGTTGAAGGAGTGTTAGTGAGTGGCTGCACTATATCTCATGGGCGGTACATACAGTGGAGGTGTTGGGAATGAATGCTTAAATTGGTGGATGGGATTGCAATCAAATAGACCATTTTGTCCTAGATGTTGTCAAGTTTCTTGAGTGTCACATGAGCCATTTTAAACGAGACAAGTCACAAGTACTCGCCGACTTGACTTGTTCCTGTACCTAACTTGTTCCTCGTAGATGGTGCATTGTGTTTGGATAGTCAGGAGATGAGTTATTAAGGACCAAATTACTGCAGATGTTGGAATCTGTGCTGAAAACAAAAAATGCTGGAGATCACAGCGGGTCAGGCAGCATCCGTGGAGAGACAGTAAACTAACATGGTGAGTCTAGATGACTCTTCATCGATGTTATTCACCTCGAAACCTAGTGTTTATATAGTTTCTAGTTCAGTTGATCGGTGTCTAGTCAGTGGTACTCCCCACTTGTCTGGGTCGGTACAGCTGACAACATCAACACTCAAGGAACTTGACACCAACATCCAGTACAAATTAGCCTTTTTGATTGGTACCACCTCCACTCTCTTAAATATCAGTTCCCTTCACTATCATCACAGCATTGTTTTAGCAGCACTTCCCCAACTCATGTACCCCACCACCAAAGGGGTGCGTAGGAATACCATCATCTTCATATTCCCCCCTAAGTCACACACCCAAATTGGACAAAAATCTTTATTCCTCCACCATCCTGGAACTTCCTTCTGAAGAGTACGGACTGGAGTAGGATATAAGTTTGGACAGGAGTTTCAGAAGGTCCTCACCACCATCTGTGAAAGGCAATGATGAATGGATAATAAATTCCAGCCTTATTAGCAAAGCCAATATATTTTTTTAAAAAAGAAACAAAGACAGAAATTGCTGGGAAAGCTCAGCAGGTCTGGCAGCATCTGTGAACAAAAATCAGAGTTAACATTTCAGGTCCAGTGAGTATCCCTCAAAACTTTGTTTTTGTTTCTGATTTACAGCATCCACAGTTCTTTTGGTTTTTAACATTGAAAACAAAAGCTTACTTCCTTCCAATTTTTCTTGCTCCCCACAGTTGGCTCCTCATCCTTCTGCCTTTATCCCATTAACTTACCCATTTGACCCATCTGTCTCACCCTCACCAGTCACTGTCTTCCTCTCACCTCTCTTTCTGTTTGTCTTCCTTCTTCATATTCAGGAATTATGATTAATCATTTCTTGTGAGTCAGAGTATATTTACAGGATGATTTTTAACTCTATTTGCATATCCCCCATAAGACATGTATGATCGCATGATCGGCAGTCCCTCACAGGCAATAAATAAACAAATAAACAAACAGCAATGTCCCTGGGTCAGCTTGAGCCTGCAACCTTTCACTTAACAGCTGAACATGCAATCGGTTGTGCGAAAGATACTTGGATACAATCTAGCTGGTGGCATGGTGGCTCACAGCACCAGGGGCCAGCGTTTGATCCCACCCGGGGGCGACTGTCTGTGTGGAGTATGCATGTTCTCCCTGTGTCTGCCTGTGTTTCCTTCCACAGTCCAAAGATGTGCAGGGTAGGTGGATTTATTTTTTAATGGGATGAGGGCATCACTGGCTAGGCAGCATTTATTGTCCATATCTAATTGTCCAGAGGGCAGTTCAGAGTCAACCACATTGCTGTGGGTTTGGAGTCACGTGTAGGTCAGACCAAGGATGGCAGCTTCCTTCCTAAAAGGACATTAGTGCGCCAGATGGATTTTTCCTGACAACTTTCAATGGATTCATGGTCATCATTAGATTCTTAATTCGATATTTTATTGAATTCAAATTCCACCATCTGCCACGGCAGGATTCGAACCCAGGTCCCCAGAACATTATCTAGGCCCCGGATTAACTTTCCAGCAATAATACCACAAAGCCATTGCCTCCCGGGCTAAATTTTTCATAGTGTTCAGATGTGTGGATTAGGTGGGTGATAGAGAGATGGGTCTGGGTGGGATGCTCTGAGGGTCAGTGTGGACTTGTTGGGCTGAAGGGCCTGTTTCCACACTGTTAGGGATTCTATGATGTACAAATGCATGTCAGTATATTTCCCAGTATATAATGGAGTTGTAGTTTAAATCCATTGTGAAAAAACATACATATTTCAGTAACCTGAACAATATATTTCAGAAGGACTTAACACATTTGTTTGTTAGGAAACCAACGAAGGCATCAAGAGACTAAATTCATGCCAGGGATGGTGATTTGTGCAACTATTATTGATCGTCTACAGTGGATGGGGAAGTCGGAGGATAGAGAGTGGGAAGGCATCCTGGAGTTTAATTTCCTTCAATTTGTGCCAGGTCTCCTCGGCTCTTGAACAGTGTCTGACCTCTTCGACCCAAAAATAAAGCAGTGAAAGTTCAGCTTAATGCCATTTTAAAGTAATTTACTCAGCCTGCAAAATTCCATCTCCAGAGTGAATAAATGTAAGTGTACCTTGGGGTCTGAGATTCAACAAAGACCAGAAGTTAAAGCGGTCTGAATTGAATTCAGTCTCCTCATATGTGTGGTCTTATCCATTGAGATCCCTAATTGTGTTTAGATTATTAACACAGCTGGGATGCAGGTGAAAGCTCGTGTAAGTCAGCGCTGGGTTGATTGAAATCATGTCCCAATAGGCTGCTTCCTTAATAGATTTGTTAGGACTCGTGAATGGGTTTCCTTATCATGTAATGGGAAAAGAACTGAGAATTATTTATTATACATAGAAAATGTACATAAAAACAGGCCATTCGGTCTCTTTGTGACTGTACTTGGACTACATCAAAGATCCAGGTGAAGTCAGATTTAGGACAGACAAGGTAGAAATGATAAAATTTCCTACTCAAACAGGAATGATTGAAAAGCCTTGTTGAACATGGGTTTTTTAACAGCAATCCAGTCCAGGAGGTCCTCAAATTACGAATGTCTGACTTACGAAACTGTATGTATGAATGTGATCCCATATCGTGATTAATTTTTAAGGATCTGACATGTGAATGTTCGCTTGTGGTTATAAATGGATATTTTATACTGTATTGTACTGTGTTCCAAATCAATTTAGGAACATACACCGAAATTGAACCCCTCCCTGAGCTGGGGACGGGGTAACGTGACCAGGTTATCACAGGTAATTGAGTCTAATTTCACAATTTGGCTGAGACGGAATCGCAAGTATTGGGTTGGTTGTCCGATTCAAAAACCACAGCACTAACATGCTCATTGAATATTTTATTACACTAATGAAGATTTAAAAGTGCAAGATGTCGGTGGTGTCATTGCTCAAAACAAAGCACCTGAGGTGGCTCATTCACACAGACAAGTTAGCGTGTTTTACACTGACCTAAGCTTCTGGAAACTGGGAGTTATGTGCTAAAAGAGAAAATGGGTATGACTAATCAGAGATTTACAGACATCATGGACAACAGGAGGAGGGTTCATATAATCAAGGACAGAAGTGATAGAAAGAATAATTGAGGACGGCATAAAACAAAAGCAAGGAAGGACTGAGACAATTGGTTCTTTTGAAATCAGGATGTTATAAACAAGGTATTGCCAAATTTAAATACAACTGAATCACTTTTCTGAAAATATCGAACATCATTCTGTACATTGTAGATTTGCCAGTTTGTTAATGTTGAAGGCATTGGTGTATATTACAAAGAAAACAAGGCAGAGGCACTTTAAATAAAAGTACAGGTGGCAATTCTGGACCATAGCAGTTTGTGAAAAGCAATAAATGCTAAATTATTATGATTCCTCTGATATTTGAGTATAAAGACAGGAACAGTCAAACACAATGCTACACCGGATCATGTACAATGCACCCAATTTAGATTCTACCCACTTAAACACCAAAGTGGAAGTGCGGTATAAACTTCTCCAAATCCCAAACCTAACGATGCACCCCTCCAGGATGATAATCCATCCCCATATATCTGATACTCAATCCTGCCATATTACTTGCCACAGATGCCATTCACTTAGTCAGTGAAACTTAGGGCTAATCTCTTTTTCTTTGGGTGAATTGAAACATCATTCTTGTCAATATAACAACAATTTGCACTGACAAAATGGCACTAACAAAACAAACTATTTCCAAGGCACTTGATGTAGATGATAACAGAAGTCAAGTAAATGTGGGGAAGAGTTGATCAAAAGCACAGTCGAGAAGCTGCACTTTGCAGAAACTTTTAAAGATGGGAGCAGTGCAGTGAAATTTCAGAAGGGAATTCCAGGAAATTACTTCAACACAAATTGAAGAACAGCTGTATACAGTCATGACCCCCTTATTTATGGAAGTGAGCAAATGCATTGGAAGCAGTTCAGAGGATTCTTACCAGACTAATGCCCGGACTGCAAAGTGTGGAGCTGGATGAACACAGCAGGCCAAGCAGCATCTCAGGCATCAGCATCTGAGATGCTGCTTGGCCTGCTGTGTTCATCCAGCTCCACACTTTGTTATCTTGGATTGTCCAGCATCTGCAGTTCTCATTATCACTAATACCTGGAATGAGTGGGTTGCCTTATAAGGAAGTTTGGACCGACTAAACTTCTACCTGCTGGACTTTAGACAAGTAAGAGGGGACTTAATTGAAATATATATAAGATCCTGAGGGATCTTGGCAGAGTGGATGTGGAGAGGGTGTTTCCTTTTATAGGACAGTCAACAGTCAGGAACGAGGGATCACCCATTTAAAACAGACGGGCAGCAAGATTTCCTTTCTCCCTCAAGTTCATGAGTGTTTGGAGCTCTCTTCAGAAAAGACGTGAAAGCAGAGTCATAGAGTAATAAGGCAGGGAAACAGGCCCTTCGATCCAACCAGCCCATTGCTGAACTTAATCCCAAACTAAACTAGTCCCACTGCCTGCTCCTGGTCCACATCCCTCCGGAGTCCTTGAATATGTTTAAAGCAGAGGTACATTCTTGTTCAGCAAGGGAGTGAAAAGGGGTATGGGGGAAATGTGGTTAGAGTCAGATTAACCATGATCTTACTGAGTAATGGATCAAGCTCAAAAGGCCTAGTCCTCCCCTTGTTTGTACATTCATACAATGCCATGCCTGTTAAAGTTGACCAAAACCTGAGTGCTGAGCATCCATTCTTGTTTACCAAGTGCTCATTTGCCTGCTAGCCCACTGGAGGGAGGGATACCCTGGGCCAGCTATGGCTGGCTCACTAATCTTTACTTGCTTCACTTCAGCTGGTAACCTGTCCACCTCTTTAAAAAATTAAAATCTAATTTCACAACAAGTTCCTAGCAAGTGTTTAAACACCTTTAGTACATCTCAAAAACAGAGAATGGATCAGTTAGGACTATATTTACTGGAGTTTAGAAGAATGAGTGGGAGGGGAGGAAGTCTTATGTCTATACAATTCTAACAGGATTAGACAGGCTAAATGTAGGAAGGATGTTCCCAATAACCTCGGAGTCCAGAAACAGGGGTTAGGGATATGCAATAGGTCATTTACAACAGAAATGAGGAAAATGCTGTTCACCCAGAGAGTAGGGTGCCTGTGGAATTCTCTGCCACAGATTCAGACCAAAACTTTGAATATTATCAAGAAGGAGTTGGAAACAACTGTCGGCACTAAGGTGATTGAAGGAATGGGCAAAAAGCAGGAACAAGATACTGAGTTAGAAGATTGACCATGATCATATCAAATGGCAAAGCAGGCTCAAAGGGCCAAATGGTCTACTCCTGTTCCTATCTTCCTATAGTCTGTGTTTCAAAACATCTTCAATTGGCCTTAATTGGGATGAGATTAGGATTCCTTTTCCAATATCTCCCCTGCCCCCTTCTGCACTCATGAAATTGACATGCCCAATCCCACCCTCAACCCCACCAAGTCTGGCCTTCAATCTCAAAGTGGGTCATGAGTATTCGGCTCTAGAGTTTTTAATCCAGTGGATTGGAGTATCGAGACTATTGGAGATGAGCAAGGAGCTGGTAAATGCTTTATTAGTATCAGGGTCCAAATTGTGTAATTTTGATTGTGTTGGAGCTTCTCTGAAATAGCATAGAGAGGGCTAATGAGAAAGGGTATGTGATGTCAAGGAGCAGCAGGTTCTGAATTACAGGCAGATCTTTAGCTAATCTTTTTTCTGATCTCCCCCTCTCTTTCAGGGTCAATTAGCAATGGAGTGAATGCACAGAAGCTACCTTTTAGCCCTTTTGTTCACGCTAGCCTTAAAAGACCTATCTGATCTAATCCAGATTTCCCTCTTGTACATATCCTTATAGTTTATGGCATTTCAGGTATATTTCCAAGGGTTTTTGAGTACATTGAAGCTTTTAGCCTCCCAGAACCCTTTCAGACAGAGTTTCAAATCCTCATCACTCTACAGCTGAAAAGAAATTCATCCAAATCCTTCTGCCAATTACTTTAAATCTATGACATCCTAGTTACAAATCTTCCTGTTAAAGAAACATGGTCCTGTCCATCCATTCTCTCTACGTCCCATAAAATGTCATAAACTGCCTTTAAAATACCCCTCAATATCATTTGTCTAAATAATGCAATTTCACCGTAACCAATCTCTCGTCTTCGCTGAAAATTTCCAGTCCCACCAACAACCTCATAAATCTCTTCTATACCATGAAACAAATAAATTCCACTTAATGCTAGCTCTAAAGGTTTCTGGAGTTGTTGGTTGGTTTGCCGAGCTGACTGGGCTTCATGCTTTTGTTTTGTCTCCCTTCTAGGTGATATCACCAGTACTGTCTAGCCTCCATTGAAGCATTATTGTTCTACCATCTGTCCTGGCAGGATTTGAACCTAGGTCCCCAGAACATTACCCAGGTCTCTGAATTAACAGCCCAATAGTAATACTACTAGGTCATCACCTCCCAACTGAAAATTGTTGCAGTAGCCCATGTGATGACAAGGTCTGGTATGTGGTTGAGGCTAACAACAAGGGAAACAGTGCTCAGGCCCTAAAATGATTTAACTCAATATTGAGTCCCAAAGGCTGAAGAGTCCCGAAATGGAAAATAAGATGATGTTCTTCCAGTTTGTGTTGAGCTTTGCTGGAGCACTGCAGCAAGCCTGAGTCAGAGATGTTGGCTGGGAAACAGAGCGGTATATTCAGGTGGCAAGTAACAGTAATCCACTAAGAGAGTTCAATACTCATTAAGAACTTTGTATTAAGCCTTCTGATTTGTCATTTTATACCTAATTCATTCCATGTCTACCTTAGATCCATACGTGAAGATCCACCTCATGCAGAATGGCAAGAGGCTGAAGAAAAAGAAGACTACCATCAAGAAAAACACCTTGAATCCATATTACAACGAGTCATTCAGCTTTGAAGTACCCTTTGAACAGATTCAGGTATGGCCAGGCATTTTATATTCAACTGTAAAAGCCCCATCAGATTTCAATTGTGCATTTCTGCTAACAGAGCACCAACTAAAAATTGGAGGACAGATTTGAAAACATCTGACAAATATAAAATTCATGGAACAGCCTTGAAATGAAGCTTGCAGCTCTGGATCTTACCATGTGTAAAATCAGTTCTGTGAATCCAATATTTTCACCTTTCATTTTTCTGAGTTTCCATGGTAACTTCTGAGGTCAACAATGCATTCCTACAATCCTTTATTTAAAAGCATTTTTGACATCGACACATTTTGAAATCTGGAACAATCTCTTTTGTTGTGCGGGTTGTGGTATTTCTATAGGTCACCCTAATTTCTGACTGTTATTTCTAAGCAGGAGCTATTGAGAAATCAACAATCCCTAACAACCCAAACCTGTTTTGTTAATTTTGTTTTGAGTTGCATTTATCTTCACAGGTTCCAAAGGTACCATATCCCTATGTCTGCCTAAGTGTGTAACACAAATGTCTACAAGCTGCTGCAACAACAGTCCCTCTTTGTATTGAGGCAATCAGCAGTAAAGACTTTCCACTGATCTCTATCTGTATTCTGTCAGGAAAAAAATCACATTTCTGGCACACATTCACATTCTGCTGCATTTTTACAAGAATGCCCAATTACTTTCATTAATTCATGGTATGTGGGCATCGATGGCTGGGCCCAGCATTTATTGTCCAACCCAAGATGCCCCTGAGAAAGTGATGGTGAGCTGCCTTCTTGAACCACTGTGGTCTATTTGCTGTAGGTAGACTCACAGTGACATGAGGGAGAGAATTCCCAGGATTTTGACTCAGCAACATTGAAGGAATGGTGATATACTTCCAAGTCAGGATGGTGGGGACTTTGGGGAAGCTTGTAGGTGATGGTGTTCCCATGTATCTGCTGCCATTGTTCTTCGAGATGGTAGTAGTCATGGAATTGGAAGTTGTTGCCTAAACAGCCTTGATGAATTTCTTCGATGCGTGTGATAGACCATACGCCCTGCTAAAACTGAGCATCTGTGATGGAAGGAATGAATATTTGTGGAATGTTCATGAATGACAGATAGGGAAGGAATTGTACCCATACCATGATTGTGATTCTCCAATACAAAAAATCCTTTATCCTCCTTTCCTGAATTTGCTACAACACTATACAATTATATAGTCAGCTGCAACTCTTACCCTACTGAATAAGCCAGGACTCTACTGTTACACAGTAACTTATTAGTTACTGAATAAATGGCAATTCCATTTATAAGGCCATAAAACATAGGAGCAGTAGTAGGCCAACCAGCCCACTGAGTGTGCTTCACCGTTCAGTGAGGTTGTGGCTGATCTGGTAACCTCCTCATCTCCACTTTCTTGCCTTTTCCCTGTAACCCTTAATTCCCCTCTAATCATAAAACTGTTTTCCTCAACCTTGAATATACTTAATGACCGAGCTTAGACAGCCCTCTGTAGTAAAAGAATTCCACAGATTCATTACCCTCCAGGAGAAGAAAATTTTCCTCAGCTCAGTCTTAAATGTGTAACACTTATTCTGAGATGGTGCCCTCTGGTCTTGGACTTTCCTACAAGGGGAAATAACCTTTCTGCATTGTCGTAGATTCATTGAGATATACAGCAAGGAAATTGACCCTTTGGTCTATGCCAATTAATCTAGTCCCATTTGCCAGCATTTAGCCCAATTCCCTCTAGACCCTTCCTATTCGTATACTCATCTGGATGCCTTACAAATGTTGTAATTGTACCAGCCTCCACCACTTCTTCTGGCAGCTCGTTCCATGATCCAACACCCTCTGTATGAAAAAATTGTCCCTCAGGTCCCTTTTAAATCTTTCCCCACTGGCCTTAAATCTACATCCTCTAGTTTTGGACACCCCTACCCTGGGAAACAGACTTTGACTATTCATCCGATCCATGCCACTCATGGTTTTATAAACATCTATAAAGTCATCCCTCAGCCTCTTATGCTCCAAGGGAAAAAGCCCCAGTCTATTCAGCCTCTCCCTATAGCTCGAACTAGTTAACCCTGGCAACACCCTTTAAATCTTTTCTGAACCCTTTCAAGTTTCAAAACATCTTTCCTATTGCAGAGAGACCAGAACTGAATACAGTATTTCAAAAGTGGCCTAATTGATGTCCTGTACAGCTGCAACACGACCTCCCCAACTTCTATATCTAGTGAAGTCCTCCAAAAATCTTGTATATTTCAACAGTGTTGCCTCATTCTTCCAAACTCCAATGAATGTAGGCCCAACCTACTGAACCTCTCCTCATAAAATAAGCCCTCTACACCTGGTATTAGCCTAGTGAACCCTTCTCTCAATTGCCTCCAATGCAGTATATCAAATGCACAGTGGATAGCCTTTACCCACCTGAGCAAACAGGAATTCTGCACACTTCCACACTTACTACCTCACTTAATGCAATGATCATGTGTGATGAGTAATTTGCAGGTGAGCAGTAACTCTATTCAGTTACGTTATGAGTAATTCCTACCTCATGAGCAAATACACTTGGACAGCACATATTATTTTCAAGAGACTGTTTTAATCCCAGACCCATTTGTATTTTTATTTCATTACCTGACATGTAACTGAATAAACAGTGACTGTCCAGAGTCTCAATACATATCCTAATAGTTAAAGGAGGAACAATACTTAGAATGTTGATTCATGAATGAATCTGAAAGTTCAGTTCACTTTGGGCACAGATTAACATCATCTGTGCTCCGGGAAGGGCTTTGGAGTAGAATCTGTTCCCTTCTCTGTGGCCAGATTCTGGAGTTCCAAATGTTGTGTTTGATGCTTCTGCACCCATCCTTATCCCTGTTGAGGCATTATATTTTGGGGGCAAGAGTGGAAGTCAGGCATGTTGATTGCCCACAAGACACTTGGGACATTTTGATGGAAATAGCCTCCACGATGGACCCGGTAAAGTACCACACTGATGCTTCCATTGTCTAATGTGCCACGGTGATTCGGATTGCCTGTTTCAGATTTCAATAGGTAGGAACTTCTTTCCTTTGAGTATCTGGCTGACCAGCATTCCCGGCTGGGGCCACCTGGTCGAGTACTGTTGAGGTTCACCTTTGCCAAAATGCCTACAACCATTCTCACATTTTCTTGCCATTCATCTTCCAGAAAGTCCAGGTGGTCATTACCGTGCTGGATTATGACAAGCTGGGAAAGAATGAAGCTATTGGCAAGTGTTTTGTGGGATGCAATGCCACCGGTGCTGAACTTCGACACTGGTCCGACATGCTCTCCAACCCGCGAAGGCCTATCGCTCAATGGCACACCCTCCAGCCTGAAGAAGATGTTGACATTGCCCTGGGAATCAAGACGTCGTGATAGCGTGCTGAGGCCATTAGGAGTTGTAGTAGTTGACTAAGCTTTGAACAGCCGTTTGTTTTTCTTTTGTGGCTATTTGTAAAATATATAACAAACAAGTTGTTGATGAGCCTACACATGTACTTGTTTCAGGATGTCACAGTATGCTCAGAATAATCTTGAATAAGTCCAGGTGCTTCTCTATTTTCCAGGCAGTCTGTGCTCAATGATAATATTCAAGGGACTGTTTTTATCCCAGACCTGATTGTATTGTTATTCCTATTATCTGATTGTGTAGCGTTATGCCTATGTTGTCAGCAGGAAGTTGAAATGGAAGAGAACAAGGGCCTTGGGCTGAAGAGGGTGGAGGGACAAGAAACTACAGCAGAAAAATAAATTGTAAGAGAAAAAGAAGAAAAAATGAAAACAAACTGAAAAGAAACACAGAAAATGGAATGAAGGAAGAAAGAGATACAGGGGATGGTCTGTACACTGTCCTCCAAAAAATGTGATCAGGGACTTCAGTGAACAGGCAGAATTCTATTTTGTGAACAGAAGTATGATCTGTTGAATAAAACTTAAGTTATTGTTCCTCATGTTTCTGTAACTGCTGGTTGTGTTTGGAACACTGTTTCTTCATGGTATTAATATGTTTACATGTTTAGCACATGAACAGACCAAGCATCTCTCTGTTGCAACATCACACAACTCTGAGCCAACACCAATATCAACTTAGGAGATAACAAGGTGTAGAGCTGGATAAACACAGCAGGCCAAGCAGCATCTTAGGAGCAGAAAAGCTGACATTTCAGGCTTAGACCCTTCATCAGAAATATCAACTTGTATTTATAAAGGGTGTTTTATATTTAAAACATCGCACGGCACTTCACAGGGCCACTGTTGCACAAAACATGACACCAAACCACATAAGATGACCAAATGTTTGGACAAAGACATAAGTTTTATGGAGTGGACTTAAATCATAGAATTCCTACAGTGCAGAAGCAGGGCTTTTGGCCCAACAAGTCCATATCAACATCCAAACAACATCCTACCCAGAATCACTCCCCCTACCCCATCCCGGTGATTCTGCAATTCTAATTGGCTAATACACCGAACCTGCATATCTTTGGACTGTGGGAGGAAACCAGAGCAGCCAGATGAAAGGAGTGAAGCACGGTAGAGTGCTGGAAAGGGTTAGCGAAGGACTTTCGGAGCCTAGAGTCTGGGTAGCTGAAGGTATGGCTAAAATTTTTAAAAATCAGTGATGCTCAGAGGGCCAGTGTTGGCCGAAACCAGATATTTGGAGGGTTGTATGAGATCAAATCTCACCTGACACATGGTGACCCTCAGGTTAAACCAGCACTAGCCAGATGTCTAATAGGAGAGCAGTCTAATGGTTTTCTGGGGCTATGGTGACAACAACTTTAGAGCAGAAGGGATTAAAGATAAAATTGCCAAAGTCCTTCTGGACCATTGGGCTGCTCACTCATTAGAGAGAGAAACAACTGGTGGTGGTTTAACCTGAGGGTCATCATGCCTCAGATGAGGGGAGAGGTAGAGAAGTCCTTCATGGTAACCTCAGCTGATGTCAGAATTGAACCCAGACTGTTGGCATCACTCTGAATTGCAAGACTGTGATCTAGCCAATTGAAGCTAACCACCCCACATCCTGAGACAAAAATTACAAAGATAAGAGATAACCGAGATTGAGACACCTTTACAAGGATAACTTTGCCTAGGATTGAGATGCAACAAAGAACCATTTCCTTTCTTATTTTCCATAAGAGTTCAAGAGTTATTTAAATGGAATGTCAAGAGGGTAATTTGAAATCTCTTCTGATTAATTCAGGAGCACATGTTGAGAGCATTGTTGGCTGAATAAGAGCTTCAACAGAACGACTGCAAAAGTTTAAAGTCAGATGTATGTTCAGGCTGCATGATTGATAGTTGCACCAAATGGTTGTGTCGCCCATTAAATGATCAGTGAAGGCTTTAGTGTCTATTAAATGATCGGTAAATTGGAATTACAGATAAAAAGCCTGCTGTCATTGCAGATGTGGCTCTGAAGCCCGTGAACGCTATGGAAATGCTATGTGGGCCTGCAGCACAGAGAAATAAACTAAATTTATAGAATCATACAGAAGGACCATCTGGGCCATTCATAATTCTGAGCCAACACATTGATGGAGCTATCCATTTAGTAAAGCCTTCTTCCCTAATCTCTGCCCTTAGCCCTGTGATCGTTTCCTGTTTGAGCACCTATTCAATTCCCTTTCAGGAGTCAATACTTCATCTGCCTTCACCAACCCCCAAGGCAGTCCTTTCCACATCAGGTTATGCAATGTAAAGGTAAAATTCTCACCTTACCTCTGGCCCTTTTGCAATTTCCTTTAAATTTTTCTCCAATTGCTTTCTTTTGGACAACCAGCATTTCATTTTGAAACAAAAACAGAATGCTGGAGAAATTCAGCAGGTCTGGTAGCATCTGTAGAGACAGAAAGAGAGTTAACATTTAGAATCTTGGCTTCATTGCTCAGACCTGTGAGTATAGGAGTTTGGGGTGTTATGTTGAGGTTGTGCAGGTTGTTGGTCTAGAGTAACAAGGTGGAAGATGAGGGTGTTATTCAAGCAGCAGCTTTCTTACATTTAGATCCCACTTTGTGCAAAGATTTCCTGCAAATTTGTATGTGATAACCTGCAGTGTAAGAAGAAAAAGAAGAAAGGTTTGGAGCGGTATGAGCCAGGAGCAGGAAGGTGGGACTAGTTTACTTTGGAGTTATGTTCGGCTCGGATTGGTTGGACTGAGGATCTGTTTCTGGCAGTATGATCGATGACTTTATAGCTCTCAGGATCATGGTTGATGCTATATGGTGCTGTTTTTGCCCGATAATCTTTGGATAATTTTCTCCATTATTAGGTACCGTGGAACAAATGCATTAAGCATTGGAAGTGTAGCCCTGTAATTACTCCGGGAGATCAGAGGGCCATCACTCAATCCTTTCTTATGTATATCTTTTGGCGATATAAATTTATTCATCTAAACAGGCCTGCCTGCGGTTTAATACAGCAGACAAAGGAATGACATACAAGCACATTAATCAGCCACCCATTGATCTCACTAACAGCAAGCTCAAGATTTGTATCTCTTGATACGAGGCATTTCCAAACACCCCAAGGTGTACCTCTTTAGGCCACATACTATGTCAGGTGGTTCTGGGGACACTATTTCTATAGGCATAGCAGTGTGTTTGAAAGTAGAAGACTGTGATTAAGATGCCGGCTGGGTATCTACCACTGCCTACATTTCTGCAACTCAATAATGTCGAGAAAAATTGCAATTTTTCATTGTAGAAGTTTTAGTGTGGTTTCCTGTTGTCACAAGATAATGAGCTCAGCTGAAGAACATGGTAGCTAATAGGGGACCTCATTATAGTGCATAAAATATTAAATGGTGCAGATGAGGCATACCCAGGATATTACTTCAAAGTAGGGCAAACTGATAGGACACACATAGAAAAGTAAAACCAATTAGAGGAAGAACTTTTGACAAAAGATGATAAATGTTTGGGCTAATGCGTCCGGTGGTGGTTGCAGAGATTAAAGTGAATTTTCGGGTCGGAGAGTAAAGATGCTCCAAATTTCAATGAGTTCAATCACCCTTATTCCATCCTAATGTCTTATTTAAGATAAGCATTTGCCAAACAATTTTGCCAAACTGTTTTTTTTTAAATTGTGTTAGGGTGCCCCTTTGAGGAAAAAGTCAATCATTACAAGTGCTGTATTTTTTTGTTCTGATTCTAAACGTGCATTAAGTCTTCATTTCCTTGACCGAAATAATTATATATGCACTGATAAATGTTTTTATTTACTTCTTCATTTCTCTTCTGTGGAGTTACCTTGCATCATGCAGGTGAAAAGGTAGGCTGTAAATTTCATTTCAACCTTAAAGACAGTCATTCAAAAAAGGGCAGTTTGCTTTCTGATTCTGATTAACACTCCTCTTGACAATCACTCATCCGAGTAGTCACCAATTAGTCATTATGTTGCTGGAGGGAGAAGGAGGAATTGCTTGAGCTATTCGCAGAGTAGAAGTGAGAGGGTGCATCAACAATCTGCATTAAGGTAGCACCTTAAAGTTTGGTTCGCTCAATTAGCTGGAAGGCTAGTTTGCAATGCCAACAGTGAGAGTGAATTCCCACACTGTCTGAGGTTACCATGAAGGTCCTGCCTTCTCAACTCACCTCTTGCCTAAGGCTTAGTGACCTGGCAAAATGGCATGGCGGCAGCTCAGTGGTTAGCATTGTTGCCTGGTGGCACCAGGAATTTGGATTTGATTCTAGTTTTGGGTGACTGTGTGGAGTTCTCTCCATATCCATGTGAGTTTCATCCAAGTGCTCTAGTTTCCTGCCGCAGTCCAAAGATGTGCAGATTAGGTAATAGCTGCTCTAAATTGCCTGTAGTGTCTAGGGATGTGCAGGCTAGGTGGATTAGCCATGGGAAATGTGGGGTTACAGGGATAGGGTGGGACGTGTTCAGAAGGTCAATGCTGACTTGATGGGCCAGGCCCCTTTCTGTACTGTAAGGATTTTATATTTACTTCTATTTTGTGTAATTACAGGTAACAAAATGGTTTACATGATCACTCTTTTTGATATTTGATGTAAATCTTATTTCCCAAGTGACAAAAGAATGATACCTAAACTACAAAATTGTCCAATTAGAAAAGACTGAATCGACAGAGGCCATTTTCTCTAGAGGTTACGACAGAGATGTGGCCATGATATGGGTCTTTAAAATGTTGAAGGGTTTGATTAGATTGATATAATGCATATGCACATTACTGAGAAAACAGATGACAATTTGTTTTCTTGTGCAATATATTACTGTGTAACTAGAGAAAATGTATCCAATTGCAGCACCAGAGTTAGATCTCAGAAATACAAGACAACCAATCATAAACCCAATCAGGGAAAATCAATTTACCCAGATATGTACGTCATTACCAAATAGAATGGTTAGGGCAGATTTTATTGATGTACTTAATGGGACAAAGAATGGAAGAAAAAGATTTGTATTTATAAAACATCTTCATGAATTCCTAAAAACCAAAGAACCAATGACGTGCTTCAAAGCGTAGTCACTGTTATGATGTAGAAATAGAATGGATCCAGCACAGGAATCCTTTTAGCCCATCGAAATGGGCCAGCTCTCTTTAGGAAGAATTTAGACAGTTCCACACCCATACCTTTTCTCTGTAACCCAGCTATTTGTTCTTCCTTGGGGTGCTCACCCAATTCATTTTGGAAGCCATGACTGTGTCCCAGTTTACAGGCAATGTACCAGGTAAAAGTGGTGGCATTGTGGTCAAGTCTCTAGATTAGCAACATAGAGTCCCAGGCACCAGATCCAATCCCACCTGAGTAGGTGATGACAGTTGAAATCAATTAATGACATTTGAACTTGAAAGGTACTGATGACCATGAACAATTGTCAATAAAAACTCATTGAGTTTGAGAATGCCCTCTGTGGAAGGAATCCAGCCTACATACCACTCTAAAGCCATAACAATGCGCTGGACTCTCAAGTGCCCTCTGGAATGTTCTAGCAAACCATTACAGAAAAATCAAAGAGGAATAAAGCAAGATGGACATCTGACATTGATCTAAGCAATAGAAACGGCAATGGCACACCCAGTCGTGTCAATCCTGTAAGATCTCCTTATAGCGGAGGTGCCAATGTTGGACTGGCGTGGAGTCATAGAGTTATACAGCACGGAAACAGACCATTCAGTCCAACTGATCTGAGCCAACTAGACATCCCAATCTGACCCAGTCCCATTTGCCAGCATTTGGCCCTTATCCCTCAAACCCTTCCTATTCATGTACCCATCCAGACGCCTTTTAAATGTTGTAATTGTACCAGCCTCCACCACTTCCTCTGGCAGCTCATTCCATACACGCACCAACCTCTGCATGAAAAAGTTACCCCCACAGGTCCTTTTTTCTTCTCATTTTAAACTTCTGTCCTCTAGGTTTGGAATTCCACCCTAGGCCTTGACTATTCACCCTATCCATGCCCATAATGATTTTATAAACCTCTATAAGGTCACCTCTTATCCTCTGAAGCTCCAGGGTAAAAGCCCCAGCCTATTCAGTCTTTCCCTATAGCTCAACCCTCCAGTCCCAGCTACATCCTTGTGAATCTTTTCTGTGCCGTCTCAAGTTTGACAATATTCTTCCTATAGAAGGGTGACCAGAATTGCACACAGTATTCAAAAAGTGGGTTAACTAATATGCACATGATGTCCAAAATCCAATATTCAATGTTATTATCAATGAAAGCAACTGTGTTAAATGTCTTCTATGTCACCCTGAGCAACTGTGGCTCCTTTTCAAGGAATTATGCACCTGTACCCTGGGTCTCCTAGTTTTGAAATTCTCCCATCTGGAAGTTTGGAGCTAAAGCTGTCCCATGATGTAGTCGAGCAGCAGCCTGACATTGTCAAAAAAATCAGGAAATGGTTCCTTGCAATGTGCCAGCCCTGGGTGTGTCTTTTCCCACTGGCAGGACTAAGTCTCTGCAGGTGATGACACAGTGATGTCCAACTGGAGGGAGATGCTCTGGGAGTCCTTAACATGGCATCAGGATAAACATGGACAACAAAACCTCCTGCTGATTACCACCCCACATCCCCCTCAGCTGATGAAACCTCCCACGTTGAACATCATTTGGAAGGAGCACTGAAGTAGGAAGGACATGGAATATTACCTGGTTGGGGGACTTCAATGTCTATCATCAACAATAGTTTGTCAGCAGCCTGACATCTAAGCACTGCTTGATCTAGCGTGGTATCAAGGAGCCCTCGCAGAAAATTGAGTCAACCATTTTCAGCTGCTCCGTCCATGACCTTCCCTCTTTCATTACATCAGAACTGGTGATGTTTGCTGATGATTCTAAAATGTTTAGAATCATTCACAAATCCCCAGATACCAAAGAACACTATTGCTTATATGCAGCAGGATCTGAACAACATTCAGACTTGGGTTGATAGGTGGGAAGTAACATTCATGACTGGCAATGACCAACTCCAGCAAGCGAGACCCTAACCATCATCCCTTGATGTTCAATAGCATTACTAATGCTGAATGCTAATATTCAAGCAACACGATACCACCTAAACAAATACTGGCCTTGCTAATAACACCTACTTGGGTGAATTCATTTTTTTCTAAATGCTGTACTTGCCACTTCCTGGAGCAGTGACTGAACTGGGCCATGTTTCAGAATTCTAGCATCTGCAGTATTTTGCATTTGTACAGACAACAGCAAGGATCTGGAAGAAACAAGGTCTGCCAGCCTCTGTGAAGAGAAATGCCATTAATGTTTCAAATCTAGTGACCATCATCATAGATTCATAGAACCCCAGTGTAGAAACAGGCCACTTGGCCCAACAAGTTCACACTGACTCCCTGAAGAGCATCACATACAAACCCATCCCACTAAAATTGCATTTCCTGTGGCTAATGCACCTAACCAAGGCATCCCTCAACACTATGCAGCAATTCAGCATGGCCAATCCCCGAACTTGCATATCTTTGAACTGTGAGGGGAAACTGGAGCACCCGGCAGACACCCACATAGACTTGGAGACAACATGCAAACTCCACATGGACAGTTGACCAAGGCTGGAATCAAACCTGAGACCCTGGTGCTGTGACGTAGCAGTGTTGACCACTGAGCTACCGTACCGCCTACTCTGTGTTGACCCTTCCTCAAAACAAAGAGCAAGTCATATCAGACTTGAAATGTTAACTCTGTTTCTCTCTCCAGCGGTTCTACCAGGCCTGGTGTGTTTCTCCAGCAATTTCCATTTTGTTTTGCTGTTTCAGATCTCCAGCATCCACGATTATGTGTTTTACTCATAAGACTGCCTCTGTGTTACTCTTGGATCTCCCCCTTTCTTTGCCTCATGCCCAAAGACATTATCTGCATTGATCTCCTTAAGGAAGGGAAGGTTGAGTGGGCATTTCATCGAGTGATACAGCTTTTTAACCGCACAGAAAAAGACCCTTTGACCTGACTTGTCCACACTATTAAACCAAGCATCTATTATAATTCTATTTTACAGCACTTGATCTTAAGAGAAAAGAATGTAAAAATAAGAAACATAAGAAGCCTCATGGTATTTCTTCAACAGCCATGAGATGACTCACCAAAGAATTTCCAGTCTCTCACCTGTTCTGTAGCCAGGAATTGGAAAGTGCAGGATCTGTTTTTTAAAAAAAGTCACACGCAATATGGATATCACTGGCAAGGCCAGTGTTCATTGCCCATACCTAATTGTCCTGATGAACCATTTTCTGGAACCACTATAGTCCATGTGGTGTCGGGAGGCAGTTCCAGATTTTTGACCCACTGACAGTGAAGGAATGGCAATATATCACCAAATAATGATGATTTGTGGTTTTGAGGGGAATCTTCTCATCACCAATGCTGCCCAGAGTTTCTCCAGCAATTTGTTTTTACTTCAGAATTTTAGCATCTGCAGTATTTTGCATTTCTACAGACACTGGAAGGACTTAGAAGAAACAAAAACAGAAATTGATGGAGACACTCAGCAGGCCTGGTTGCTTTTGTGGAGAGAGTAAGAACAAGACGTTAATGTTTCCCACCGCTCTTCAGAACAGGACTAGTAGGGACGGGCCCAATTGTCTGTGCACCATCTTCTCGGCTCTCTGAGTCACTACCCATTGTTGTCCTCACGGTGGTGCTGTTGCCGCGTCCTCCGCACCGCCTCCTGCTGGCCGTCCAGTGGAATTTCTAACGGTCGCCGCGCGTGCCTACGTTTCAAACCCATTTTTCCGTTTTGAGCTCGTTGCCAGGGAGATCCGCGTCCATTCGCGCCGCAGGCTCCGCCCGAGATCCTTGTGATTGGTCCCGCCGCCACGGTAACCGGACAAAAGCGGGCTCCGATTGGCGGATGTCGCATGTCTATCAAACTGCGGATTTTCCATCCGGCTGAAATTTCTTCTAACGAGCGGTGAGAACTTGCGCGGCTTTTACTTTCTGATATAAAAGAATTCCCACGAAGTGCAGAGCTGGGTGTCAGCAGCACCAGGAGGGGTCATCGGCGGGCATTAGGGTCGATGAAAACTGCTATGGTAACGAGTTGGCATTTGGGTCATGGGAAGTCATCAGGGTCATTGTAACGTTATTGGCCATGTATAGCATTGGGATTGAGGAAAGGTGATGGGCCATGTACTGATATTGGGATTGTGGAAAGGTGACGGGCCATGTACTGACATTGGGATTGTGGAAGGATGACGGGCCATGGGCTGACATTAGGGTCGTGGAAAGATGACGGGCCATGGGCTGACATTAGGGTCATGGGCTGTATTGAGGTCATGGAAAGGTGATGGGGTCGTTGGCTAGCATCAAAATCATTGAAAGGTGATTGAGTCATGGAAGCCTGATGGAGTCATTGGCAGCTGATGGGGTTTATGGACTGAATTGGGGTCATAGAGATCTATATACAGCACAGAAACAGACCCTTTGGTCCAACTTGTCCATGCCAACTAGATATCCTAAATTAATCTAGTCCCACTTGCCAATGTTTGGTTCATACCCCTCTAATCCCTTCTTATTCATGTACCTATCCAAAAATCTTTTAAATGTTGAAATTCTACCAGCCTTCATCACTTCCTCTAGCAGTTCATTCTACAGATGCACCATCTCTGCATGAAAATGTTGCCCCTTAAGTCCCTTTGAAATCTTTCCCGTCATCTTAAACATATGCCATCTAGTTTTGGACTCCCATATACTGGGAAAAAGAACTTGGCTCTTCACTCTATGCAAGCCAACCTATTCAGCCTCTGCCTATAGCTCAAACTCTCCAACCCTGGCAACATTATTGTAAATTTCATTGAAAGGTGATTAAGTCATGGACTGGCTTTGGGGTTATGGAAATGTGATAGGGTCATGGGCTGTCTTGGGGGTCATTGAAAAGCGTTGGGCCATGTACTGACACTGCGGTCAGTGAAATGTGATGGGGTCATGGTCTTCAGTGAGGTCACTTAAAGGTAGTGGTGTCAAGAGCTGGCTTGGGGTCACAAAGGTGATGGGTCATGAACTGTCAGGAGCAGTATTGAAAGGCATTTGGGTCATGGGTTAGCACTGGTGTCATTGAAAAGTGATGGGGTCATGGTTGGAATTGAGGTCATGGAAAGGTAATGGGGTCATGGGCTGGCATTGGTGACATTGAAAGGTGATGGGATTATGGATTGTCAGTGGGGTCATGGAAAGGGAATGCTGGTCATGGTCTAACATCAGGGTCATTGACAGATGATAGGTCACCGGCTGTCATTGGGTAATGGAAAGGTAATGGCTAATGGGCTGATGTGTGGTCATAGAATGATCATGTGTCATGGACTGGCTTTGTGGTCATGAGTAGGTGATGGTGTCATTGACTGGCAATTGGAATCATGAAACTGGATCATCAACTGATAATGGACACCATTCTCAGATACATAGTCGGGGTTGGGATATTCCATGGTTGTATACTGGTGATGATTAACATGATATGCAGGGAAACAGAACTGATAATGAGAATCTATGGTCTGGAGATAGGGGTTGCAGTCCTGGCAGTGTAGTTCAGATGTACTGAGATGCCTGCATGGTCCACTCTTGCCTCCTCTACATGCAGGCCTCATTTATGGTAGGCAAAAAAATAGGTGGAAAGGAACTTCCCAGAAAATCGGCCCATTCTATGTCTTAACATAACAGTATTGACAGCAACAGCTTTTAACACGGGACACTGCAAGGTAATGAAATATGAAAGAGCTTGCATTCATATTGCATCTTTCGTGACTTCTGTATGTTGCAACATACTTCAAAATGTTGGAATTTTTGAAATGGCATCAAAAAGTTCTGGAGAAGAGCAAAGTTTTAAGGATTTTTAAAGTGTGTGTTGAGACCTTTTTTTATTTTTATTATATTTATTTGGAGTTGAGCTGAGAGCTGAAGGTGACCATGGGACTGTGAGCAGCAGCTTATTTGGGGGAAAAAAAGAGAAAACAAACTGACAATTGTTTGAGGCCAGGCCTGCAAGTTAATTGCAGATCGATTCCTATTAAGAGTGTTCCATAGATTCTTTATTTTAAGAGAAGCTTTACGCTCAATCAGATGGCAGACATTTGAAGGGTAGCAGGAGCCTCGTAGGGCCACAACAGTCAAACAAAAAGAAACTAGAGTTTGTACTGGTTTTTGAATCATGTTTAGGTCAGAAGGATTTTGGCTACCACAGTTGTAGGATGGAATTTTGATTGCTCCCTGGTTGTCTTCTCAGTATCAATTTTTTGAAAGTTCGCAGAATTTCAGTTACAAGAATTAAATGAATATTCCTCAAAACCTACTAGAAGCTATCTACATGCATCAGTGTCATCAAAAAGCAAGTAAGATACAATCCCATGAGCCTGTGAGATTATGGATCATGGAAATAGTTCAAGTGAACTGGCCAGTTACATCTCATTTATTCCTTTTTCTTTCAATTTATCTCTTAACTGTTTCTTTTTGTCTGTCTGGCTGTCTTAGTAAGAGTTGGGACTAGAATCAAAGAAAATTGGCTTTAAATCATAGAATAATTAGAATACCTTGTGGTTTAACTTTGGTCTACTGAAGCTACTGTATTATTAATAGATTATTAAATCTTTTGTTTAAGATATAATCCTAGTGATTAATTGATTATTCACACAGCCTGGATAGGAACAATTAGGGTCAATTTTGAGAATCTTTGAAGGTGTTCATTCTACAGTGTTGCAAAATACAAAGATAGGAAGGCTGATTTGATACTGCTATCTGTCTCTGTGTTATAACAAGTGTCAGAGATGCCTCTTCAGAAGCTGAAGAGATCAGGAAGGGAAGACGATGCACAAGACTGAAGGACGGAAAACAGAAAGCAACAGTACATACGTGAAGAGTAGTGAGTCCACAGGAAGTGAAAGATGAGTACTTGACATTTAATGCATTGGCTAACAAGGAATAAGCAAATATGGCAGTAATGAACAAGTTACAGTGCGAATAAAGGGTTAGCAGGAGAAGCATTGAAATAATTGAGTGTGGAAGTGATAAAAATAAGGATAAAGTTGTTAACTGTGCAGCACATCTGGATTGAAGCTAAAATGTGGCTGTTTCATGTCACAATGGAACACTTACGCAATCCACAGCACTGCAAACAAAAAGTCAATAAATATATTTTTGTAAATTTACTATCAAAGGCTAAATAATGGTTTGTTCATTGATCACTTGCACAAGTATGGAGCCAATTAGTTTCTAACAAGCTCCCTCACAACACTTTTATTCGGGATTGTCTGGCACAAATGACAGGAATTATGGCACATGTTGTACCTTTGTACATTATTAGAATAGGCTTGTCCATTTATAAACTTATTTATAGAGGGAAATTTCAGAGTTGGTGGACATCCTTCCATTGCTGTCTTGTTAATGGACCTAAGTTAAGTATTTAGGCTATGCCTTGTGAATTATGCTAATGAATCTTACATTACAATTCACCTTTTTTATATTCCTTGAATCACCAGGGTATTGCAGTTAATTAAATGAATAATAATAATATAGAAACAATATTTTATTGTAATAACAATGACAACATTTTGGCTAAGAAGGGAAACTTAAGACATGAATGCATTGAGTTGGGATCAGGGAAATGGAGTTGATAACTACTGAATTTAGTTTTTAGGAATTTAAATCCAAGAAGTAGCATTTACAACTTTGCTTTATTTGATTCAGTGTTGCAAGTTATTTATTATTATCACTTACACTCCTTATTCTAGTAACAAAAGATGACAGCCTGTGGCACTGGGGAGGGATTTGGGGCAGTGACCTGGTGGGGATTCAGCCCAGCAATGGATTTCCAAGCAAAAGGTAAGAATGATTTGAAGATATCAACACAAGTTAAAAATCAGCAACTTTTGTGTTTCACCAGTTTGTACATATTTAAGTATACCTCAGAGCATGCAGAGATGGCACTGGTTCAGTTTAAAACACCCTTTGCTTTGAAACGTCTCCACAATTGCAAGATCTCTGCACTCAGTGTTACAACTTTTAATTTATTTCTGGCATTACTTTTGTTCTGAATCCATAACTTATTAAGCACAGTAAGCATAGATCAGTTACCAGTCTCCACACAGTTGAACAGAGAATAATTAAACCACAGTAATGTATATCTTTCTTTATACGCTCCATAATTTTCGCATTGGTTGGAAGTGATTTTACAATCAGTTAATAGTAGAGTTGAGTGGTGGGATTATGGTCACTTAAATGTGCCTACCTTACTGTAGAGATTTTGTTTTGTGCCTGGTTTGCAAATCCTGATTGTAATAAACGGGCAGCTTACAACATACAGGCAAAACTCATTTCTTTGATTTTACTTTGGCTTCAATTTTTAGCATTGTAAATTAATTTGTACTACAGGGTAGACAGGAGAGAAAAGGTAGCATTAGGAATATTTTTTGAAATGAGTGTTTACTCCAATTTAGAGTAGGAGTTTTGGAACATAAGTACACCTTTGGTGGATATCACAGCCTTTGAGAAAGATTGAAGGGTGGGATCAGGCTAAGAATATTAAATTTAGAAGTAAATTTCCTGTCCAAAATGTAATTACTAGAATCCAATACAGGAAAGAAAAGGAAATAAATTAGGAAAAATAGTGCAGATCCATTGAAAACCTCTTTGGAATTGTTGACATAGGATTTTAAGTTGAAGAGGTAACAATACAGTGATTAGTGATTTTAATAAGAAATTGATTATCTTTTAGCTAGACAACCTGCATGCTTTGCAAACAGTAGAGGCAAGAAAAGACAAACACCTGTCTTCTAAACTGTAATTTGAAGTGTATTTGAATTTGAAATCCTCAATGTTTTCTTCTGCCTTTCGCTATAATGCCATGGTCACAAATGCTACTAATTACTTACTCTTGAGTCAGCGTGGCTGATACTGTAGTATGTTCTGATAGCATTTATTTCATAAATAAATTGAGCAGTAGTCACAATGGAAGCAACTGTATATTATTTTACTATTTGCGATGCTTGCACACTTTACTTAGAGACTGTTCTAAACTTAATATCTCAGAGATGACAGAAATTTCTGTGTGTAACAACAGGTTTTATCCAAATTTATTCAGATTTCAAATGCCTACTGTATGCTTCAGCTGCAGCTATCAGCTCCTTCTCCAGTCGTTTACTTTTCTGAGTCCATACCCAGGCATTTCTAATTACAGTGACCATCATTCATAAACAGGCTCACATAATCAAACATGACATAGATGGTAGTGGTTTATTTTGATCCAGATATTGTTCATTGAGCTCTCCTGGAACCATAATATTATATAATTACTTTTCTAAATTCCTCATTCCACATCATTTTATTTAATCACGATGAATGGTCTGTGTCTGTGGAACTTACTGAAATGTAAACTTAATTGCTTCTATAATTCTTGATCATTTCAGACTCAGAGCTTATAAAAGTATTTGAAGTAGTGCAGGGAAAAGCCTTGATACTACTTTTGATTATCTCGCAGCATTTGCTTGTATTGTTTTAATCAAAAGGCCAGAGTTCAATAGCTGCAGCAGCACAGAAAGGACATAGGTATAATCTTCTGAGTTTATAGTACTCCCTATCTCAAATGCAATGGGAAATAAATAGCAAGGGTTATATAATCAGAAATGCTTTCAACAATGTTTGCTTAAAATTCCTTTTTACCCAACTCTTCTCATTGAATTTTATGTATATCTTGGCTCTCAGGTCTAAGTGCATCAATGGAAGCTCTGAGTTCAAAAGAAGATAGCGTTCCTGAATTAAATGTTCTCATGGTTGGTGCTGGTGATAGTCGACATCTGTTAACAACTATTTCCAGAACTCATCGCTGGCCACAGAGAAAGATTAATGTAAGAATGAGGGGAGTGCAGAATTTTAAAATATGTTAAAATGTTTTCTTCCTTCCTCTCCAGAAGCATTGATTCTACTGAAATCTCAGACAGTGGATGTTGACTGTTTGGTCAGTGTGTGTCATAAGGCTATTCAACTTAAGAAACTGAGGTGACCTTACGTCCATTTATGTCTGCACTTTTTGCTAATTAGTTCTCAATTGTCACTAATAAGAACACAGGTCATTATTTTCTCTCCCAAGTGACTGAAACCACTGGAACTAATATGGGAGAATTACAACTAATGGCCAGTTTTCCCTGTTGTGGTTTCATTTCTTACTGGAATGCGACAATAGTCATGGAGAGGTTTTGAGTTCAGCATCTCTTATGGCTGAAGGACAAGGACTTAATAATAATGTATAAATAACCATAAATGAACAACTATTGGCTAGTTATAGCCACAGACCCCAAGAGATCATTCTTTTCATTTTAATGTGGCTGTTTTTGAAACAATCAGCTGATGGTATAGTCTTATATGATGATCAACATTTTCTGTATCTATTTATATATTTTACAATCATATGTCATGTTGGTTAACATTTTTATATTCTTTGTTTTGCTAGTTCTACATTGTTGAGAATAATTTGGAACTTATAGGTCGACATCTTCTTTTTCTTACTATTGCTTTGGAACCTCCAGAACAGATGGGTTTACAAAGTAAGATTTTATTCACTGCCTGAGAGTAAACTAAAACAAACTACCATCTAATTCAGTTGTAATGGTTCTTTCTTTCATTTTAATTTTTTTCCAACAACTGAGTCTTGACTGTTTTTTCCCTTTGCTGATTTTACAGAAAAGTGTGAACTCCTGCTTGAGTTGTTTGGGAATAGTCTAATACGGAATCAGACTGCAACCTACCTGCAGGACAAAGCTAACCTCTTCATCCACTACATAACAGATCTTGACTTCCTTCACAAGAAACTACCAATGATTGACATGTCTGGCCTGAAGGTAGAAAGCTCATATAGTTGCTAGTAATTTTCTCTCACATATCCAAGCCCCTCCCAAAGCGATGCTATTTACTTATGGAGGACAACATCTCTTTAAATGTTATGACACAGTTGCAGTTTATTTTCCATTGGAAGTTATTCAATGATGTCTCATGGATCAATAACAATATTAATTTTTTTTAATTCTCATTTCATGTTACTGTTACTAAAAACATGATAAATAACATTTTTTTTAAATTAACTCATGGGATGTGGGAATTTCTGACTGGGCCAGCATTTAATGCCCATTTCCAGCTGCCTTTGAGAAGATGGTGGTGACCTGCCTGCTTGAACTACTGTCTCTGCAACCTCTTGAAATGTGAGCCTCCCATTATGTTGCATTGGTAAACTTTAATCAGTTTGGTTCTTTGAGCTAATTTGTCTTCTTTCATATTTTCTATGGACAATATTTGAAGGAGTGAACATATGTGGAAATCAGATTGTGTTGTACATGAATTTAGATGTACAATTGTTTTCCGAAAAGACTTTCCAAATCACTTTAGCCATTCCAATAAAAATAAATCTGGAGATAGTACTATTTACTTTTCCTCTCATTCACCTTCTCTTTTCCAAGCCTATGGAGGTTGACTTCATTGTAAATATATTTATTTCCCTCTATTCTCTTAGCAATTGTCTCTGTTCCACTATTGTGTACAGGTTGATACCACCTGTTGATTTATTCATCCATCCTCCTCTGTCTGTGCGGAGCTTTCTGTCAGCTGGTTTTCAGATTATTCCCATAGCAAGGTTCTTGTAAAAATTTGCAATTTGAACCCCATAATTAAAGTTTTTGCTCTCTCCAATAATACCAGTTCTCTTTAGCATCAAAGTTATGACCTTTGGATTCAACCCAAGCATGAACATTATGCATAAGGAAGATTGCATCATAAGTCATCTGGGATTCACTGGTTGCATGCTACCATGGCTTCCAGCTCAACATGCTAATGAATCTTTGGATAAGATTTTTGAAGTTTGATACTCTGATGGATAAGCTGTTTAACAAGAATTCTTTGAAATAAATGTAATTTCTGTAAGAATTTGACTTTCAATTTCAGGATTCTTTCTTGTACCTTTGCAGTTTAAAGAGCGAGATCAGTTGGAAGCCATTTTTAAATTCTGGAGGAATCCTGATCAAAAGATCTTTCAGATCAATCGGATGTGGGATATGCGAAACAGGCAATATTTGGGCAACCGATACGACTCTAAGATTGGTGTCTATGATTGGGACTTGCACATGAAAATGTATGAGCGAGGGGTAAGTGTTCAAGTTCATGGCTGGGTTCAATATGTGCCCCAATTATCATGCATTAAAACCAACTAAGATATTTTGTGCTCAGAAGACACAGAATTTTCTCATTCATGATAATAAATTTCTCACGTTTAAGACATGGATCTAATTCAAATTTCAATATGTTATAAACAGGAACTTGAGCTTCAGCTGATTGTTAACACAGGATTACCAAAATACATTCTGAATAAATTAACCTGTTAAAAGCTTTTTTGGTGGTTGATGTAAATACTGCATCACTATAAGCCTGCTGATATGTATATCAGTTTGCATTTGAACAATCATAGTGATGTTATTGACAGTTTAGTACACGTTGGAAAGCAGGAAAATCAGTTTGTTGGCAACAGGTTGAGACATTGGGCCACACAAAACTGAGACATTGCAGGGCCACCATTAAGAGGGAGTGAAATGAAAATGATTATTTACATTTTCCATTGAACATTTGAACCTAGGATAGTTTCAAATGGGAAATATTGATGCACAAAGTATGTGTAGAACTAAGATTTTTAACACATTACCAATCAACCTCCTTTGATGTTTCACTGAGAAATCAAGACCAATTGTAATCTTCAAATGAGGCATCATTAGAAGCTGGGGAATAATTTATTCAGGACACAGACTCAGAAAGAGTCTCTTTTTTCTAATAGTTGATTTTATTCTATCTTTATATTTCCATTGTAAAATTCCTATATATGACTGACCTTGCAGAAAGTTTTCATTCCACAGGTTTTTGTTTTGCTGTACCAGAAATAAACCAGAAAATAAATCCTAACCCTATTGCTATTGTCTATATTACAATATATTAATATTTTGTCCTGTTACAGGCTTGTGTAATAAACAATCGACAGTACTATCAATGGAGAGATAAAGGCTTGGCATTTGAAGTTCGTGAGGGGCTCTATGATGTTCCAAACAAATCACTGGCTTCTGGGCTGCTAATGAATTATGTACGTTTAACTATAAGTCACATATCTGCATTGTAAAATTAATACCATTTTGAAGATAGACTTGGGTAGAAAGCAAAAGGCATACATGTAACTTTTACATGAGGAGCTAGCTTTTTATAGGTATTTGTAAGGAAGCAATGATCTTATAGTATTACCATGTGTTTTAAACAATGAAGTTTTATTGACCCCTGTAAAAGTTGTGTCAAGAGTGCTGGCTGGGAAAGCTCCCAAAGTACTTACTTTAATGTCATCACATTTTCCACTCATTTCATGTCACAAACGCTTGAATGAAGGTATCAAATATTCTGATTTTCTTCCATTTAATTTACTCAATAGAAATGTACATATTGGTTGAGTTTTGGAAGGGCAGATGAGGAAATGTACCCATCATGGAGGAAGGAAGAAGATTTTGTTTGTAATTGGTTGTATAATTTTTCTCAGGCAAGGGGCTGGGTGAATAGAAAAGGTGATGTTAAGGATCTTACAGAATGAGACGCAAAGATGGTGGGGGCCACAGACAATGAAATCATAAAAAGACAAGACCAATGGAAACAAAGGCTCATTGAAAGTGATAGTAAAACTGACACCATAAACAGAATGTGAGCATACTAAGATAGCCATGGGGAGACTAATAGGAAGAGAAAAGACAACACTAAAGACTAGGAAAAATGCAAAGCTATAGTGACAGGAAGTATGAGCACCACTAGCAGAGATTAATTAATTTCTGTAAGCTCAAGAATATTGCATTCTCTTTTTACAGAAAGGTGAGAAAGTTCCGGCTCGTGGCTACTGGGGAGATATTGTCACAAGCCCATACATTGCGTTTGGAATTGAAACTGAAGAGCAATCCTTTCTAAAAACAGCAAATGGTGTCCATGTAAAGGTGACAAATGAAATCATTATGCTTTACTGCCATTGTGATAAGCTTTTCATTTTAGCAATCCCATTAGAGCATGAAGGAACTTGATACCTACATGATATGTAAGTGTTTAGAAATTTTGCTCCTGGAGCTGCACTGAAAAGAAAGCAAGTCTCAATTCTGGCACACCTGTCTGACGTTTGTACCCTCGACCTACTGTGAATGCCTCACTAAGGGCATGTTTATGCCACAGGCCCATGCCCAATAGAAACTGAGATGTCACTGAATTTCAGTTACCTAGTGTCCCCAAGTGTTTTCTGTATATATCAAACTTCTAAATGCAACATGCATTTTCTAAAATAAACAAAATAAAAGCAGAGAATATAATTTGAGTGGCTGTCTAAAATCCCCAAGAAAACACAAGAGATTTTAAAATCCAAGTACAACTCCTGATCCTAGTGAGCAAGAACTACCTTCCGGTTCCACTGTGCTAAAGAATGCAGTGAAGGGATACAGCTGAGAACTCTCAAAGATACCCTCTCGAGTGTAGGTAAAAAGAGAACAAGTGCTCGTTAAATCCTGATTAAATGAAATTGGACAAACTCCTTCATCTGACTGTAGAAACAACTATTCTACTGCCAAAGTCATGTGTACCAGAATCACACACCTTTAACATAGAACATAGATCAGTACAGCACAGTGCAGGCCCTTTGGCCCACGATGTTGTGCCAACCTATTATCCTACTAAGATCAGTCTACCCTGCGTACCCTACATTTTACTATCCTCCATGCGCCTATCCAAGAGTCGCTTAAAAGTCTTTAAAGTATCTGACTCCACTACCACTACCAGCAGCACATTCCACTTGCCCACCACTCTGTGTGAAGAACCTACCTCTGACATCTCCCCTATACCTTCCTCCAACCATCTTGAAATTATGTCCCCTCATAATAGTCATTTCCGCCCTGGGGAAAAAGTCTCTGACTATCCACTCTACCTATGTCTCTCATCAGCCTGTACACCTTTACCAACTCACCTCTCTTCTTCGCTCAAATGAAAAGCCAGAGCTCCCTCAACCTTTCTACATAAGACCTGCCCACCAGTCCAGGCAGCATCCTGGTAAAGAGAGAGATAATGGGAACTGCAGATGCTGGAGAATTCCAAGATAATAAAATGTGAGGCTGGATGAACACAGCAGGCCAAGCAGCATCTCAGGAGCACAAAAGCTGACGTTTCGGACTGGTATTCATCCTGGTAAATCTCCTCTGCACCCTCTCTAAAGCTTCCACATCTTTCCTGTAATGAGGTGACCAGAACTGAACACAATTTCCAAGTGTCATCTAACCAGAGTTTTCTGGAGCTGCAGCATAACCTCACGGCATAACCTCACGGTTCTTAAACTCAATTCTCGTGCCAATGAAAGCCAACACACCATACACCTTCTTTACAAACCTGTCAACTTGGGTAGCAACTTTGAGGGATCTATGGATGTGGACCCCAAGATAGCTCTGTTCCTCCACACTGCATTCTTCTATCAACCCTGTATTCTGCGTTCAAATTCGACCTTCCAAAATGAATTACTTCACACTTTTCAGGGTTGAATTCAATCTGCCACTTCTTTGTCCAGCTCTGCATCTTGTCAGTGTCCCGTTGCAACCTACAACAGCCCTCTACACTATCCAAAACTCCTCCAACTTTCGTGTCATTGGCAGACTTACTAACCCACCCTTCCACTTCCTCATCCAAGTCATTAATAAAGATCACGAAGAGCAGAGGTCCCAGAAAAGATCCCTGTAGAACACCACTGGTCACCGAGCTCCAGGCTGACTACTTTCCATCTACTACCACCCTCTGTCTTCTATTGGACAGCCAGTTTTGTATCCAGAGAGCCAAATTTCCCTGAATCCCATACCCCCTTACTTTCTGAATGTTCCTACCATGTGGAACTTTCTCAAATGCCTTGCTAAAATCCATATACACCACATCCACTGCTCAACCTTCATCGATGTGTTTTGTCACATCCTCAAAGAATTCATTAAGGCTTGTGAGGCATGACCTGCCCCTCTCAAAGCCATGCTGACTGTTTCTATTCAAACTATGCTTTTCCAAATAATCAGACATACTATCTCTCAGAATCCTCTCCAATAATTTGCCCACCACTGAAATTAGACTGACTGATCTACAATTTCCAGGATTATCCCAAACAGCTGCAAGATTTCTCAAATCAAAAAGACAAAACAAAGTCAGATTCATTAATTCTTTTTACACATTTATACTTTGGGCTCATCTCTCACTTCTGTTCCGTATACATGTCTGTCACATTTCATTAATAGTTGCTCATACCTTAGTTGATGATAAACCGAACCTTAACTCAAAAACGCTGGTTAAATTGGCTCCTTTTAAAATATAAGTACATTTGAGCGAGGCAAAATATCCATGAGGTAAAGAATCCTTTTTAAATTAGCATTGTTGCAACCAACCAAGGTGTGTGGGGAGGGTGCGGGCGGGTGTTGAATAAAGAAAGGTACACAGTTGTTTCATCCTTACCCGGGATCATGATGAATTGGGGACCCTTGCCTGGGACTAGTTAATAACACTTGTTTCAAGATAATAACTGCTCGTTGCACATCTCTATTTGTGCATAATTATATCTTTGTATATAATAATGGCAATACATTTTTTAAAAAGATCATATTTCTGCTTTGTAGACAGCACAGGATATCTCTCAATATAACGTAACAGCCTTGCTCCATGAGCTAGTTGCTAAGGAGAAATATGCACTGCCTAGAGAAAAAGCCACCTTGAGTGAGATTACAGAAGTGGAGGAAGGCGAGATAGAGAATGACTCTGCTAACATAAAAAATGAATCGACTCATACACAGCAACATTCAGAGATTGTGACGGAGGAAGGAACCGTGAAACAAAGCAATGATTTGGATGACACAGACTCTAGTGGAGGCCATTGTACAGCTGAATATGGTATGGTTTACAGCAGAGCTCAGGAACAAAACATAGAACATTAATCCTGTGGCTTGTTCATTATTGTTAATAATTAACAATTGTGAGGTAACAATTGTTAATAATTACATATGTCACAAAATTAATATCTTTGATTGATACAAGGGTTGCATGTTGAAGAAGTTAAATGAAGGCACGGCTGACTTCCATTGTATATATCTGGGTTAGTTCAAGACATCAGTCGAGTAACAGTGCCAAAAACTTGTTTTACTCCCATAATTTATTTCAGACTTCATGGTGCAAGATTGTAGGTTCAAGAAGGCACATCCATAGTGTAAATTCACAGCAAACTTGTTTACACAATCTTTGCTTAATTTGTTTATTTTTGTGATTAGTTCAACTATGGTTCTGTTAGCATCTGTAGTTTCTATTTGGTCACTTGATGAGATGTAAGAAAATTCCAGTTACTCAATGTTCCTTCTTTTTCCCCTCAGATTATCTCCCCTTGCCTGATGTGAAGATTCATTTTCTACCAATGAACTGTGTAACAGAGCTTCATAAGAAGAGCAATTACTGTGAGAGGTTTAATGTGATCTACTTTTCCTGCAGGTAAACTGGAGACTATGGGCCAGAGTTTTGCTCTTGGGACAGGCATTAGAAAGCACACACAGGGAATTTTATCACTTGGTAGACTTATCTCCTTTTAAAAAGGGATTCCCATGCCATACGTTTCTTTGAGAGGCAAGCTCAGAGGCAGCCTCATTGAGGTGGAGGCGTACCATTGCAGCAGGGTTAGAAAGCCAGCCTTGCTTCTCTGAGACTTCAGCTTATTTGTGTAAAAGGCTGTCAGACTCTCTCGCCTCACCTCACCCCCTGGTTCCACATTTCCACAATATTTTCATGCCTTTGCCACGCCATTATGTGCTTCTATGCCTTCGAGGGAGATGGCAACATTGTGGCAATATTATTTGAAGAGGAATCCAGAACTCTAAATTGATGGTGTTTAGTGGGAGGTAGGTTCAGATCCCACCATAGCAGGTGGTGAAATTTGATTCACTAAAAAACTGGATGAGAAAATGTGGTCTAATGGCAACCACGTCACACTGTGTATGGGTAACCATCCATTAATGCCATTTAGGGAAAGTAATCTGCCATCCTTACATGATCTGGCCTACAGCAATTTGATTGACTCTTAACTGCCTTCTCTGTAATTAAGGGTGGGCTATAAATGCTGACCTAGCCACCAATGCCCATCCCATGACTGAATTTTTAAAAATCCCATGTCACCTCCATACAGCTTCATACCCCAAATCTTCTCTGTAGTCACTCACCCAGTGTCCACTATTAACAGATCCCAGGAATGAAGGGGAATGAGAAGAAAACAGCCTAAGAGAGCTTCAATCGTATAGATTTTGATACTGGAAATAAACTCTCATTCACATTTACTCACCACGTCAGAAGTGTCTAATCTTTTAATGGCCTCTCAAAACTGTCAACCAAAATGTGTACTTGGCTACCTGCTCAGATAATTGATTTTTGGAGTTTTTGAAACTCAGCCAAGCATTCACAATGAATTCACAAAGGGACAGGTGGAACAGAGGGACCTGGGAGTACAAACACGTAGTTTATTGAAAGCGACGTGACAAGTAGACAGGGTGGTGAAGAAGGCATTTAGCATGCTGGCCTTCATCAGTCGAGACACTGAGTAAAGGAATTGGGACGTTATGTTACAATTGCATAGGTTGTTGGTAAGGCTGCACTTGGCGTATTGTGTACAGTTTTGGTCATCCTGTTATAGGAAAAAGACATAGTTTAACTGGAAAGTGAGCAAAAAAGATATACAAGGATATTGCTAGGACAGTAAGCCTGAGTTATAGAGAGATGTTGGCCAGGATGGGACTTTATTCCTTGGAATGTAGGAGAATGTAGGGTGACCTTATTGAGGTGTATAAAATCATGAGGGGCAGAGAAAGGATGAATGCATATAGTCTTCTTCTTAGGAAATTGACAACTAGAGGACATAGGTTTAAGGTGAGAGGGGAAAGGTTTAAGGAGCTGAGGGGCAACCTCTTCATGCAGAGAGTGGTGTGTATACGGAATGGACTGCGTACAATAGCAACATTTGGATAGGTACATAGATGGGAAGGGTTTTTCGGGATTTGGACCAAATGCGAGCAATTGGACCTGGCTGAGTTGGGCCTGGTTCCATGCTGTATTGCTCTTTGACTCTATAATAGTCTTTGGGAAATGTCAACAATGAAGTCTATTGAAACTGCAGAATGGGATAGTATTTTTTTTCCCTAAGGTACTGCAGATGGCCTGCCAATAAATGTTGTCCCAAGAATGTCTTTTTTTTTTTCACTCCAACAGATGCACCCATGATTTTGTTTTTCACTTTTAATGGGTGGAGGACTGAAATCACTTCAAATCATTACACTTAAACTGATCCTGTCCACCACTGAAGACCATTTATGCCACCTCCATAAAATCATCATTTCATTACTGTGGGACAAAGACTTTGGACTCAGTAAAATAGGGTCTAATGGAATTCAGCATTAATTTCAAATGGCTAAGTGGCCATAGGTTTCCTACCTGTGTGATTACTCAACCCTTGCCTTTGTAAACAGAAATAGGATCTCTATACCTTGTTATCTCTCATTCTCCAACATCTGCGGTTCCTACTATCTCTGGAATCTGTGGAAATGGGATTACTATATCTGGGTTCTGCCCACCATCTTTAAAGACTCCCTGTGTCTGATACTTTAAGTTTTGTTTCTCTGTATGTGTATGTTTTAAGTAATTATTTCAACACCTCCGCTCCATTAGTGCATATTTTTGTAAACATTCTGATTTCCTCTTATGAGCCTTTTTTCCTACATTCTTCCCTGACACTTCATGTGGAGTCTATTCCCTTTTACTGTCTTATGATTTTGCATTTTCATGATCCCACCCAAACCCAGCTTCCCACCACAACCCCACATTTACCAAGGGTAACTCACCTAGCCTGCACACTTTTGGACTGTGGAAGGAAACCTGAGCACCTGGCAGAAAACCACGCAGATACGGGGAGAGCTTGCAAACTCCACACAGACAGCCACCTAAGGTTGAACTCAAACCTGGGTCGTTTCAACTGCGAGGCAGCAATACTAGCTACTGAACCTTTGCGCTACCTGTGTCATCTTAAGCTTCCCATTGATATTCTACTAACTGTTTTTGTTTCATTTAGATCTGTAATGTGGTATCTCTGGCTAAGCTGTCCCTAATTGGCTAGAGGGCAGTTAAAATTCAACAACAGTCTGGAGTCACATGCAGGCCAGACCAGGTGGTAGTGAACCACATGGGGTTTTATGACAATCACTTTTAACTTTGTTTAAAAAGAAGTGCAGATTAAATTCCGTCATCTGCTATGGGGGAATTTGAACCCATATCCCCAGAACATGAGCCTGGAGCCCTGGATACTAGTCAAGTGGCATTACCACCATATCACCATTCATTCATACTATTACTTGTAATTTGTCTCTTTCTGTACCTTTCCATAATCTTTTTTCTAATATTTTCCTCCTCAGTATGCTTCACCATTTAAAACCAGAGTTGAGGCAGATTGCTGCACCACGAGCAACTCTAATTGTGGAATTGACAAAGTAAGTTTTTTCTGTGGCTTCTGATATTTTCCTTGAATAGTCCTTACTCTGGTCATCGACAAGCGTTTTAATCATTTTCCACTGCCTTCCAATGCTTTGGTACCTTTCAAATGAAGAACTGGTGGCCACCATTCCAGGACAGGGATGAGCATTTTTTTCTTTCCAAAGGTTTTGCAACTCTTGAACTCTTGAACTCTCTGCCTGAGAAAGCAATAAAGCCAGGGTGATTCAATACATTTAATACAGAGGTGGATAGATTCTTGTTATGCAGGGCAAACAAGGATTATTGGGGGTAAATAAAAATGTGGAGTTCAAAACACAACCAGTTCATCCACATGCTTATGAAATAGCAAATCAGGCCCAAAGGGCCGAATGTCTCCTTCTCTTGTTTGCAGTATTGCATATGACACATGCAGAAACCCATCATTTCTTTGAGGGTCTGAACATATATTGTGTAGTTGCTTGCCCAATTTATGAGGCATTACATCTACCTATGCTGAGACTCCATTTGCACAAGCATAGGTAATAATCAACAGAATCAAAGTTTAAAAGACTGAAGGACTGCATGAATGTAAACAGCCAAAATTAAGCTGTCACATATGCTTCTGCTTATTCAGCATGAATCACTCTATTGCAGTATTGGTGCCAAAGGTTACTTGCAGCAGCTACTAAAGCTCCATGCTCTCCAAGTGCTGGAATATTCAACTGGTTTTGCTAAACATCAATGCTGTAAAATCAGATGAATATTGTAAATACATCCGTGCTGTTCAATGAGTTGCATTTCAAACAAAGTTGCTCATGATGAGCTACAGCTATCCAACTGACTGACCCTTAGTTAGAGCTTAGAATAAATAACTGAAGCAAAAAAAGTTTGCAATGAACCACCACCAAACCAATGTAAATGTTAGACTTACCCTGTACATTATAAGTATGAGATTAACAAATACTGTTTCTCAACTCTTTATTATGAAGACTTTGAAACATTCCTACTGTACAGGAGCAAGTTCCTGCCTCTGTTACTGTGACTAGCTTTGGTTGGAGGAGAGATGTGGAAAGGTTTAAAATTAAGTGTCACATTTTTGTTTCACCAGGTTTATGCTAGATCTGCGCAAGGAGCTAATGAACAAGTTTGTCACCCGTGCAGTGGAAATGGCAAAGGAGGCAGGCTTTATACCTTTTGGGAACGTAGATGATGAGAAGGACTCGTTTGCATGTTTTGAATTAAAAGATGGTCCATATCTTTGATTGAGCCGATGTGAGGCAGAGATTAGCTGAGCAAAACAGAAGTAACAAACATCTGTTCTCACATACTGATTTGTCCTAATGCTTTTAAAAATGGAGATGATAGTGGAAGGTTCTAAAAGGAGGACATCAGATTTTAACACTTGAACTTCATTGTAAAACAACCAGCTGAACGAATTATCAATTCAAGCTTGTGATGCTGTGATGGGAAATTAGTGTTTACTACAATTTATACATCAATGGATTAATTCTGACAGTGACTGTACAGTGTGAGTTGAAGGCTTCCCAGTTTTTCCATTGAAGTTGACTAAAATTCTTTGGGACTAAATCAGGTAGTTGACTCAAGAAATGAATAAGCCCAACATCAGGGACATCCACCTGCCTTCAGGTTTCATCTTTATTTTATGCCCCAACCTTATTGTCTAATTATATTTCTCTATTTCTCCTGCTTTTTGTCTTTGATCATTGCCCTGTGAGTTTCTCTTGGGATGTCTTGCCGAACATGAGGAGAGCAGAAGAATGCAACTTATTGCCCTAAGAATGTGGTATCTCCATTTGGTACTGCTAAATATGATCAGAAGTATTGCCACAATCGATGTATCCCCTCAGACACCTGGGGGCTAAATGCCTGGTTTGCAATACAAAGTGATGCCAACAAGGTGGGTTCAATTCCTGCACTGGCTGAAGTTACTACAAAGGATTCTCTTCCTCAACCTCTCCTCTCACCTGAGGCGTGGTGATCCTCAGGTTAAACCACCACCAGTTGTCTCTCTACAATGAGAGAGCAACCCTATGTCCTCTGGGATAATGGTGACTTTAACTTACCCTTCAGAATCCTATTAGTTTATTGTTTTCCTGTCTTAATTTCTTAGCACCTTTTCACTTAAAGCAAAATATGCTTTACAAAAGTGTTGGTACTCAGTGGCATAAAGTTTTTACTGTTTTGAAAGGCTGATAGGTTTCTTCATAGCGAGTCTTGAAGATTTGTAGCTCAGGTTGAGGTTCTGGTTGTGAGTTTGCTCGCTGACCTGGAAGGTTCGTTTTCAGACGTTTCGTCACTTTTTTTTATTTGAAAAAAATATACTTTATTCGTAAGATGTACAAAAATAAAACATATTTACACACCTACCCAGTCATGCAAGCCGCTCCGGGTTACCCAGGGGGTACATACACCAACTAAAGGGAAAAAAAAACGTTTCATACCGTGGTCTTGCCCCACCGCGCCTTGGCGGCGGCTGCCCCAAGCTTTAGCGCGTCCCTCAGCACGTAGTCCTGGACCTTGGAGTGCGCCAGTCTGCAACACTCGGTCAGGGTCAGTTCTTTCAGCTGGCAGACCAGCAAGTTGCGGGCAGACCAAAGAGCGTCTTTCTCCACATTGATGGTCCTCCAGGCGCAGTTGATGTTGGTCTCAGTGTGCGTCCCGGGAAACAGCCCATAGAGCACGGAGTCCCGCGTCACGGAGCTGCTCGGGACGAACCTCGACAAATACCACTGCATCCCCCTCCAGACCTCCTGCGCACAGGCACACTCCAGAAGGAGGTGATCAACAGTCTCGTCCCCCCCCGCAGCCACCTCGAGGGCAGCGTGCGGTGGCGCAGAGATTCCGGGCATGCATAAAGGATCTCACTGGCAGAGCCCCTCTCACCGCCAGCCAAGCAATGTCCTTGTGCTTGTTTGAAAGTTCTGGCGATGAGGCATTCTGCCAAACGACTTTGGCAGTCTGCGTGGGGAACCACACGACGGGATCCACCCTCTCCTTTTCCCGAAGGGTCTCGAGGATACTACGTGCTGACCACTGCCTGACGGCCTTGTGGTCAAAGGTGTTTCCCTTCAAAAATTTCTCCACGAAGGACCGGTGGTACGGAACGGTCCAACTACTCGGAGCATTCCGTGGCAACGAGGCCAGGCCCATCCTTCGCAACACCGGGGACAGGTAGAACCTCAGTAAGTAGTGACACTTGGTGTTTGCGTACTGACGATCTACGCACAGCTTGATGCAGCCGCACACAAAGGTAGCCGTCAGGGCGAGGGTGGCGTTCGGTACGCCCTTTCCCCCAATTTCCAGGTCTTTGTACATGGTGTCCCTGCGGACCAGATCCATCCTCGACCCCCCAAATGAAGTGGAAGATGGCCCGGGTGACCGCAGCGGCGCAGGTCCAGGGAATAGGCCAGGCCTGCGCCACATACAACAGTATCGAAAGCCCCTCGCACTTGACAACCAGGTTCTTACCCGCGATGGAGAGGGATCAGAGCGTCCACCTGCCCAGCTTCTGCTTCAATTTGGTGATACGCTCCTCCCAAGTCTTAGTGCACGTCCCAGCTCCACCAAACCAAACACCCAGCACCTTCAGGTAGTCTGTCCTGATGGTGAAGGGGATGAAGGAGCGGTCGTCCCAGTTCCCGAAGAACATGACCTCGCTCTTACCCCTATTGACTTTGGCACCCGAGGCCAGTTCAAATTGGCCGCAGATGTCCAATAGCCTACTCACCGACCGACGATCAGTGCAGAAGACGGCGACATCGTCCATGTACAGGGAGGTCTTGACCTGAAGGCCTCCACTGCCTGGGATAGTCACGCCCTTCAGGCTCACGTCCTTCCTGTTGGATGCGGCGAAGGGCTCCACACAGCACATGAACAAGGCAGGAGAGAGCGGGCAGCCCTGCCTGACTCCAGATCTGACAGGAAAACTGTCCGATTCCCACCCGTTGATCGAGACTGTGCTAACGATGTTGGCGTAGAGCAGCCGGATCCAATTGCAGATGCCCTCCCCGAACCCCAATTTGGAGAGGACGTCCCTCATGTAAGCATGAGAGACCCTGTCGAAGGCCTTCTCCTGGTCCAGGCTGACGAGGCAGGTGTCCACCCGCCTGTCCTGTACATAGGCGATCGTATCCCTGATGAGCAGCAGGCTCTCAGCAATCTTCCTGCCCGGCACAGCACAGGTTTGGTCAGGGTGAATCACCGACTCCAGGACAGACCTGACCGGGTTGACTATGACCTTGGCCAGGATTTTGTAGTCCACGTTCAATAGTGAAATAGGACGCCAATTCTTAATTTCTTCCCTCTCCCCCTTCCTCTTGTAAATGAGGGTGATGATGCCCTTCCTCATGGACTTGCACATTTCCCCTGACCGAAGTGCACTATCGTACACCTCCAGCAGGTCCTGGCTGACCAGGTCCCACAGAGCAGAATACAGCTCGACCGGTAAGCCGTCGCTCCCAGGAGTCCTATTCCTCTCCAAGGACTTGAGGGCTCTGGTCAGCTCATCCAGGGATATCAGCCGGTCCAGCCACTCCCTCGTGCCATCGTCTAAGACCTCAGTGATAGACGACAGGAACGACTCGGAGGCCGTGCTATCCTTGGGCTTCGTGTCGTACAGTCCGGCATAGAAGGATCTGCTGATCCTAGAAATGTTGGGCTGAGACGACGTCACCAAGCCGTCATCCTCCTTCAGCCAGCTAAGCACAGAGCTCTCTTTGTGCACCTTCTGAAAGAAGAAACGCGAGCACGTCTCGTCCTGCTCCACGGTGCGGACCGGAAGATTATCCTGGAGGCCTCCGCGGTGAAGAGCGAGGCTTGCTGGCCCCTCACCACGCGGAGGTCCTCCGTGACATCGACCCCCATCAACTGCAGAAGGAGCAGGTTCTGCACCCTTTTCAGGAGTCGCGACAGCTTTCCCCGCCTCTCTCTCACCTTCTGAACACCCTTGAGGACAAAGAACCTCTTGATGCAGTGGTATTTGTCGAGGTTCGTCCTGAACAGCTCCGTGACGCGGGACTCCGTGCTCTACGAGCTGTTTCCCGGGACGCACACTGAGACCAACATCAACTGCGCCTGGAGGACCATCAATGTGGTGAAAGACGCTCTTTGGTCTGCCCGCAACTTGCTGGTCTGCCAGCTGAAAGAACTGACCCTGACCGAGTGTTGCAGACTGGCACACTCCAAGGTCCAGGACTACGAGCTGAGGGACGCGCTAAAGCTTGCGGCAGCCGCCGCCAAGGCGCAGTGGGGAAAGACCACGGTATGAAACTCCTCGTCCAGAATAGAAAAAAGGGCTCTATCTGGTACCTGGGCCCAGCTGGCGCCTTCCCCAACTGGTCAGGGGGCCAACGGGGACTGTGCAGAGTGACGGCTGCCGGGGTATTTTCTTTGCTTTGTTTTTTTTTCTTCTTTGTTTTTTTCCTTTAGTTGATGTATGTACCCCCAGGAACCCGGAGCGGTTTGCATGACTGGGTAGGTGTATAAATATGTTTTATTTTTTGTACATCTTATGAATAAAGTATATTTTTTCAAAAAAAAAGTGACGAAATGTCTGAAAACGAACCTTCCAGCTCAGCGAGCAAACTCACATCCAGGTTTCTTCATTTATTTAGGGTTTATACAGGATGAGCTGACCAGACAACAGAAATTCAATGTCATCACTTTCTAGGGTAATGGGAGTGAAAATTATATTCATGTGTTGTTACATGGATGTAATCATTCAGTCTTTATATTTACGTTTCCTCTTGTGATCATTGAAGTTGACTCTCCTGCTTACTAATCAGCTAACATCTACTGCGCTTAAATCATATCTCCAACGCATCTCAAAGGCGAAACAGAGCAAAAGGAGATTTAGAGCAGTGGCTAAAGACAGTCAAAGTTTTCTTTTGGGAAGGTTTTGGAGGACACCAGGTTTATTTGAAATCACAAGCTTTTGGAGTGGGGGCCCTATGCCTGGTGAAGTGCGACTTCTGACCTTTGCCCAATTTTCACTTTCACCTGACTTTAACACAATGTGATTGCTATGTGTTTAACTACCATCCAATCCAACATTGACCATTTTATACTGTTGCCAAAAGATTACATCACCCCACTGTGGTTTACAAATGTGGTCTAAGATAATTGCATTCACTGTTGGATTACACCTGAATCATATCATATGAACGTAGCTTGGTGGCGTCTCCGTGTGTCTTGACAGGAGAAATTTCAGCTGTATTGTTAGCTATTTTAACTTTCACCATTCCATATCAGGTGGCCTGTGCTGTAACATCACTGAAGCACATCAGTGAACATAGCTGGGGCAATATTGTTTATGAATATTTATACCATTCATTGTTTTGTGTTCTTTATAGTTTCCTCTGTAGAACAGCATCCAGATGTGACATGCAGCGCGGTAAATAGAGACAGAGGACAGGGTTGCTTCCATCTGTACTTTGGAAAATAAACTCAGTGTGTAATACTTTAACATATGCATTGAGTTTCGTTCACACCTATTTTCAAATCTGTTTTTTTTTCCTTAATAGTTGCTCGCAACTAAGACAGTCAGCACTTTTCAAAATTGAATTTTAAATGTTGCAATGAAGACGCATTGAGATTTGCTTAACCTTTCATTTTAAGGAGGTGAAACTTAGATAAAGCATTAAGAAGAAAATGAAAAGAGAATATTAGGGTTTGAAGACAAGTGAACCAAAGTGGATAGCTTTTTTAAGGTGCTAGAACTGCAGTGGGCTGCATTGTCATGGCGGAGGGGACGGGAATGTCACTAGACTAACAATCCAGAGGCCCAGGCGACTGTTCTGGGGACATGGGATGAATTCCACCAGATGCTGAAAGTTTTATTCAGTAATACTGAGCATTAGAAACTGGCCAAGTGGCAACCATATAACCGTTACCATATAAAACCGATCTGCTTCGGGACAGAAATCTGTCGTCCTTACCGGATCTGGCCTACACTTGATGCCAAGCCCTGAGCAATGTGGTTGACTCTTAGCTGTTCTCTGGGTACGCGCCACTTAGTTGTAGCAAAACTGCTACAAAACTGAATAAAAGGCAGACCAACAACCGGCTTCTACTTAGGCACTGGAAACAACTATAACAACCAGCGAGAAAAAGTACAGAACCTCAGCCTCACCCATCCAGCCATCTCTCACAGATGGGTTTGTCCATGACAGTGTCAGCTGAATTGACCACTGCAGGTTACACAATTTTTGACCAGATCCAAAATCTCAACAGTGGGCACCCACAAGGTGCTATGGATCATCAGCAGCAGAGTTGTGCTGAACCCGATTAGTAAATTCCTGGCCTGGTATATTCTCCACTCTACCAATGTAATCAAAGCAGGAGATCAACCTTAGTTCAATGAAGAGCTCAGGAGTGCATGCCAGGAGCAGCACCAGGCACACCTAAAATGAATAAAAGCAAAATACTGCAAATGCTTGAAATGTGAAATAAAAGCAGAAAATGCATCCATGGGGAACATTTTGAGTCCGGTGACACTTCTGAATATAGACAAAAAAACAATACGGTACAGAAGCAGGCCCTTCAGCCCTCCAAGTCTTCACTAACATACTTTGCCCTTCTATACTAAAACTGTCTTCATTTACAAAAACCGTATCTCTCTATTCTCTCCATTCATTTATTCGTCCAGGTGCTTCTTGAATGCTGCCAGTATGTCTGCTTCCACCCCCGGCAGTGCGTTCCAGGCACTCACCACCCTTTGTGTGAAATACGTGCCTCGCCCATCTCTCTTAACCCCTGCACCTTGAACCCGTGTTCGCTAGTAATTGGCCCCTCTAGCCTGGGAAAAATCCTCATACTTTTCACTCTATCCATGCCATCCATAGATAGTTGAGCCCTAATTCACAACTCATCAGTAGGAGTATGAGCCTGCATCTTGCCTGTAAATTGCAGTGAGTTTCGGAATTACAGCTCTCACTCAAAGGGAAATGCGTTAAATAATTTAGCCACAAGAAAGGGCTGCCCACTCATTGCCCTCTCTCTTGATTATTGCAACTGCACATGTTCGCCTGAAAATATACTAAAGCTGAATATCAGTTTAAATGCAACTTCAAAACAGACAAAACTAGCTGAACCTGTAATGCATTCGGCGGATTAGGACTTTGCAATTCCCCACAACCAAAATTAAAATTTAAAGATTCTGACAATAAGTGCAATTTGATAAAATAAAAGCAAAATGAACGCACCGTCTTTGCAGCTTCTCATCTCAGAATATTTGTAACCTCCCCACCTCTTCCAGGGTACGCAATGAGGCTACCTTGGTAATATCTCCACTGCAAGAGGAAGAATAGTTCCTTTGTCTAATGAATTCTCGCTACAAATTCGAAATTGCAAGGCTCACTCTAATCTCCAATGCACTGGATTTTACATTATATGTAGTTGGGAAAGCTGCAGGCAGCAAAACGGCACCAAATGTCAAAAGAAACCAAATTCTAAACGCATGCAGTGTAATAATTTAGCAACAGGTTTAATCCGAAGCAATCAGAAATTGAAAGCGATTCGGGAGACTTCCATGTTTTTAAACTCTTATCTAAAATGAAAGCGTGTTATCGCTAGTGTGGCGCTAAATGGGAGATACTAGACACTTCCTGGACCAGAATGTATTACCACACTATGCCTTTTCGTGGTGCTGCTGTGCATCATTGCTCTGTTATAATGACAGTTGTTGCTCCATTATCTTCGATATTAGAGATTGCCTGTAGCCTGAATATTTAGCATGTGGTCTACGAATGACTTGTTAAACTAAACCCGTCAAGATGACCGATCCCTCTGTTCCTCTACCAGAAGGAACATTGAACAGGTGAAGGGACATAATGGGGAGGGTTTTACCTAACCAGTAAACATTGGCCATGCTGTCTGACGGGCCACGAGGAGCACTTGGGACCTCGAGCATTCTGCAAAGATAGATATATTGTGGAGGTGCCATGTTGGACTGGGGTGGGCAAAGTCATAAGTCACAGGAGTGTGTGAAATGAACTTCCTGAGGAAATGGTGGATGCACATACAGTTATGATGTTGAAAAAACATTTAAATAAGGACATGAATAGAAAATGTTTGGAGGGCTATGGGCCAAGTGTAGGCAAGTGGGACTAGTTTAGTTTGGCATTATGGCCAACAATGACTGGTTGGACTGAGGGGTCTGTTTCATGCTGTATGACTCTATAATTTTCCAAAGGTCCTTGGATTCTGGACAAGTACTAGAGGATTGAAAATGTGCCTATATGCCTAATCAAAATGCGGCACAGTGCTTAGCACTGTGGCGTCACAGCACCTGGGACCTGGGTTCAGTTCCAGCCTCGGGCAACTGTCTTGTGTAGAGTTTGCACATTCTCCCCGTGTCTGCGTGGGTTTTCTCCGGGTGCTCTGGTTTCCTCCCACAGTCCAAAGATGTGCAGGTTAGGGTGGATTGTCTGTGCTAAATTGCCCCATAGTGTTCAGGGAGGTGTAGATTATAGGGGGATGGGTCTGGGTGGGATGCTGTGAGGTTTAGTGCTGAAGGGTCTGTTTTCACACTGTAGGGATTCTATGGAAAAGAGATGGAATCAAAAAGCGGGTAGCTGTAGGCCAATTAGCCTAACATCTATTGTTGGAAAAAGTATTGGAATTCAATTATTAAGGGAATAATAGCACATGTGGCAAAACATAATCTAATAAAGCTGAGTCAGCATGGATTCATGAAAGGTCGTAGAAACAGAGTTGTACAATGCAGAAACCAACCCTTCAGTCTGACTCACCCATACCAATCAGATATCCTACATTAACCTAATCCCATTTGTCAGCAGTAGGTCTATGTCCCTCTAAACCCTTCCTATTCGTATACCCATCCAGATGCCTTGTAAATGTTGTAATTGTACCAGCCTGCACCATCTCCTCTGGCAGTTCATTCCAGACATGCACCACTCTGGGTGAAAAAGTTGCCCTTCAGGTCCTTTTAAATCTTTCCCCTCTCACCCTAAACTTATGCCCTCTAGCTTTGAACTCCCCAACCATTGGTAAAAGACCTTGTCTATTCACCCTATCCATGCCCCTTATGATTTTAGGAACCTCTATAAAGTCACCCCTCAGCTTCCAATGCTCCAGGAAAAATAGCCCTGGACTATTCAGCCTCTCCCTATAGCTCAAACCCTTCAACCTGGCAATATCCTTGTAAATCTTTTATGAATGAGTGATAATGGGAACTGCAGATGCTGGAGAATCCGAGATAATAAAATGTGAGGCTGGATGAACACAGCAGGCCCAGCAGCATCTCAGGAGCACAAAAGCTGACGTTTCGGGCCTAGACCCTTCATCTGATGAAGGGTCTAGGCCCGAAACGTCAGCTTTTGTGCTCCTGAAATCTTTTATGAATCCTTTCAAGTTTAACAACATTCTTCATATAGCGAGGAGACCAGTATTCCAAAAGTGGCCTAAATTGTACAGTGTCCTGTATAGCTGCAACATGACCTGCCAAGACGTATACTCAATGCAATAACCAATAAACGCAAGCATTTCTGTCTACCTGCAACTCCACTTTCAGGGAATTATGAACCTGCACTCCATGGTCTCTGTTCGGTAACACTCCGCAGGAGCTGATCATTAAGCATATAAGTTCTGCCCTGATTTGCTCTACCAAAATGTAGCACCTCACATTTATCTAAATTAAACTCAATCTGCCGCTCCTTCTACAGAGAGAAATTCTGGGCGCCTTACTTTAGCAAGGACAAAGGCTTAATGTGTTGACTGAAGTTAACCAATAGAATGGGTCCAGTGGATCACCATGGAGGCTCCCTGAAGCAGAGAGACTGGATGTGAGATGATAGAGATGTTTAAAAATGATGAAGGATGACAAATATTTTCAATGTCTGAAGGGCTGATGAACATACAGCACAGATTTAAGTGATTGTCAAAAAATCTAGGAGCAGCATGAGGTAAAGAGATAATGGGAACTGCAGATGCTGGAGAATCCAAGATAATAAAATGTGAGGCTGGATGAACACAGCAGGAGGTAAATCTTTTTTACACAAGTTAATGGTTATTGTTTAGGATGGACTGCTTAATAGGATGATGCATGCAAGTTCAATCGCAGCCTTCCAAGAAAAAAGAGTTTCAAGCGAATGAAGCAAGAACAGAGAAGTTATTTTCATAAAACGTATCTTCACATACATACCTTTTTACTCCCTCCTCGAAGAATGGAGGATTCCCAAGTTGATTATTCACCCTTAAACTCCAGCATGAATAAAGGCAAAATACTGCAGATGCTGGAAATTGGAAACAAACATTGGAGAGACTCAATACCCCCATTGTGTCTGTAGGAATGACCCTGACCTTCCATTTGCTCACCATTTCAGTAAACCACCTCAATCTCATGCAACCACTTCTGTCCTGGGCCTGCTACAATGTTCCAATGAAGCACAACGCAACGTCGTGCAACAACACCACATCTCCTTTCTGCTTAGGTCTTCTGTTCTCAACATTGAATTCAGTAACTTCAATTATCCACTTTTCTTACATTCTCTTCCCCACATCTTACTCCACAATGGTGTCATGCATCTTTTCACTTTGCATTTAGTAACAAGGATTAAACTTCTCCCTTTCACATCTTAATTCACAATCTTTTTCTTTCATTTTCCACTATTAACAACCCCTTTATACCACCTGCTGTCTTTTGCTTCTCCTCTGCCTCTGTCCAGCACCTTTCAATTCAGAAGAGAAGTCACACCAGGTTTGAAACATTGACTATGTTTTCTCTCTCCACAGATGTTACTAGACCAACAATACGAACATACTTCCCATGGCCAACCAGTTTTGGCAGGGACTTGAGCCCAGAATTTTTAGCTTCGAGGTAGGGGCAGTATAATTGTACCACAAAACCTCTAGTTGAGGAGTAGAGCAAATTGCTTTCTCTTCAAATGAGCTGGGGAAGATGCAAGGGACATTGCTGTTCAGTGATTCTATAAGAGATTTAGATTTCTGAGCTGCAGCTGTATTAGGCCATCAAAGTGCCCCTGAAGGGGGAGGAATCTCATCATCATCCTCTGACTTGAATATGCTACATGAATAGGAAGTGTTTAGAGGGCTTTGGATCAAATTCTGGCAAATGGGCCGAGACTTTTTTTTAATTCATTCATGGGATGAGGATGTCGCTGCTAGGCAGCATTTTTTGCCCATCCCTAATTGCCCAGAGGGCAGTTCAGAGTCAGCCACATTGCCATGGGTCTGGAGTCACATGTAGGCCAGACCAGGTAAGGATGGCGTATTTCCTTCCCTAAAGGACATTAGTGAACCAGATGGGTTTTTTCCAACAATCGACAATGGATTCATCGTCATCATTAGATTCTTACTTCCAGATATTTTATTGAATTCAAATTTCACCATCGAACTTGGGTCCGCAGAACATTATCTGGGTCTCTGCATTAACGGTTCAGCTATAATACCAGGAGGCTATCTCCTTGCTGATTAATTTAGGATATCAGGTCAACATAGACAAATCGGACCGAAGGATCTATTCCTGTGCTGTATAACTCTGCAACTTCTCAAATCAAATGCAAGTGGGTCTTAAACTCTGCTATGATGCCTTTTATAGCCTAACAGCCAGTAAACAATCACAGTCGACGCTCACACAGTGAATGACAACAATTGAATGTGTGTCAGAGGTCTGCTGAAGCCAATGAAGCCATACCCCAGCAGGAATTGTGAACTTTAAGGTAGATGAGGTGAAAATTGGACAGAGGAGGTGGGGAAAGGCACATGTGGGGACATCTACCATGAAACCTGTAACTGATTTGCACATCAACATGAAGTTAGTGGACAAGAACATTTAGAACCAACGTCATGCACATTTGAACATAAGACAAATGCTCACTCATCGCGAACTTTTGTCACCCATTGCATCTAATCCTTTATAATCCATTGTGTGGTGTTTTGTCCAGTTTCAGATCGAGTCTGTCAGGCCACATTTAATCCATTTGTTGTCTTATTATAAAAATACCCTGCACCTGTTCAAAATATCCATGATCCAACTCATTGGCCAAAAATAAAACCTTATTGTGTTAACCAAGAAGCAGGACTGACTCTGCTTTCTTTTAAAGTTGAAACCTCAAAGAGGACTATTTCTATCAGACCCCTGGGACAGCAATATCATCACATTCAGTTCAAGTCAATGGCCATTTAGGTAAATTAATGTGCAGCATCAACCCTCGCATTGTCCCAGGTTTATTTCTTGTTCTGCGCTGTGTCCTTTTGGGGTTACAATCAGCCTCAGCACCTCTGGGTTAGGGAGAGGAGAAATCGTCACTGCTCAGACTATACTTCATTACCATTGCTTAGTCAATAGTACTTTCTTGCATTGCCCACTTGATACCAGACTACTGTCACTGTCTCATTCTATGGACATTGCTCAGAATATCTCAAACTCAGCTGCAAATGTGCTCTTGCATTTACAATTGTGCATCTCAATCGCTGCATAAATGCTCCCCTTCATTCTGCCCTTGTGTTTTTTTTCTGAAGGAGTCATCACAATAGCAAGCTAAAATGGTACTGTTCACTATGTGTCACTGCCACCACACCACCCACGGACATATCTGTCGGTTTAGCAGCATTGAGTCACTTGCGAAAACTTGTTTGTTTAATACCCAGCTGCAGCCTTATTGCCTACTCAGCCCCATATGTTTTCTGCTTAACCTCAAGAGTGTCCTCTTTGGAGCAGGTGTTTTGTGCATGTTCAGAGGCGAGCAAGCAGTACCTTTTTGTTACTTAACAAATCTCAGAGGATTTGGACAATAATCTAGGTTGATATTCCCAGTGCAGTACTTAGAGTTTTGGTTAGCTCAGTTGGCTGGATGGCTGGTCTATAATGCAGAGGGACACCAACAGTATGGGTTTCAATTCCCACACTGGCTGAGGTCGCTATGAAGGACTCTCCGTCACAACCTCTCCCCCTCACCTGAGGGGGAGTTACCCTCATGTTAAACCACCACCAGTCTTCTCTCTCTCTCTCTAATGACAGAGCAGCCCTACAGTCTGGTCAGACTGTACCCTTTACTGAAAGATTGCTGTGCTGTTGGAGGTGTTATCTCCTGAATGAGGTGTTTCACTGAGGGCTGACACACAACTCCATTCCTAACCTCCTCGTGGATATGAAACAATTCTACAGCCATTATCAGTCAGTGATGTCCTACAAAACATTCATCTCTCAAAAAGATTTCTCTGAAAACATGAGTTTCTTTATCTGGATGCACTCTAAGGTTACCATGACAGGCTCTGTCGTCTCCCAAGGCACAGTGACTGTTAGGTTAAAATCACTACCAGGTGTCTCTCTTTATAATGAGAGAAGAGCCCTATAATCCAGGAGGACTATGGCAACTTGACCATTTTTAACTTTGCTTCAGGGCTTGAGTACAGAAATCAAGTGCCATAATGAAGAGTATCATAGAATCGTAATAGAATCTCTTGCGTGTAGAAGCAGGCCATTTGGCCCATCAAGTCCACACTGACCCTCCAAAGAGCATTCCACGCAGACCCACCCCCCTCGCCCCATCCTATCCCTGTAATCTGCATTTCCCATGACTACCCCACCTGCCCTGCATATCCATGGACACCATGGACAATTTAGTATGGCCAATCACTGTGGGAGGAAACCTAAACACCCTGAGGAAATCCATGCAAACACAGGTAGAATACACAAACTCCACACAGACGGAATCAAACCTGGGTCGCTGGCACTGCGAGGCAGTAGCAGTACTAACCCCTGAGCCAACATAGTACCACAAAGCCAGATCACTTATTTTTTGGAGATAGTAGGAACTGCAGATGCTGGAGAATCAGAGATAACAAGGTGCAGGGCTGGATGAACACAGCAGGCCAAGCAGCATCAGAGGAGCAAGAAGGCTGATGTTTTGGGCCTACACCTTGCTCTATACCTTGTTATCCCACTTGTTTTTTAGATGAGATGTAAAACTGAAACCCCAGCTGCCTGTTTCAGAGGAAAAAAAGACTCCATGTCCATCGTGTCCTGGTCAATATTTACCTCACGTTCAACATTGCAGAGAAGCTAAAACAAATTGTCAGGTTATTATCGTATTGCTATTTGTGGGAGATTATGAGCACAAGCTGCCACATTTCCTACATTACAACAGGAACTACACTTCAAAGGTTGTGAAGCACGTTGTGACATCGGTTGGCCATGAATGGGGGTAAATCAATGCGTGTCTTTTGTTTTCCTTTCATATCACCTTCCTGCTTGTGGGATCAAGCTGTGTTTAGATGTTCTACTGTCATTCCTATATTTCACTCATGACTGCACCTCAGGGAAACAGTTCGCTCTGTGAAATACTTTGCTTTCTCCTGAGTTAATGAGAGGTGCTTTATCAATGCAGGTTTCCCTGTTCTTTTCAAAACTGGTGACTGAAAAATAAATGAGCATTAGAGGACGGAAGGTAACAATTATCAGAAATTCCAGATCATGCCTTGAAGGGAGGGGTTCTATGGGATGCATATAGTGCAAATGACCAGGGCTTGACCCAGTTACAGAGAAGGAACATTGATATATTTCCAAGTCAGGATGGTGAGTGGTTTAGAGGAGAACTTGCAGGGGCTGGTTTTCCCACGTATCTGCTGCCCTTGGCCTTCGAAATGGAAGTATTTGTGGGTCTAGAAGATGTTGTCTAAGGATCTTTGATGAATTTCTGCAGTGCATCTCGTAGATAGTACACACTGCTGCTACTGTGCGTCAGTGAAGGAGTGAACAGATATTTGTGGATGTGGATATAATGCTAGTCAAGCGGCTGCTTCGTCCTGGATGGTGTCAAGCTTCTTGAGTGCTATTGGAGCTGCACTCCTCCAGGCAAGTGGGGAATATTCCATCACACTCCTGACTTGTGCCTTGTAGATGGTTGACAGGCTCTGGGGAGTGAGGAGGTGAGTCAGTGCAGTATTCCAAGCCTCTGAATTGCTCTTGTAGCCACTGTGTTTATGTGAAATGTCCAATTGAGTTTCTGGTCAAAGGTAACCCCCAGGAATTTGATAGTGGGGGACTGATGATGGTAACACCAATATCAAGTTAGATTATCTCTTATTGGTGATAGTCATTGCCTGCCCTTATCAGCCCGAGCTGACGATAGTCAGCCCAATTGTTGTCAGTTTTCTGTGAACAGATCATTTGAATTTTTCCAAACACTTCAGATGGTGTGATGACACTAACGTTTCCATTGAGATTGATGGTGTGAAACTCGTGTTCACCAATCTTTGACTCTTAATCAGATTCTGATTTGTCAATCACTTTATTATGCACCTTTGATGGAGACAATCCAGAGAAAGTTCACTAGACTGATCCTGGATATGGAGGAACACTCTTATAAGGAGAGGTTATGTAGGTTGACCTGTATCCATTGGAATATGAAAGAATGAGAGGTGATCTTATAGAAATGTACAAGATTCTTAGAGGACTACACATCATAGATGTGGAAAGGTTGTTTCCTGTTGTGAGAGATTCCAGGGCTAGAGAGCATAATCTCAAAGTAAGGATTCAATACAGACCTGAGGAAGAATTTCTTCTCTTGGGGTAGTGAGTCTGTGGAGTTCTTTACTGCATAAGCCACTTGAAGTTGGGTCAATAAGTGTTTTCAAAGCTGAGATTGACAGATGTTTAACCAGTCAGGGAATAGAGGGTTATGCGGAAAAGGCAGGAAAGTAGAATTAAGGATTAACAGATGAGGCATAATCTCATTGACTGGCAGAGCAGACTCACTGGCCTACTTCTGCTCCTATGTCTTCTGGTCTTTCCTGTAACTTGAACATCCTCCTTGTGCACAGACTGGTTGAGTTGGTGCATGGCTCTTTGTAGCTGTATCAGCCTTTCCTCAAGTGCACCATCTTTGCCTTTGAACTTATCTGCGATATACCTTGAAAATTCATCAAAAGCTGGAAATTTCCTTGATGCATGCCAAAGGCCTCACCTTCCATGGGTCTTGCTATGTTAGGGTTTTATCATGATTGTGCCAGGTATCAACTTAGGACCCATAGGTTTAATCGACCTGCAATTCGATCAGTTAGCTTCTCACACTCTGGAAGAAGGGATCACATCTGGGGTGAAACACAGCCCGAGATAAATTGAAGCCCAGGATTAGAGGCTGAATTCCTGTGACATGACAACTAAATAAAATGGAAATGCTGGACCAGATGGTATGTTGTACGTTCATGATTTGGAAGTTGGTGAATCCCATTATAGTTAAGTGACCACATCTGCAATAAATGTTGGTGGCTTCAGGAACTCTGGCTCAGAGATGATGAGCCAGGGTCAGGTTTGAGATTCTTGCTTCCTCTGTGGGTGAGAGTGAGGACTATAGGAAGGATTAACAATCTGACTATAGTACCATGGTACAGGAAGCTATTCAAGATCAGGGAAATAAGAGAAATGTAATTTTAGTCAGGGATAGTATAGTCAGAGGAATAGACACTGTTCTCTACAGCCAGGATCAACAGTACTACAGGCTGTGTTGCCTGCTTGGTACCCTGGTTCAGGATCTCTCATCTGGGCTGCACAGGAATCTGAAGTGCGAGGGGAAAGATCCAGTTGTTATGGCCCACAAACAATATAGGGAGAAACAGGAAAGAAACTCTGTTGAAGGAATATTAGTAGCTGGAGGCTAAATTATAAAGCAGAACCGAAAAAGTAATAATCTCCAGATTACCACCTGAGCCGTGAGCTCATTGGCAACAAGATTAAAGAGGTGAACAGGTGGCTGAAAGAGTGGTGTAGGAGAAATGGTTTCAAATTCATGGGACCTTTGCACTGGGAGTGGGGAAGGAGGGAGCTGTTCCTGTGTACTGAACCGGAATCATAGTGGGGCCAGAGTCCACACAAATCACATAACTAGGGCTGTGGATAGAACTTTAAATTAAGTAGGGAAAGAGTTGGGTTCAGTTGCATGGAAAATGATAAAATCACAGGTAAATGAAAAGGTAAGATTGCTGTTTAGTGATGGGGCTCATTATAACCTGAAAATAAAATGAAATGACAGAATATGTAAATGTCACGTTGTGCCAAGGACCCACAAAAGCATTGGGAAACTTGATAATAGACAAAGTTAAAGGATTTGTACCTTAATGCATGAAACATTCGGAATAAGGTAGATGTGCTGATCGCGCAAATAGAGGTCACAAGGAATCTAAGATAACAAAGTGTGGAGCTGGATGAACACAGCAGGCCAAGCAGCATCTCAGGAGCACAAAAGCTGACGTTTCGTGCCTAGACCCTTCATCATGTGCTCCTGAGATGCTGCTTGGCCTGCTGTGTTCATCCAGCTCCACACTTTGTTATCTTGGATTCTCCAGCATCGGCAGTTCCCATTATCTCTGGTCACAAGGAATCTAAACTAGTTTGGGTAGGGTCAAGGCTCAGGAGAGGTTATTAAAGTTTTCAGAATGATTGTAGGACAGAGAGTTATGGAAAGGGCCAGGAATCTAACATCAGGCACAGCAGATAAGGTGACAACTATGAGAAAGGGAGGTGGTCAACAAAGGACTGAGAATGTTGTAGTTAAATATACAGAGGGTACAAAATGAGGTTCTTCAGATTGTAGTGCTGGTTGAAATTGGCAGTAAAATGTTATGGGCATCACAGAAAAGTGGCTGTAAGGGGATCAGGGCTGGAAACTAAATATCTAATGATGGATGTGCTGGTGTTGGAGGTGGTTTACAAGAATTACCCCAGGAACAAAAGGTCTTATCATATGAGGAGCAGTTGAAGACTGTGTTGATGGGAATCTAATTGAAACTTGTCAAATACTGAGAAACCTGGACAGAGTGGATATGGAGAAGATATTTCCGCTACTAGGAGAGACTAGGATCCGAGGGCACAGCCTCAGAGTGAAGGTCAGAAATCACACGACACCAAATTATGGTCCAACAGGTTTATTTGAAAACACAAGCTTTCGCAGCCTCACTCCTTCGTTAGGTGTTAGTGAGAGACGTAATATCAGACATAGAATTTATAAGTAAAAGATCAAAGGGTCACACCACTGATTAGGATCTATTAAACAAACCTAAGATGTTACTAAATATGTAATCAGTTAGAAAGTTTTAATTGATTAATATGTATATGTTTAACACATGCAAAATACAAAACTCAAAACCTTAAAGGAAACTTCACAAATTTAATTTAAAATTTGGATGAGGGTAGAAATTGATGCGTTGCAGCAAGTTCTCCCTGTTCAGGAAACTAAGTGCCTGGTCTCTTACTTATAGAGTCACACAGCATGGAAATTGACCCTTCAGTCCAACCAGTCCATACCAACCATGTTCCCAAACCAAACTGGTCCCACCTGCCTGCGCCTGGCCCACATCCTTCCAAACCTTTCCTATTCACGTACTTATCCAACTGTCTTTTAAATGTTGTAACTGTGCCTGCATCTACCACTTCTCCGGGCAGTTCATTTTACACATGAGCCACTGTGTGGGAGTTGAGTGGGCGGGGGGGGGGGGGGAGGTGGGTGGGGAGAAAAGAACCACATTGTCTACCCGTGACACAAATTTCAAAGAATTCCATACCTGACCCCCTGGGTCACTCTGTTCTACAACATTACCCAGGACCCTACCATTCATTGTGTAGGTCTTGTCCTTTTTTGCATTACCAAAATACAATATCTCACATTTATTCAAATTAAACTCCATCTGACATTCCACAGTCCGTTGACCCAATTGATCAAGATCTCTTGTAATCTTAGACAACCTTCTTCACTGTCCACTGTATCACCAATTTTGGTGTCATCTGCAAATTTGCTAACCATGCCTCCAACCTTCCCATCCAAATCATTTACATAAATGACAAACAAAAGTGGACCCAGTACCAATCTCTGTGGACACTGATGGTTGCAGGCAGCCAGTCTGAAAAGCAACCCTCCACCACCATCACCCTCTGGTTACTACCATAAAGCCAATTTAATATCCAATTGGCAGGCTCACCCTGAATCCCATGTGATCTAACTTTACTAATTAGTCTACCATGTGGAACCTTGTCAAATGCTTTACTAAAGTCCACTTAAATAATGTTTACCATTCTGCCCTCATCAATCTTTTTGGTTACTTCATTAAAAAAACTCTTATCAGGTTTGTGAGACACAACTTTCCTATTTAATAAGCAAGGATATCAATCATTTTAATAACATAGTGTTAGCACTGATTCTTTACATCCTTTTGATGAACAAATTTAAATTAAATCCAGTTAAATCAAGTTGTAAGATAAGCACCCCTTAAAGGGTGTTTTCTCTTCCATCATGGCTCACTATCTGCAGCAGAGGACTCTAACTGGGTCATTTCTTGGGCAAATATAGAAAGAAAACACTTTTAAGGGGTGTTTATCTTTCTATATTAGCCCAAGTAATGACCCAGTTAGGGTCCTCTGCTGCAGATAGTGAGCCATGATGGTTGTACAATCAATAGTCCATTGTACACTGTGCTTGAAAGGGCTCTTGTGGCAAAGTGATTTGTCCCTGCCTTTGAGCCAGGAGTCACAGGTTCAAATCCCACCTGTAAGTGTCAGAACAAGTTAAGAGATTGATTTTTTTTAAAAAGTCTGCTCTGTGCTGTGTGAGCAGTAACTAAGGACTCAAAGAGACAAGTATCAACAGATGCTGGAGGTCCATCAATTCATGGAAAGATATCCTTTCACTCACTGGTCTTTCAGCACAAAGATCTGTCAGCACCTGATTGTTGCAGACAGGCACATTTCAAAGCCCAGGACTACACACTAGTGGGGGTTGGGCCAAAGCTTGGGCTAGTCACTCAATGGGGAAAGGCCACTGTGTAAGGCCCACCTACTATACTATACCAAGGAGGTGAAAAACATGTAAACAGCCCCTTGGACAGTATGCACAAGCAAACCTTTGATATGAAATATATTGTGTAAATATAGTCTGTAATTGTGAATGCAATGAGTGCAATGTGTCACATCCTGCTTTGAGAAAAACTGATCTGCATTGCAAGTCAAAATTGAATTGTATGCAAGTTTACAAGTTTACAAAATATTACTTTGTAAAAATCTACGTCAGATGTATGCACAAAGCACTGTCTTACACAGGGGAGTGGCGTGGGAAGAGGTAACCATAGAAAATAGGAGCTGCAGTAGGCTTTTCAGCCCTTGAGCCTGTTCCATCATTCAATATAATTGCAGCCTTTTATTTATTCATTCATAGGATGTGGATGTTGCAGGCCAGGTGAATATTTATAACCCATACCTAATTGCCCAGAGGGTATCCAGAGTCACACATAGACCAGGATGGCAGATTTCCTTCTCTAAAGGAAGGGCATCAGAATTAGAATTAGAATTAGCTTCATTATCATGTGTACTCAAATGAATTCAGTAAAAAAAAGTTTACAAGTCATCTCTTACAGCACCGTTTTAGATACAAAGGGACCTAGGTACAGCTTCTTCAGTTACAAGATGTTAGAAGGATAGTGAAATAAAATGTCCAGCATTGCAGAAATAAAAGTTCAGAACAAAGGTCTTCCAACCCCGACCATGTTTGCACCTAGCCTGCTGTACACACCCGGCATTGGCTCCAGACTGTGCTGGGCTTCACCTCAAGGTTCATGAGGCTGGTAGATCACTGTGGAATCACCTCAAGATCATGAGGCCATGCCAGGCCAAGGGACAGCCACACCATGCTGGGAGTCTGCCACGCCACATCAGGAGGCCACCATGTTTGGCCAGGAGACAACTACACCAGAGAGAACCCTCTATTAGAGGACCCCCCCCCCGCATCATGTCTGCACTGAGGCCGCGAGTCATCGGATCAATGAACCAGGATAATAAAACGTGAGGCTGGATGAACACAGCAGGCCAAGCAGCATCTCAGGAGCACAAAAGCTGACGTTTCGGGCCTAGACCCTTCATCAGAGAGGGGGATGGGGGGAGGGAACTGGAATAAATAGGGAGAGAGGGGGAGGCGGACCGAAGATGGAGAGTACAAGAGAGTTGCAATGGGAGAGAGATTCCCTGAGGTTGGTCCGGAGGGAGGAGGGCTGTGTTAGCCTCACATTTTATTATCTTGTGCTCCTGAGATGCTGCTTGGCCTGCTGTGTTCATCCAGCCTCACATTTTGTTATCTTGGAATCTCCAGCATCTGCAGTTCCCATTATCTCTGATACTATTTTAACCTCACTGCGAAGCCTCTTCCAGGGATGCCTAACCTGAAGAAGTTACCCTCCTCCCTCCGGACCAACCTCAGGGAATCTCTCTCCCATTGCAACTCTCTTGTACTCTCCATCTTCGGTCCGCCTCCCCCTCTCTCCCTATTTATTCCAGTTCCCTCCCCCCATCCCCCTCTCTGATGAAGGGTCTAGGCCCGAAACGTCAGCTTTTGTGCTCCTGAGATGCTGCTTGGCCTGCTGTGTTCATCCAGCCTCACATTTTATTATCTTGGAATCTCCAGCATCTGCAGTTCCCATTATCTCTGATACTATTTTAACCTCACTGCGAAGCCTCTTCCAGGGATGCCTAACCTGAAGAAGTTACCCTCCTCCCTCCGGACCAACCTCAGGGAATCTCTCTCCCATTGCAACTCTCTTGTACACTCCATCTTCGGTCCGCCTCCCCCTCTCTCCCTATTTATTCCAGTTCCCTCCCCCCATCCCCCTCTCTGATGAAGGGTCTAGGCCCGAAACGTCAGCTTTTGTGCTCCTGAGATGCTGCTTGGCCTGCTGTGTTCATCCAGCCTCACATTTTATTATCTTGGAATCTCCAGCATCTGCAGTTCCCATTATCTCTGATACTATTTTAACTTCACTGCGAAGCCTCTTCCAGGGATGCCTAACCTGAAGAAGTTACCCTCCTCCCTCCGGACCAACCTCAGGGAATCTCTCTCCCATTGCAACTCTCTTGTACTCTCCATCTTCGGTCCGCCTCCCCCTCTCTCCCTATTTATTCCAGTTCCCTCCCCCCATCCCCCTCTCTGATGAAGGGTCTAGGCCCGAAACGTCAGCTTTTGTGCTCCTGAGATGCTGCTTGGCCTGCTGTGTTCATCCAGCCTCACATTTTATTATCTTGGAATCTCCAGCATCTGCAGTTCCCATTATCTCGGATCAATGAACCAGATGGGGTTTTCCAATCATCAACAACAGTGTAATGGTTGCCATCAGTTTTTTTTTACAATTGAATCCAAATTCCACCATCTGCTATGGCAGGATTTGAACATGGGACCCCATGACAGTTACCTGTGTCTCTGGATTAATAGTCCAGCCACAATACCACTAGGTCATCACCTCCTGCTTTATCCCTTCAGCCCTAAGTACTGTATCCAACTCCTTCTGGAAAACATCCTATGTTTAGTCCTCCAAATTTTTCTATGGCAACGAATTTGTCAGGGTCACTGCTGTCTGAGTGAAGACATTTCACTTCATCTCAGTCCTAAATAGCCTATCCCATTTCTTTACTGCACGATCCCTGCTTCTGGACTCCCCAGTTATCAGGAAAATACTTTCTGTGTTTACCATAGATAAATGGGCAGGCATTTGAACCGTTACGGTTGCAGCTTGGGGTCAAGCAATGGAAAAGAGAATGATGTTATTCTGAAAAACAGGACATCTTAAGATGTACATGATGGGACCGCAGGATGGAAGAGGCAGGTGGAAAAACATTGGAACAGCTGACAGAAGACTTCAGAAACCAAAGTGGAATTAGCTGTGTGATCAAATTGAAGAAATGTGGGATAATTTGGGTCGGGATAAAAGCATAAAATCACTTTTTGTGATTGTATGGCAGCTATTTCAATGGAAGTGCTAATCTAATCTAATCTAAATGTGGTCATGTTTCCATTAAAAGAATTGATGCACATCTCTACTACGTGATGCGATTCCATGATTTTATCATGATGTGGAGGTGCTAGTGATGGACTGGGGTGCCCAAAGTCGGATGTCACATGACACCACATTATAACCCAACAGGTTTATTTGAAATCACAAGCTTTTGGAGCATTGCTCCTTCATCAGGTGAACGTGGTGTGTGACTTCTGTCTATGATAATATCACCAATGAGAATTTTGTGGTTGCTTCACACCTCTCCAGTTTGAACACTTTGTTCTTGGGTTCAATAGGCTAACAGGAAAGTGGAATGATCTCGGCCCTCTGTCTTCTCCTGTCCTCAGATATTTCCACAGATGCATACCAGCTGCTAAACAGCACGTAGAGATGCACAGTCCTCTCTTTTCCCTCAAACATAAATGAAGATTCACCTCCTTTACCCGTTCAGCTGCTCCCCTCTTTGTCTCCCAGTACAAATACTAGCTGTCTCTCTCTACTTCCATTTGCTATCCCGCTTCCTCTTGTTTGTACGGATACCTTCTGAGGAAGGGCCACGTGACCCAAAAAGTTAACTGATTTCTCTCCAGACATTGCCAGGCCTGCTGAGCTTTTCTGGCAATTTCTGTTTTTGTCTCAGGACACCCGCCTTGAGCCCTACTTTGTACAGATCCCATTACTCCTTGTCTCATTGTACAGAAAATACTTACAGGATCATTAGATTTTATGGTACAGAAGAAGCCATTTGGCCCATTGTGTCTGTACCAGCTTCCAAAAGACCCTCCCAGCTAATCCCACTCTCCAGCCCTATCTCCGTAGCCCTCTAACATCATCCCTTTCAAATATATTTCCAGCTCTCTTTTGAAATCTTCCACGGAAACCACCTCCACCACTCTCCCAGGCCGCACATTGCAAATACCAAGAACTCTTTGAGTAAAGAAGATTTCCCTCATCTCACTCGGAGCCCTCATGCTGACAATCTTGAAATTGTGACCCCTAGTTATTAACATACCAACTAATGGAAACAGAATATCTATAGAACTCCTTCCACACCTCCCTTACAATGCCCCACCCTCTTTCAGACAAGGCTGAACCCTCACTTTGTCCAAGCATCTTGTGAAGCCATCCACAAGTATGATATTTTGAAGCAATAGAGTCATAGAGATGTACAGCATGGAAACAGACCTTTCGGTCCAACCCATCCATGCCAACCAGATATCCTAAACAAATCTGGTCCCATTTGGCAGCATTTGGCCCATATCCCTCATGTACCCATCCTGGTTCCTTTTAAATGTTGTCATTGTACCAGCCTCCACCACCTCCTCTGGCAGCTCGATCCATATACCTACCTCCCTCTGCATGAAAATATTGCCCCTCAGGTCCGTTCTAAATATTTCCCGGTCACCTTAAACCTATGTCATCGAGTTTTGGACTCCCCTACCCTGGGGAAAAGACCTTGACTATTCACTCTATCCATGCCCCTCATGATTTTATAAACTTCTATAAGGACACGTCTCATCCTCCGATGCTCCAGGGAAAACAACCTCTCGCTATACCTCAAACCCTCCTACCATGGCAACATCATTGTGAATCTTTTCTGAACCCTTTCAAGTTTCACAACATCTTTTCTGTAGCAGGAAGAACAGAACTGAAAGCCCTATTCCAAAAGTGACCTAACCAATAAAAAAAATTCCACATTCGATGGATTTTTTATTTGCCTTCTGCTGATCCTGTACATTATCAAGACTTTCTCCATGTTATCAGCCTCTGTCTCCATCCAGTATCATTTATTCTTCTTTAACATGTAAGTCTATTTAAAGGAACACACCAAATTTCCTCTTTGTTCTCCTTTGCACAGAGACCAGCCAAATAAAGACGGAGTGTCAGATTTCCCAGGCTAGTCTGTCCTGTAATTCCTGCCCTGTCTTCACTCTTTAACAGACACAGGAGGCATTCACATCCATCTCTCTCTCTCCCTTTATTCCTTTCTCCAACAGCCTTTTTCAGGTAAGGCAAAGCTGTTTGTTTAGTAGAGCTAGCTCAATCTGGCTCCTATAGTTAAAGGATAAAGGTACTTCTTTCCAATTTTCCTTCCTTTCTTGTGGCTTCCGTTTGGGAACCAAGGAGTAGAACCCAGTGATGTTGGATCCTGGATCCAATGATTCGGTACTGAAACATTTCTCATTGATAGCAAGGCTGTCCATATCAGGGATTATCTTGATTGTGGATTGTGTTTGATGATTCAAAAGGCCTCAAATTAATTTAATCATGTGAACTCCTTTTATTTTAAAGTGCATTGAGTAAAAATTGATCATGGTGACAGAGTTTTGCTGCACAGCGTTGATCATCAGAGGAGCTCGATTCTTTGCTGATTGCGATCACTGTAGTTTTTGGTCAGCGATTCTGATCGCTTCGTAAGGACAATGTATAGCTCAGCCGTTCTCAGTATAGCTGAGTTGCTTGGTTTCAACCATGGGAACCAGTTCTGACGCTGCAAAAAAGCTCAGCACCTACTTAGCGAGAGAAAAAAAAATCAAGAAAGGTCACACACTTCTGATTGCATCAGGTTTCTTCACCTTCAGAAGCTAGGGGCACGCCAATGTTGAGTGACAATAGAGCTGCACTGTGATGGCTCTATATTCAACTGAAACTCGCTGTCTGAGTTCATTCATAAAGAACAGCAACTCAGGTGAGGCATCAGAGGTCTCCTAGCAGAAGCTAATGGGAACAGGAGAGCAGGTTAATGAAGAAGAAAAGTTATTTGCAATACAGGAAGGGGCAGTACCAGAAATAATATTCATAATCCACTTGAAAATAAAGCTATTACTAGGGTCAATTTTTGCATCAGTTTACAATCTAGCATGCACCCTAATTATGTATCTGTGTTTTCCCATTTGGGATTGTAGTCGTTAGTTTTGAAATAATGTTCCGGTTGGCGACTTATTCCAAAGTATGCTAATATTTGATACCACTCCCCGTCTTCCACAATGTGTTGTTGAGATTATCTGAGATGATAACTGTGACAACGGATCTGGAAACACAAGACGGTTGGAAGGAACACGACTGCAAAAGTGTGATTGTAGGTGGTTGCAAAGCCAACAACAGCTGCAACAAGTTGCATTGATATAGCCCCTCAGGGTCTCAAGGTGATTTACAAGAATGTAATCAGACAAAGATGGGGATCAATCCAAAGAAGGAGCTGGTAGGACAAACTGGCCAAACGTTGATCAAAGACATCAGCTTTCAGAAAATATCTTGGAGGAAGGGAAGCAGGTGGAGGGTCTGGGTAAGGAGGGAGGGGATTCCAGAGCTTCGTGCCGTGATCACCAAAGGTGAGGCTGGCAAGCATGAGCTGGAGGAAGTGGATGATGTGAAAGTGGCCAAAGTTGAAGGAATTGCAGGGTTCTGTCAGCGGGCTAGGGAGGAAGGGAGGGGCGAGGTCATGTGGAGCTTTGAAAGCAGGGAATTTACATATCGTGAATTATCTGCTTCTGTGACTGTCATTAAACTCAGAGTTGAAACCATATGGGAAATCTGTTTTATGCTTCAGAAAATGTAAAATTTCCATTCTATTTCTACCTTATTTTAACTGGTGTGAATAAACTGCTTCCACGATAGAAGTACATGCTTAAAATTATTAGAAAGTTTGAATTTTGTTTCTTGTTTGAAAAATATTTTAACAAGTCACACAACGCCAGGTTATAATCCAACAGGCTTATTTGAAATCACAAGCTTTGGGAGCACTGCAGCTTTGTCAGTGAAGTTCTGAGTCTTGTCTTCGGCACTCTATAGGGCTCCAATGAATCGCAGCGTAAACTGGTGAAACAACATCTCATCTTCAGACTAGGCACTTGACAGCCTTCTGGACTTAATATCGAGTTCAACACCTTCAAATGGTGAACCAATTCCCATTCCTTCCCTTCCTTTTAGCTTTACCTGTTACATTCTCTGTGAAAGTGTCTTCTCTCCCCTGCCCCCCACTTCCGAAGGGACTGTCTGTTTTTCAAACATAATAGATATCTTTATGCACACCACTGTTCTGCCATTCTCACATTCTGGTCACTTAATCTGAACAACAAACATTCTTGCTGCCCTCAGCACTCCAACCCCACCCTCCCCCATCTATTGCATAAATGCTGCACCCCACCAACACTTCACGCTAGCTCTGATGAAGAGTCATCTAAGCTCGAAATGTTAGCTTGCTCCCTCTCTAAGAATGCTGCCTGACCCGCTGTGATCTCCAGAATTTGTTATTTGCAGTACACGCTCCAGCATCTGCAGTAATTTGCTCCTCAAATATTGTGGATTCATTATCTGTTATCGACTAATCCCCTACAGTTTGCTATTCCAGGCACATAAATGTTGCACAGCTGCACAGACCAAGGTTGTATTCCTTCGAGATAACAAAGTGTGGAGCTGAATGAACACAGCAGGCCAAGCAGCATCTTAGGAGCACAAAAGCTGACGTTTCGGGCCTAGACCCTTCTAGTCTAGATGACTAAGAGGTGATATAATTAAGGTGTTCAAGATTACTGAAGGATATTGTGAGATGGAGAGAGAGAGGAACTATTTCATCCGATAGGGAACAAGGGGGCGTGACGTTAAAACGAGACCCAGGCTGATAAGGGAACAATACCGTGTGCTTAGGTTAGTGGGAGTTTGAGGCTAAAGTGTCAACTGAAATTTCAAAACTGACATTGATGGATTTTCATTGGCCGATGACATTGCAGGTCACACAGCAGCAGTGAGTAAATAAAATGAAATTAGAGATGACCTATTTGAATTAGGGAACAGTCTCCAGGGGCTGAGAGACCTCCGCCCATTCCTTTCCTCCTATGAATGCAGAATTTTTATAAACTTCTGTGTGTGCTGTTCTTGTTGCACGGGTTACTGACTTGTCAATGTCACCGAGTAAAATAATTGGCTGGGTATTACGCACCTCTTCCACATTTAGGGAGTGAGGGCCATGTAAAATACAGCAGGTGCCCAGCCTGTCACCTACCCAACTCTGAGCTCATTCCCCGTAAGGTGGGGAATGGCAAAGACTGGAATCGTTTATGTACAAGGTTACCCCGATCCCCTTTATATATGTTGCAGCATTCTACAGTTTCTGTCCTTTTAAATAATATTTTGAATTCCTGTTCTTCCTGCCAAAGTGGGGAATATTGCATTTTCCCGCATTATGTTCCATCTGCTGCAGAATCTGGCAATGGTTCTAAAAGAGCAACTAGTGCTGGTATGTGGTCACAGTTTGATGTCAATCTTGCCCTGGCTCAGTCTAAGTGTGCGCATGGATGAATGGAAGGAGTTACTTTTGTTTTCACTTCCTTGCAGGTTTAGTGTGCACCTATTCTTGCGCCATTCTGACACAGTATGGTGTTAAACCCAGCTGAATGCTTCAAAATAAGTTGGAACAAGTATACATTTTGGGCTGTTACCTTATGTCTCCAAATATAATAAAGGCTGGCTGGCATTTATTCAGCATTTTTCAAAATACCATACATCTATAAAGGACTTTAGAATTGTAGAGGAGATAATGGGAACTGCAGATGCTGGAGATTCCAAGATAATAAAATGTGAGGCTGGATGAACACAGCAGGCCAAGCAGCATCTCAGGAGCACAAAAGCTGACGTTTCGGGCCTAGACCCTTCATCAGTCTGATGAAGGGTCTAGGCCCGAAACGTCAGCTTTTGTGCTCCTGAGATGCTGCTTGGCCTGCTGTGTTCATCCAGCCTCACATTTTATTATCTTAGAATTGTAGACATTGTTTTAATGTAGGAATCATGGCAGGCTTCTGAATAATGACCTTCTGAAGAACGGTCTCGGCCCGAAACATCAGCTTTCCTGCTCCTCTGATGCTGCTCGGCCTGCCGTGTTCATCAGCTCTACACCTGGTCATCTCTAATAATGACCGGGTTGTGTTTTTAGTTCAGTTTGTTGACAAATAAATATTGTGCAGACAGCAGTCCCTTCTTTTTCAGCCAGTTCAATCCATTGAAAGAATGCACTGATGACATTGTCTGACCTCACCATTGCTGCTTTTTCAACATCTCTCACAGACAGAGGAATGCCAAACAACCTAAAAGGAGAGCCTCCAGCTCAGAATTTTCTGACTCAAAGGTGACGGTGCTACCAATTGCTAATTACCACATCACTTTTTCTAGGGACTTGCTGTACACATCTTGGCAGCAATATGTCCTATAATGCACTTCAACGGTACTTAATTGACCATAAAACACTCTGTGTAGGTGCTACCAGATGCCATGTAAATGAATACCCTAGCTATGTTACTGTAGTTGTGGCAATAACAAGTGTAGCACACTGTTCTGTTTCGAATCTTGTCCCACAGTGTTTTCAACGGATAAAGCTAGTTGAGACAGTGTTTTGAAGATTTTTAGGAGATCAATTCGAGATGCATTTGAAAGGTTTAAAGACTTAATCAGTAGCATGTTATTTCAAAGGATCAGCTTGAAACTTTGGATTGCAGTCATACAAGCTCAGAAACGTATCTCACCAGTAACGGTCAACGGACAACTGGACACAGAATAATGTTCCCTGTTCTCCAGCGTGCCACCAAAATGTCCTAGACTGTCTATTTTCTTTATTCATTCTTGGAATGCAGGTGTCTCTGGCTGGCCCAGCATTTGCTGCCCATCCCTAGTTGCCCTTGAGAAGGTGGTGTTGAGCTGCCTTCTTGAACCACTGCAGTCCATGTGCTGTAGGTAGACCCACAATGCAGTTAGGGAGGGAATTCCAGGATTTTGACCCAGCAACCCTGAAGGAACGGTGATATATTTCCAAGTGAGAGTGGTGTGTGGTTTGGAGGGGAACTGCAGTTGTACAAAGAATGTAGCTGTGGATATGATGTCCTTATTTCGTTGCACATTAGACAGTGCATGTGACGTACACACATAAGATTGAAGTACATTTTTTCCATTTGATATGCATTAGGATTCTACAGAGCCATGCAGATCACCTTTGGTCATCTCTGCATCAGCCAAGGTACATCATTAGAATAGTATAGAAGGTCAAAAGACAAAGGGATTCAGATTCTGTCTCATCCCCAAAATAGTCACAAGTATTCCAGGAATGAAATATGGTATTGCTTTATAACTGCCTGAAACTTTGGGCAGCAACGCTAACCTCAAGTTACCCACTGGAAATTGTGAGGAATTTTTGAAATCTATCATCCTGACAAACACAAAGACACCAGTGCATGCGGCAAATCTTGGTACGTGTAAAGGACGCAGAATAAGCTACTGAACCCATGAATTCTTACAAAAGCTAAGTCATTTATTCTACTGGAATAATTTCATTTCATTAAAGGAAACCTAAAACTATACAAAACATAGGCCATACCAAGCTGGAGTACTGTGAACAGCTTTGGGTCACTTACCTAAGAACAGATATACTGGCATTGGAAGCAGTCCAGAGAAGGTTCAGTAGGCTGATACTGGGTGTGCAGTGACTGTCATATGCAAGGGGTTGAGTAAGTTGGCCTCGCTGGAGTATTGCATACAGTTCTGGTCCCCACATTATAGGAAGGATGTGGAAGCATTGGAAAGGGTGCAGAGGAGATTTACCAGGATGTTGTCTGGTATGGAGGGAAGGTCTTATGAGGAAAGGCTGAGGGACTTGAGGCTGTTTTTGTTAGAGAGAAGAAGGTTAAGAGGCGACTTCATAGAGACATACAAGACGATCAGAGGATTAGATAGGCTGGACTGTGAGAGCCTTTTTCCTCGGATGGTGATGGCTTGCACGAGGGGACATAACTTTAAATTGAGGGGTGATAGATATAGGACAGATGTCAGAGATAGGTTCTTTACTCAGAGAGGAGTAAGGGCATGGAATGCCCTGCCTGCAACAGTAGTAGACTCACCAGCTTTAAGGGCATTTGAGTCGTCATTGGATGAACATACAGATGATAATAGAATAGTGTAGATTAGATGGACTTCAGATTTCACAGGTCGGCACAACATCGAGGGCCGAAGGGCCTGTACTGCGCTGTAATGTCCTATGTTCGATGATCTTCTTGAAACAAACAAGTTTCTTGGGGATAGCAAGAGCTGTTGATGCTGGAGTCAGATTCTAACACAGTGTGGAGCTGGAGGAACACATCAGGCCAGGCAGCGTCCTTCTCCTTTGACTTGCTGTGTTCCTCCAGCTCCACACTGTGTTAGACAAGATACGCAGGGAACTTGACAGGGTAGATATAGAAAGGTCATTTCTCCTTGTGGGGAAGTCTGGGACCAGAGGGCATAATAACGGAATAAGGAACCCCACAGAGATGAGGAGGAATTTTTTCTCTCAGAGGATGGTGAATCGGTAGAACTCTTAACCACAGAGGGCTAGTGAGTTTGGGTTGTAAGGTATACCCAAGGCTTTACTGATTTTAATCAGTAAGGGAAGCAAGGCTTATGGGGGAAAGGCAGGAAAATGGAGGTGAGGATTGTGAGATCAGCCATGACCTCATTGAATGGGCTGAATAGCCTACTCTGCTCCTACATTTTACAGTCTTATAGAAACACTCCTTAGTTCAAATTCAATGTGTTTTCCTGTCTCCAGGAGAGCATTTTGAAACACTTTAGGGATAGGAAAACACAATATTAAACAAGATTTGGGAAAATGAAGGCGAACTAAAAACTCAACTGAAGGTTTTCAGAGTCTTTCAAAAGAAGAGTAAGGAGGCAATGGGAAATGTTATCAGGAGGGTTTAAATGAGCATGTTAGAGCTATTTAGACTAAATGTTTGGCTATGGATGTCAGAGTAGAAGAGACAGGAAATGAACAGCAGATTGGGTTAACACCTTCTGAAATATCTGGCTGGAGGAGATCACTGAACTAAGCTGTGGAATGGCATATAAATAAGGATAAGAACTCAACAAGGCCAGGTAAACCAGTGAAAGCTAATAAGTAAGGTGATGACTGTGGGATGTTGCTGATCATGGATGGCCAGTGCATGAATTGACTATTATCACAAAAAATTGTGTACCATGGATTAATAGTCTCAAACAGGTGGCAAAGAGGAAGAGTTGATGTGAGCATTGACTCGTCCAGAACCATCAAGAAATATGTCCCAGAGTATGAGTGATAATGGTAAGTGTGTTTTGCATTGTTTTGTAAAAATCAGGCAGACTGACTTGAATAAAATACAAGAATTTTATTTTTCAGGTCAAATAAAGCAATGAAGTAACTTCTTAGGTGACAAGTGCAGAAGCTGTGGAAGATTGATACTTCTAGCTGGGTGGAAGTAGCGCCTCTTGAAGTTTTAGTAACAGCCCAGCCTGTGGGCACTGCTTTCAATAAGGATCAAATGAAATCTGTCATCTTTGTCCTTTCTCTTCCTCTCCAAATGTTTACCTGTCTACCTGACAAGTGCTTGTTTGGAAATCTAACTTCTCCTTTCTCTTTACCAGCATCACTTCACAGAGCTACATTGTCAAGGTCCCATGACAATTTCTAAGACTCCATAGATTATCCCATATTTAACTGTCATGGCTGAATAGGCTAGGGCTATTTTTCCTGGACAGTCAGAAACTGAGCAGTGACCTTATAGGTACTTATAAAATCATAACAGGCATGGATAGGGTGAATAGCTAAGGTCTTTTCCCCAGACCACAGGAATCCAAAACTAGAGGGCATAGGTTTAAAATGAGGGTGGAAAGATTTAAAAGGGACCAAAGGGGCAACTTTTTCACACAGATGGTGGTGCACATACAGAATGAGCTGCCTGAGGAAGTGGTGGAGGTTGATATAATTACAATAAGGTTTCTGTATGGGTTTATGAATAGGAAGGGTTTAAAGGGATATGGGCCAAATGTTGATAAATGGGACTAGATTAATTTTGGACATCTGGTCAACATGGATGAGTTGGACCAGAAAATCTTTTTTATGCTGTACAGCTCTATGGTTCTTTGCTGCAGGTTTATATCTCAAATGGGCTTGTAGTCCAAATCATTAGTGAAACAACATTCTTCAAACCTGCATTGTCGACTTTTCTGTTTTTCTCAGACTACTTACCTTCAGTGAAGGCCTTTGATGGCCTCCTTTAAGAACAGAAGAGCCAAGATTAGCTATTGAAGATGATTAAGCCAAAGAACATAATTTACCAGCTATTTCTAAGCATTAGGTAAAGAGTAGATTTTCTGGAGCATGCTCCTGAGCAGTGATCTGCTGTGACAGACAGGACAAGTATTACTTGTTGAATGTGCGCACCACTATTCAGAGGTGGCTGGTGAAGAGGATGTATCAGCTCAGTCAAGCTGGTTACACCTATATCAGCTGGCAATGTTCAGATTTGCTCGCATTTCACCATATTGTGCAAATGGACAGAGGTAAAGATGATAGAGAGGTCTGGTACCAGTCTGTTCACATCAAATTCAAAACAAGACTCCTGAGTATAAAACAAAGAACTGCATATGCAGGATATCTGAAACAAAAACAGAAATTGTTGGAGAAACCCAGCAGGTCTGGCAGCATCTGTGGAGAGAGAAAAGGGAGTTAATATTTCGAGACCAATGACCCTTCTTCTTCAACAGTTCTGAAGAAGGGTTACTGGACTCAAAATATTAACAAGATTCCTGAGTGCTGCTTTAGAATATCGCCACTCTAAATTCTGTCAAAATCTTTATAAACCTTTCTGCGTGGTATCTGATCTAGATGTGAGTTTGCTCGCTGAGCTGGAAGGTTAGTTTTCAGACATTTCATCACTATTCTAGGTAACATCACCAGTGAGCCTCCGACAAAGCTTCGTCGGAGACTCACTGATGATGTTACCTAGAATGGTGATGAAATGTCTGAAAACTAACCTTCCAGCTCAGCGAGCAAACTCACATCCAGAACCTCAACCCATGGTATCTGATGTCAGCACCTGAAGTGGCAAAAAACCAAAATCTGTAGTTATTATTTTGGGTCTCTGTGAATAGAATAAGCACAAAATATCATTTACATTACATTACTTTAATGTTCTGTCTTTGATAACTTTCTGCAGTATGCATTATTTACTCATTCCTGATGCTGCAAGGGTATATGTCGACACAGATTAAGTATACAACATACCGAATGATTGGTATTTTTTTCATTCTGTATTCCTTAATGTTTCTAAGGCCTTTGACGAGGTCGATGAAAAATTGTCTTCCATCCTCTCACTTCTGCATTTGCCTTCTGTCATATTGCCTTCCTGTTGTGACAGTCCTATTCACCTCTATGTGACAACAGGTTTCCGACAATGGATTTTTTTCCTGTACTAAATCTTCCCTGGCATCTCATCCTTGCTTCCCTAGTCTTCTTTACACCTGACATCTCTCCTCACTGGTGTTATGAGTAAGTCAAGAGGTGACTGCTGTAAATGTATGGCTAATTTTCAACCTTGTCATTCATGATTCTTGCTTGTGTGTGAATACACAGCCAGCTGGGCTGTGATTCTTTCCATTATTGAATGCAGTATGGACAGACCCTGGACTCACGACTGTCACGTGAACAATATGACATAGGAGTAGAAGTAGGCCATTTGGCCCATAATGTCTGGTCTATCGTTCGAACATGGTTAATATGTTTTTCAACCCCATTTTCCTGCCTTCTCCCTGTAACCCTTGATTGCCTTACTAATCAAGAACATATCAATCTCTATCCTAAATACACTCAATGACTTGGTCTCAATAGCCTTCTGAGGCAATGAGTTCCACAGATTCACCACCCTCTGACTGAAAAAATTCCTCCTCATCTCAGTTCTAAAGGGCTGTCACTTCACTTTGAGGCTGTACCTTAAGGTCCTAGTTTCTCTACCTAGCATAAACATCTTCTCCATGTCCACTCTATCCAGGCCTCTCAAAATTCTGTAAGGTTTAATCATATCCTCCCTCATCTTTCTAAATTCTATTGTTTCAAAGAACAAAGAACAAAGAAACCTACAGCACAGGAACAGGCCCTTTGGCCCTCCAAGCCTGTGCCGATCAAGATCCTCTGTCTAACCTGTCATCTATTTTCTAACGGTCTGTGTCCATTTGCTCCCTGCCCATCCATGTACCTGTCCAAATACATCTTAAAAGACGCTAACGTTGTCTGCGTCTACCACCTCCGCTGGCAACACGTTCCAGGCACCCACCACCCTCTGCGTAAAGAACTTTTCACGCATATCTCCCTTAAACTTTCCTCCTCTCACTTTGAACTCATGACCCCTAGTAATTGAGTCCCCCACTCTGGGAAAAAGCTTTTTGCTATCCACCCAGTCTATACCCCTCATGATTTTGTAGACCTCAACCAGGTCCCCCCTCAATCTCTATCTTTCTAATGAAAATAATCCTAATCTACTCAACCTCTCTTCATAGCTCCTCAACTGCTCCTCTTATGACAAGGCCTCATCCCTGGGATTATTGTTGTAAACCTCCTCTGGACACTAGCACATCGTTCCTTAGATATAGGGCCCAAAGTGGTTCATAATATTCCAAATGTGGCTTGGCCGGAGCCTCATACAACCTCAGCAGTACATCTCTGCCCTTGTATACTAGATCTCTTGAAATGAATGCTAACATTACATTTGCTTTCCTAACTACTAGCTGAACCTACGTGTTAACTTTAAGAGAATCCTACTTGGACTATCAAGTGAAATAACAACACAGAGGCTAGTATCCCATCACTACTTCACCCTTTGTTTACATGTGGAAAGTTCTTGACACGAATCCAGTTCTCTCAGAGCCAGCTCTCAGAGTGAACAGGATGTCTGACACTCTTATTTTTATCTGTCAGCCAGGGCTCCCTGATTGGACCAGTTTAACAGCCCCAGCTAGGGAACTCATATCCTATGAGGTCCACCTGGCCGACCTCATTGCAATCACTACATCTCTCTCCCTCTGAGTCCAAATATATAAGCTGTTTTTTTTTTGGAGCTCCTCCAGGGGCATTTCAACCCCAGGTCAGGTTCCTCTGATATGGGCACCGTGTAACGCGCAGTAGCTTCCCTCTTGCACCTGGAGCCTCTTGGAAGAAATTCATTCTACACTTCAAGTGGTAAAGCCATCTAGGCAGTGACATCCACCATATCTATCTCAGATTCCGAGGTATCTTCAATGCTTGATGGACAGGAAGAACTCGCGGTTCCGGAACTGTCGAGGAGCCAGCTATGTTCTGCTCCCGCACTGTTGGCAAGTTTGCAGATTTTGTACAGTCCACCTGCTTGTTCAGGGCCATTGCATCTACCCAAACTTTATATGTCACTGAACCTGTCCTCATGTCGACCATTCTTCTTACCCATGCAGGGCCATACCCACGGTTCCTACATCAAACTTTAACCCCGAAGTAAATTGTCTCTCTCACTTAGCAGAGTCTTGTGCCCAGCATTGGTGTTCCTGATGCTGTTTCACCCCACCACCAATCCCAGATCTAGGAAGATAATACTTACCTTGTTGGAGAGCCTTCTCCACATTAGCAACTCTGCTGGAGCTATCCCTGTAGTTGCATGAGGCATAAACCTACAATCAAATAGGAACGAGCGCAGTTTGATATCTATTAAAAGCGGTAGGCTGTTTCTTTATGCCTGCCTCCAAAATTTGGACTGCTCTTTTTAACCAGACCATTAGATGATGGATGGTATGGAGCTGCACTCTGAGCACTGCCCCACCAACACGGCTATGTCTGCACCCAGTCCTGGTCATAATAACAAAACTTCTCATCAATATCTTCATTCTGTAAATGTCTGGATGACCCTGACAGAGTTTAGCCAGTATTTGGCACTGACCTTTGGTTGGGACAATCACTCTTGCTCTCTGTAGAAAGATGCCATCCTCTCCTGTGGTCGGGTCTCTCCGGGTTGGAGAAAGTTTCAATTCTGATTGTGATGGTCCTTTGGTTTTCCCCCGCCACCACCAGCTGTTTCAGTTTTGCCAGGACCGGATCTTTCTGCATCCAAAGTCCGATATTGTCAGCTGTGACTGGAAGTGGGTCCAGAAAACTTAAAACCATTCCAGACTCTTCCAATGGTGGTATCACTGGTGGCGTATCTGCCAACTCCTCTCATTTCCTTCAGGTAAGAGGGGTTGCCATGTACCCGCATGGGCCCTAGTTATGCCTGTCTCTTCCAGGGGTATGTGGAACATTCCTTGGTCCAGTCCTATTCTGGCCCCCACCCACAACACTTTCTCTGATACATTGATGATATCATCGTTGCTGCTTCCCTCTCTCGTCAAGAATTGGAAAACTTCATCAATTTCGCCTCCAATTTACACCCTGCCCTCACTTTCACCTGGTCTATCTCTGACTCCTCCCTTCCCTTCTCGACAATTCTGTTTCCATTTTTGGGGATAGACTGGCCACTAATATCCATTACAAACCCAGCGACTCCCACAGTTACCTGGACTACTTTACAGATTATTGAATGGGGTCACTGCTTCAGGGTTTGTTCACATGAGTGTCTGCTTCCCCTCTTCCAGGGATGCCTAACCTGAAGAAGTTACCTTCCTCCCTCCGGACTAACATCAGGGAATCTCTCTCCCACTGCAACTCTCTTGTACACTCCTCTCCACCTATCTTCTCCTCTAGGTCCGCCTCCCCCTCTCTCCCTATTTATTTCGGAACCCTCTCCCCATCTCCCTCTCTGATGAAGGGTCTAGGCCCGAAACATCAGCTTTTGTGCTCCTGAGAAGCTGCTTGGCCTGCTGTGTTCATCCAGCTTCACACTCCACTTCCTGTAAAGACTCCATCCCATTCTCTCAGTTCTTCCGTCTCTGTCGCATATGTTCAGATGAGGCCAACATTGACAAGGGAGCCTCAGAAATGTCCACATTATTTCTCAACCAAGGATTCCCCAGCTCCGTTGTTGACAGGGCCCTCAATCAGGTCCGACCCATCTCCCGCACTTCTGCCCTCACCCCTTCTCTTCCCCCCGGCAACAGCAATAGGGTCCCCCTTATCCTCGCCAACCATCCCACCAGCATTCACATCCAGAAGATTGTTAGACGCCACTTCAGCCACCTCCAGCAGGATGCCACCAACAGACACATATTCCCCTCCCCTCCCTTTTCCACCTTCCGCAGGGACCGTTCCCTCTGGGACACCTGGTCCATACCTCCTTCACCTCAACACCTCCCCACAGCCCTACGGCACCTTCCCCTGTAATCGGCGAAGGTGCAACACCTGCCCATTTACGTCCTCCCTCCCCAGTATCCAAGGGCCCAAACATACCTTCCAGGCGAAGCAACACTTCACCTGCACCTCCAAGAATCTAGTCTGCTGCATTTGATGCTGACAATGTGGTCTCCTCTACATTGGGGAAACGAAGCACAGGCTTGGTGACCGCTTCGTAGAGCGTCTACGTCCTGCTTGCAAAAAAAACCCCTGAACTACCTGTTGTCTGCCACTTCAGTGCACTACCCTGCTCTCTGGCCAACATCTCTGTCTCCAGCTTGCTACAGTGTTCCAGTGAAGCCCAACGCAAGCTGGAGGAACAACACCTTACTTTCCGCTTGGGGATTCTACAGCCCTCCGGACTCAATATTGAGTTCAATAATTTTAGGGCCTAAACTCCCCCATGTCTCAGCACCCCCACCCCATACACCAGGACTTGTTACCACATAGTCTGCTCCTACACACCCCCTGTTGTTACTCACTAACAGTCCCCATTAACAGCTATTTGCCCTCCCAGCCTGATCGATAGCAAATCCTTTGTCTGTCCACTGTCTTTCTCTCTCTTTGGGCTCTATCCTATCATTTACTCACTTCCCCACCCACCTCCCTACTTTCTTCATATAAACTGACGTTTTCCCAGCCATCATCAGGTCTGAGGAAGGGTCACTGGACCCGAAACGTTAACTTTTTTTTCTCCTCCACAGATGCCGCCACACCTGCTGAGCTTTTCCAGCAACTTTGTTTTTGGAACTAAAGTTGAATCTTTCATCTGTAAAGGTTCTCAGACTAACAAACATATGGGTTGGAGTCCAGAGGAAATTTTGTCAAAGGCATCATTGAAACGATTACCCTGGTATCAACCTCCCTGAGAACTAGGCTACCATTTATCCAAAAGTTTATTTTCGTTTGTTCTGATTTGGATGTTTGTATGCAATTTCTTTGTTCTAAACCAGATATAGGTGGGCTTTCCAGAGTGTGCATTCTCCTGGATTCTGGCCTATGAGTTCTCTGACTCCATTTAGGTCTAGTGAGACTCTTTTCCTGTCCCAAATCCACATAGCGGCAGCAACTACAATGGCCTGTTGGCCTGCATCCTGAAGAAAATTTTAACCATTTGGGTGAGGCTTGGCTTTAATTTGGGGATTTGCTGTGGGCTGACCTAGAGTCCCTCTGTTCAGGATATGTCCTGAGTGAGGAAATGCATGTGCCTTCACTCAAGTTGTGTTCCGCAAGCTCAGTTGGATTGGCAAGGGTGTCCACTTCCATCAACATATCCTGTAATTCATATACTTTACTTGCTGCCAGCTGAAGCCGGTGAGGAGAGGAAGGGTCTGGGCCCGAAATGTCAGCTTTTGTGCTCCTGAGATGCTGCTGGGCCTGCTGTGTTCATCCAGCCTCACATTTTATTATCTTAGAAAACATTGACTGACTGTTTTTTGTTCTTGCTCATTATTTCCTCAAAGAATTCTAACAGATTTGTCAGGCATGACCTTCCTTTGACAAAGCTGTGCTGACTCACCCCTATTTTCCCATTTATTTCCAAGTATTCCACTATGTCATTCTTCATAATGTACTGTAAAGTCTTAGCAAATACTGAAGTCAAGCTAACTAACTTACAGTTTACTGTCTTCTGCCTCCTTCCCTCCTTAAACGAGGTGTTACCTTAGCCATTTTCTAGTCCTCTCGGACCATCCTTGACTCCAGTGATTGCTGAAAAATTATCATCAATCTCCTCGGCTATCTCCTTCAGAACCCTAGGGTGCAGTCCATCAGGTCCACATTTAGGCCTTTCAGTCCTCCATATCTACTCCTTAGTAATGACTGCTACACTCACCTCTGCCCCCATCTTTCTTGAGGTTCTGAATGCTGCTGATGTGTGTCACTGTGAATACTGATGCAAAGTACTCATTTGGTTCGTCTGCCATTTCTTTGTTCCGATTACTGCCTCTCCTGCCTCATTTTACAGCAGCCCAATGTCCACTCGTGCCTCTCTCCTGCGATATCTCTTGCAATCTTCTTTTATATGACTAGCTAGCTTGCTCTCATTTTTTCACTTTCTCCCCGCTTATTCCTTTTTAAGTTATCCACTGTTGGTTTTTAAAAGCTTCCCACTAATTTTCATCACATTGTCTGCTTTTTTTTTGCTTTTACGCTGTTCCCATCTTTCCTTGTCATCTATGATTGCCTCACCCACCCCTTAGTATGTTCTTCTTCCTTGGGATGAATTTCTGCTGTTCCTCACAAATTATTCCCAGAAAATCCTGCTATTTGAAGGTAACAGATATCCAGCACCCATGGAATCCTGTCAAGTGGATATGAAATTGCTAATTTGTACAAAGCAAGATTTTCAAAGGATCAACGAGACAAAGGTCAGACAGTGTGTTTATGTTGGTGGGTAAATATTGACTCACACACTGAAGAGAATTTCCTAGCTCTATGGAAAAATTGCCGTGGGGTCTTTTACATGAGCCAGAGAGTAAACACTAGTGCTCGGTTTCAAATCTCACACAAAATTTGACACCCCTATCAATACAGAACTCTGTCAGTACTGCACTGAATATCTGAACCCTATGCTCATCTCTCCTAGGTGTGAGTTGAACCTGCCTCACTACTGACCAGAGGGCAAGAGTTCTTCCCCAAGAAGCCATGGCTAGCAGACCCAATTGTTGAATCTCTCATTGGAGATCACTGTTGGAGTTCATCTTCTGAACAAATTAAAAACTCATTACATTGCACTATAATCAGTTCTAATGTAATGTGTGTTTTCTCAACACAAATTGGTTTTAACGCAATTGAAGAATTATAGAATGCTATTTGTAGAATGCAAACTTTCCCTGCATGTATTAGCTATGACGCAATTCCATCCGCATCACTTTAAATGATGCAGTTATTGCACAATTTTCTTATAACACAAGATCGTACAAGAAAGGAACTATTGTGTTATATTAGAAAGGACTTTACTTCATACAGATCATTGACAGCTCCGTTGCTTATTAGTCCACTTCTAGAAGCAGATACATGACCACAACGTGGCCTACTGTTAACTTGGGACCTTTGAGCTTCTGTATTTAGAGCGTGAGAGAGAGAGAGAGAGACATCATGGCAGTGTCAAATAGTTGTTAGACTTCATCACATCAGTCATGGAATAGAATAGTTGTTTGCCTATTTTCCTACATATATCCAGCATCCCTATTATCCTCACTGGAATCTGCCAGTTCCACAACCTGTAATATATCGTACTTGTCTAGAAATTCCTCTATGGTCTTACCTTTCCTCCAGAAGTTATTCCAGGTCACAGCTTCCGATTTTTTGAAGTCAATGTATCCCCACTTTTGTTCCACTATAAATGGAACAGCCAACTGTCATAATAACTCTGGACTCTTGGATTCTCTCCCTAAAACTGTTCACTATGTTTCACTCTTTCTCTCTTTCCGAAAATCTTCTTGAAGATCCATTTATTCCATCATGGCTGTTCAATGTTATTTTTCTCAACTCATTTCCAGTGATTGTTGTAGAGGGGTTTGGTGAAGTGACCACCCAGTCTGCATCAGGTCTTCCCACTGTAAAGGAGAATGCATGTGAGCAACAAATTAACAACATTAATTTGAAAAAAGCACAAACAAATCATCGTTTGGCCCAGAAAGAGTGTTTGTGGTACTGGACGATTGAAAGGGAGAGAGTGAAGAGGCAGGTTTTGCACCTGTTTTGCTTACCTGGCAAGACACTATGGGAAGAGGAGTGGTTTCAGGAATAATTGAAGAGAAGTCAGGATTTGTGGAGGGAACTATCCAGCAGGGGAGGCAGCTTATTGGATGTGGCATCATGACAGATGACCCATTGAATGTGTTGGCAAGGGTGCTGAAGAGCCCCATCTTGGTTCTGGGCAGAAGCTGGGGAAGGAGCAATTACAAATGGTGCAAGAAATGGGATTGGTACCAATGAGAAGCCAGTCACCATGGCCAAGAGGAATCCTCGTCTCTGGAAAGAGAATGACATACAGGAAGTACATTGCTAGAAGAGATGCAACGATGACAAGAAACTGATGGAAAAGAATAGAGTCCTAACAAGAAATGGAGTGGGAAGAAAGTGTGGTTTACTCCTGTGTTAATATTTATATAAGTCACTACAGAGGGCTGCTCTCTCATCAGTGAGAGACGATTGGTAGTCATTTAACCTGAGGGTCACCATGCCTCAACTGAGGGAAGAAGTGGAATCTTCATGGTGACCTCAGCTGGAGCAGGAATTGAACACAGACTGCTGGCATCATTCTTTATCAGAAAACAAGTCAACCAACCCCCTAACTGAAATAAATGACCCCTGAGAACCAAAGTATTTTGATAATACTTTTAATGAAGCAATTTCTTACCTCACCCATTATTATTTTCCTGAATTGCTCATGGGCTTCAGTTTTTAATTCGTGGGCAATCGAGGGGCATCTCAGAGGGGTTGGAGACCTTTTCCCACAGCCTGTTATGTTGCACAGGAGGGCTAATATAGATAATGGCAAAAAGGCTGTGGGTGTACATCAGATTCCTCTCGTTCACAGCTGCAAGAAAAATGACAAGGTTGTTGAATGACCTTTTAACTCAGCCAGTGCATTCTCATTTCAGTTGGAAAACATTTCAGGCACATTCTTCTGGGATTAAGCCATTCACTCAAAACCTCACCGATTTCTCAGAATAGCCAGGATCCAGCAGTGAGGGTTACAAGAGAGGAGCTTATGTATTCCATATTGTATTTCTCAGACCCTGCCGACCCAAATGCAGAAGATAGCGAGAGGATTATGTCAGCCAGAGTAGCATTGTGTTCCCTGAGGATGCGGAACCTGATAGGAGCTGCAAAATGCCCAGCTGTCAATAGGGTGTTGAGAACAGACTCTCGTATTCCTTTAATGGTACTGTTCCCAAATTGTTGGGGTCATGGGGAGTTGGCCAAAATTTGGGAGAGTTGAAATTAAACCAAATAAATGAAATGCAGTCAGATTTTTGTATTAAATCCCGGCTCATTATTCAGTAATGTAACCTTTCAAAAGTATCCAAAGTTACAACAACAAAGTCATTGATATGCAATACAATGGTACTTAGTTCATGCCCTATTGAGCTTTGGAACACAAATAGAAGCATCTTAAAAGCCAGTTGTGACTTGCATTTGCCCTGGACCATATCCATCTCATTATTCTCATCCCTTTGCTTCTTTTCCATTCCAGGACAGATAAGGTTCCCCTTCTGTTCACCTTCCCAGCATATTTTCTCCCATTTCTATCCCTTCTACAGCAATACCAGTGGCACTGCTACATGGACGCCTAGTGGCTTTGACCTGTTTGACATTTCAGTTATGCATCAGTTGTCAAGCAGTGGTACTGACTGGTACCCAGTCACCAAGCTATCTGTGCATTAGCATATTGTGAGTCATTTCCTCGTCAGTGACACATCATGCATTGATACTTGGCTAGTGATCCTTCTCAGACTGGTGATCTATTCAACGGTGAGCCATGTATTGATGCCTAATGAGTCATATGTTGGTAACTAAGTACTTGTTATGGAATGCTCATTGTCCAGTAGATATTGATATGTGGTGAATTATGCACCGTGCACTGGTTTACATTTGAGATCTGCACTTTTGTCTAATTCCACTTAACTGCTAACAATAAGGTTTAAAAAGGAATATAATTGTAGAATAAAATCTCTACAGTGTAGAAACAGGCCATTCAGCCTTTTAAGTGCACCCCAACCTTCCAAAGAGCATCCCACCCAGACCTGCCCTCTCTGCTTTTCCCTGTAACCCTGCATTTCCCATGGCTAATCCACTGAGGCTACACATCCCTGAACACTACGGGCAATTTAGCATGGCCAATCCACCTAACCTGCACATCTTTGGACCGTGGGAGGAAACCAGAGCACCCAGAGGAAACCCACACAGACACAGGGAGAATGTGCAAACTCCACGCAGTCACCCAAGGGTGGAATCAAACCCGGGTCCCTGTCACTGTGAGACAGCAGTGCTAACCACTGAACCACCATGGTGTCCGATGAATGCTGATGCATTGAAAAGCCGATAGCCTCTTGAACCATGCATTAATTATTTGTATTTTAACTGCAGGTAGATTACAAGTTCCATCATGTCTGATACTGAGGATGTTGGTGAATATGGGTAAGTAAGTTGGATTTGTTTGTTGTGGTTCTCACCTTTCTAACCCCCTTCTCCCCCTGTATTCTGTAATGGAGATATGGGAATGCTTTCAGCCAGTCTGAGAAATGTCCAGTAATTAAACCAGTAGGGTCTGGGGCTGACTCCAATGCTCAGAGTGATGTCACATTTCAAGCCTCTTGGAATTGACAAAGCGGATGTGCAAAGGACATATCTTCTTGTGGGAGAATCTAGAACTAGGGGTCACTGTTTAAAAATAAAGGGGCACCCATGTAAGACAAAGATGCAGAGCAATTTCTCTTGAGGGGATGTGAATCTTTGGAATTCACTTCCTCAAAAGATAGTGGGTACCGAATCATTAAATATTTTTAAGGCAGAAATCGATAGACTTGGAACATTATTAGGAGATATGCAGGAATGTGGATTTGAAGTTAAAGGTAGATAATCCATGGTCTAATTGAATGGCAGAGCAGGCTGTAGGGCAGGGTGGCCTACTCTTGTTCCTTGTTTGTGTGTTAAATATTCTAACACTGTCACTCACCAACCCTTCGCCCTCCAGAGTTTTCTTTTCTTTAATTTTAATTGGGATGTAGGTATCACTGGCAGAGCCAGAATTTATTGCCCTTCCCTAATTTCCCTTGAACTGAGTTAGGGCAGGTTGGCATTGCCGGCTCACAGCACCAGAGACTCGGATTCAATTCCACCCTTAGGCAACTGTCTGTATGGAGTTTTCATATTCTCCCGTGTCTGTGTGGGTTTCCTTTGGGTACTCCTATTTCCTCCCACAGTCCAAAGATGTGCAGGTTAGATGGTTTGGCTACACTAACTTGGTCCATAATAGCCAGGGATGTGTAGGGTAAGTGGGTTATCCGTGGGAAATGCAGGGTTACAGAGATAGAGTGGGGGTGTGTTGTTCTGGTCTCTGGAGGGTCAGTGTAGACTCGATGGCCCAAATAGCCTGCTTCCGCATTGTAGAGATTCCATGAGAGGCTTGCTAGGCATTTTGAGTTGTGTACACAAAACCTTTCAGGGTTTAGAGTTGCTAACTTTGGTTCAATATATTCCGAGAGGTTTCATCACAGGCCTCCAAATCTAAACCTTGCCTGCTGGACGCCTAATGAGTTGAACCTTGAGGGAATCCACCTTGGGGGAGCAAACTGGATAATTCTTAACTATCAAACAAAAGCCTTTCTCTCCTCAATCTCCAAAACTTTAGACACAATAAACAAACCTTCTTAAAAGAAATGAACTAAACACATTCCCCTTAGTGTGGTTCACAGCAGCGTTTGAGCGAATAATTTTCAGTTCGTGGATACTCCAAGCTTTTCCTGGAGATTTGGCAGCCCTATTGGGGCTACTATTGCTAGGATTTTTTTTCTGTCATTTTCAATGATATATGAAAGAAGTAAGAATCTAAATAATAATTAATAACCCAACAAGTTCAAATTCATCATTAAATGTTAGTTATTTCATTGTGAAAGTCACAATGCAAACACATCTCTCCCACATTTTTTGAGATAGTTTCACACCCTGCACCAGTTTGTGGATAACAAAGTGTGAAGCTGGATGAATACAGCAGGCCAAGCAGCATCTCAGGAGCACAAAAGCTGCTTTGGCTCATCATCTGTTACTCCCCTCACCCCTGTTCAGTGTTCTTAGAATCACAGAATGGTTGCAGACCAAAAGGAAGCCATTTGGTCCATTGTTGCCATCTCTGATAAGAGATTTAAGCCAGGGGTTATTTAGGCTGAGAAGTATTGAAGGAAAGCGTTGCACAGAATTTGCAGCACTGAATCACACCATTTGATATGTCTGGCCCATGCCATACGTCACCAGGTTATAGGACAGTGGGTTTATTTGAAATCGCAAGCTTTCGGGAGCAGTGCTCCAAAAGCCTGTAGCATCAAATAAACACATGTCTCCTGTTACCCCACTTTATTTAACCCTATCTGTATAACCGATGCCTTTCTCCCTCGTATATAAATCTAAGTTTTTCTAGGATACACTTTTTCTTTCCCACTCAGCTACTGTATTCACTTTACATTGGCATTCTTGTGAATATCCTGATTACTGCAAGATGAAAATCTTCAACAAACCTGTTTTCAACAATAAGTCTCCCTTATTGAACTATTAAAGCTTGCACTAATAATCATTATTAACCAATTTTCCTTCCTCCCTAACAGGGAACAGCAGGAAGGTATGTATCATTTTTATACTCTTTTAATAATGTTTACTCTAGTCCCATTCGCCAGCGTTTGTCCCTCTAAAACATTCCTATTCAAGTACCCATCCAGGTGCCTTTGAAATGTTGTAATTGTACCAGCCTCCACCACTTCCTCTGGCAGTTCATTCCATACACACACACCCTCTGTGTGAAAACATTGCCCCTTTGGTCCTTTTCAAATCTTTCTGCTCTCACCTTAAACCTATGCCCTCTAGTTTTAGACTGCCCCACCCCAGGGAAAAGGTCTCGTGGCTGATTTGATTATAGCCTTACATTTGCTTTCCTGTCTGCCTCCTATACCCTCAGAGTTCCTCATTTATCAAAAACCTATCCCACTCAGCCTGAAAAATGTTCAAAGATTCAGTCTCCAGCATGCTCTGGGGAAGAGAATTCCAAGTCCTAATAAAACTTTGAGATACAAAGTTCTCATTTTCTGGGTCTCTATGGGTGGCCTCTTATTTTTTATACTGTATCCCTCATCTTCTGGCTCTCCTAAAAGTGGCAGCATCCTTCCAGGATCCATCTTATTGTGTCCACTCTTTGTTTCACATCCCTAAGACCATCTCTCATTCTCCTAAACTCCAGTAGATACAGGCCCAACCTTTCCTTATAAAATGATCTCTTCGCTTGAGGAATCAGGTGAATCAACTTTCGCCGAACAACTTGGCAGTGATTGTAACCATGGTCAAGTGGGTCCATTGACTATGAGTTCCCTGATTGGAATTGTTAACCTGGGACAGTCAGGGAGCTCTGGCTGACAGATATAATCAGGGCATTCAAAAGGTCTCTTCAATCTAGGGACTGATTGTAGTCACAGTTCATGTAAATAAAGGGCAACCTGGTGACAGAGTAGCCTCTATGCAATTATTTCAAAATTATAATGCAACTTTATGATTTCCTAAGCAAGGAGACTGGGACTTGAGGCCACGGTCTCAGAATAAAGGGAAGACCTTTTAGAATGGAGATAAAGAGAAACTTCATCAGCCAGACAGCGGTGAATCTGTGGAATTCACTGCCTCGGAAGGCTGTGGAGGCCAGGTCAATTGAGGATATTTAAGATGGAGATAGATATGTTCTTGATTGTCATGGAGTTGAGAAACTTATCAGCAATGACTGAGTGGAGCAGAGAAGAGTAGTTGGACAGACAAAGGATAGGGCTTTGGGAAGTTGACAGGTGAGCTATTCGTAGTCTCTGACCTGCTTTGGTAGCCACAGTATTTATATGGCTAGTCCAGTTCACTTTCTCGTCAATGGTAACCCCGAGTTGTTGGTAGTGGGGGATTCAGCAATGGTAATGTGATTGACTGTTGAGGGGTGATGGTTAGTCTGACTAGTAATTTTCTTCTCTGTGAAAATGCACTGATCCAGAGATTTATTGTCAGTCCACTGACATCAATGCTGAGAATCGTTAGCAAATAACTCTACTGGGAATCTCACAGCTCAATGCCTAGGTAGTCTGTGAGACTGTCTTTCCCAGCAAGAACATCCATTAAAAACCTTTTGGCAGTGCAGGTTTTGCTAATGCTGTGTTAAGATGCAGACATGCATTGGTGTCAGGTATTCTGCAGCTTCCAGGTCTCCAATGGTGGATCATGGGGTAACACTGGCAAAGCATTTGTTGTCCATCTCTTATTGTCGTTATGCTCAGTGGCTTGGTGGTTCATTGCAGACAGCAGTTAAACATATTACTGTGGTTCTGAAACCTCATGCAGACCATCTGCTTAAAAATAGTTGGTATCCTTTTCGGAAGGGAATGAATGAACCAAAGATTTTTGCAACAATCAATGTCTGAGCTGTCTTTCAATTCCAGAATAATTAATCAAATGTAAATGCCACCAGCTCAGACTTGAACGCATGTCCCCAGAACATTACCTTAGGCCCACAGGATTACTAGTCCAGTGACATTACCACACACCATCACCTTCCCTCAAACATGGACTGAAAGGAGGAAACATACATTGGTACCAGCAGTGGAAGTCAATGTGCCACAGAATGTGTTTACCTGTTCACCACTTGTTTGCAAGATAAATTGAAAACTAATAGTATAAACTGTCAGTTAACCAGCTAACGGTGAAAGAAGCCAATAACCACCCGAAATGAAATGAAATCTTCCATTGTCCCAGACGGCAATGGGCTGTTCTCTCATTAGACAGAGACAATAGGTGGTGACTTTAATCTGAGGGTTCACACGACTCAGGCAGTGGGTGAGATTAAGAAGGCAACACCTTCATGCTAGCCTCAGTTTATTCAGGAATTGAACTGCACTGTTGGTTTCACAACACAAGAACTGAACTAACTGAGTTAACCAGTCCCATTAACCAAATTGCCAGCAGAACTAACTAATGATCACAAGACAAACCAGGATCCAGCAGGTCAAGCCAGAGACCAGAGTCAGGGTCCTTTTCTCATCTCTTAGTAAAGAATTCAAGAATGGTATTTGTACATATCTACACTGAACCTCTGCCTTACCCAGACAGACAATAATGTGTAGCATTAGGAAATGGAAAAAGAAATGATCCTAAAATAGGAACAGAAAATGATTGGTTAAGTTATACCTGTTTTTTTTTTGCCCTGGAACCTTTCAAATGAAAAAAATAAAGTAACTATGGTGTTGAAGGTGGCTATTTGGCCCATCAAATCCAGGCCGAGTTTAGAGCTGTTCACTGCCTTGCTGTATTCCTCAAGCTTATTTCACTCAAGCACCCATCAATGTTACAACAGTTTGTGTTATACTAGTTAGCATTTCTTCATTAATCCTCAATAGATTTTATTAGTGATTCTTATGTAAAAGTAAGGTGCAGGAAACCAGTGTTTCGGTGCAGGCTTCCTTGTCGATGCCTCGCTGCATGTTGCTGTGGTATATTTGTAATGAGGTTCCTGTTTGCTTTCACAGAGGAAGAACCTGAAGAAGGTACACAGCTCAGTGGTTGCTTTGTTCTCAGTCTCTTTCTGTACCAAAATCTGGCGCAGGTGATAGAAAACCTTTACTTTTCCTTCCCACTCCAACCCAAACCTTTAAATCCACTCAAAGAAGCATTACATGAGCCTTAGACTGTCAAGCTGAGCTGTGGTGTGTTTACTCTTGATTCTGCATCCTAATAACTGTCTGCTTTAACTTTCCATTGAGTGTTACCTTTGGATGGAGTACAGAAGTTGCTGGAAAAACCCAGCAGATCTGGCAGCATCTGTGAAAAAAAAATCAGCCTTAACGTTTTGGGTCCGGTGACACTTCCTCAGAACAGATGGTAGCTAGGAATGCGTCAGTTTATGTGCAGACAACAGGGAGTGGGATGGGGTAGGGAGTAAATGATAGGATAAAGGATAGAGCCCAAAGGGACAGAAGAGCAGCTGGACAGATAAAGGAGGTGATAACGATCTGGCAGGCTATTTGATAACAAGGCCTGGTGTGTGGGGTAGGGGGTCCCCTATTTATTATCATGTAGCCCGCCATCACACACCTCCTGTTGTTCATTACTAACAGTCCCCATTAACAGCTATTTGCCCTTCTAGCTAGATCGTTATCAACTCCTTTGTCTGTCCAACTACTCTTCTCTCTCTTTGGGCTCTATCCTTTACTCCCTAGCTCATTCCCCTTCTTTATTTTCTGCATATAAACCAACATTTTCCAAGCTACCATCAGTTCTGAGGAAGGGTCACTGGACCCGAAACGTTAACTCGGATTCGTTTTTCACAGGTGCTGCCAGACCTGCTGAGCTTTTCCAGCAACTTTTGTTTTTGTTCCTGATTTACAGCATCTGAAATTCTTCCAGTTTTTACCTTTAGACTAATTACTTACTTGATTCTGACAGAATTAAAGAAGATTGTAAAATAATAAGGGATATAAGACAGTTAACAGTAGTTGTCGTTTCCCTATGATGGTGTGTAATGAACCTCCAGAGGAAGTGATTGAATGAGGCACAATTACAACGTTTACAAGACATTTGGATAAGTACACGAACAGGAAAGGTTTGGAGGGATATGGGCCAGGAGCAGGCAGATGGGACTAATTTGGGATTACAAGGTGTAGAGCTGGATGAACACAGCAGGCCAAGCAGCATCAGAGGAGCAGGAAAGATGACGTTTCAGGCCTAGATCCTTCTCAGTTCCTACTATCTCTGGGACTAATTTGGTTTGGGATAATGTTTGGTATGGCCTGGTTGGACCGAATGGTCTGTTTCCATGCTGCATGACTCTATGACTTCATGACTATGCTAACCTAATCTCTTATGCAGAGGCACCAGGGAAGACAACATATTTTATCTCTCAGAGATAATGGGAACTGCAGATGCTGGAGAATTCCAAGATAATAAAATGTGAGGCTGGAGGAACACAGCAGGCCAAGCAGCATCTCAGGAGCACAAAAGCTGACGTTTCGGGCCTAGACCCTTCATCAGAGAGGGGGATGGGGAGAGTGAACTGGAATAAATAGGGAGAGAGGGGGAGGCGGACCGAAGAGGGAGAGTAAAGAAGATAGGTGGAGAAAGTGTAGGTGGGGAGGTAGGGAGGGGATAGGTCAGTCCAGGGAAGACGGACAGGTCAAGGAGGTGGGATGAGGTTAGTAGGTAGATGGGGGTGCGGCTTGGGGTGGGAGGAAGGGATGGGTGAGAGGAAGGACAGGTTAGGGAGGCAGAGACAGGTTGGACTGGTTTTGGGATGCAGTGGGTGGGGGGGAAGAGCTGGGCTGGTTGTGTGGTGCAGTGGGGGGAGGGGACGAACTGGGCTGGTTTAGGGATGCAGTAGGGGAAGGGGAGATTTTGAAACTGGTGAAGTCCACATTGATACCATATGGCTGCAGGGTTCCCAGGCGGAATATGAGTTGCTGTTCCTGCAACCTTCGGGTGGCATCATTGTGGCAGTGCAGGAGGCCCATGATGGACATGTCATCAAGAGAATGGGAGGGGGAGTGGAAATGGTTTGCGACTGGGAGGTGCAGTTGTTTGTTGCGAACTGAGCGGAGGTGTTCTGCAAAGCGGTCCCCAAGCCTCCGCTTGGTTTCCCCAATGTAGAGGAAGCCGCACCGGGTACAATGGATGCAGTATACCACATTGGCAGATGTGCAGGTGAACCTCTGCTTAATGTGGAATGTCATCTTGGGGCCTGGGATGGGGGTGAGGGAGGAGGTGTGGGGACAAGTGTAGCATTTCCTGCGTTTGCAGGGGAAGGTGCCGGGTGTGGTGGGGTTGGAGGGCAGTGTGGAGCGGACAAGGGAGTCACGGAGAGAGTGGTCTCTCCGGAAAGCAGACAGGGGAGGGGATGGAAAAATGTCTTGGGTGGTGGGGTCGGATTGTAAATGGCGGAAGTGTCGGAGGATAATGCGTTGTATCCGGAGGTTGGTAGGGTGGTGTGTGAGAACGAGGGGGATCCTCATCGCTCCGCCCACAACCTCCACAGCCTGCAACCCCAGAGGAGACAGCCACACTGAACCCTGCCGCATCTTCACCATCCCCCCAGACCTCCCACTGACTGAGGACGAACTGTCAGTCCTTAGCAAGGGGCTCACCTTTGTCCCCCTACAACCACACATCAACGAATACCAGTCACGGTCGGACATAGAGCAGTTTTTCCGCCGTCTTCGCCTCCATGCCTACTTCTTCAACCGGGAACCCAACCCTCCTTCCACTGACCCCTTCACCCGCTTCCAACACAAGTCCTCCTCCTGGACACCACCCCCAGGCCTCCTACCCTCCCTCGACCTCTTCATCTCCAACTGCCGTCGAGACATTAACCGCCTCAACCTCTCCACCCCTCTCACCCACTCCAACCTCTCCCCCGCAGAACGGGCAGCCCTCCGCTCCCTCCGGTCCAACCCCAACCTCACCATCAAACCCGCAGACAAGGGTGGCGCAGTGGTAGTATGGCGCACTGACCTCTACATCGCGGAGGCGACGCCAACTCTCCGACACCACCTCCTACCGCCTCCTCGATCATGACCCCACACCCGAGCACCAAACCATCATCTCCAACACCATTCACGACCTCATCACCTCAGGGGACCTCCCACCCACAGCCTCCAACCTCATTGTTCCCCAACCCCGCACGGCCCGTTTCTATCTCCTTCCCAAAATCCACAAACCTGCCTGCCCTGGTCGACCCATCGTCTCAGCCTGCTCCTGCCCCACCGAACTCATCTCCACCTATCTGGACTCCATTTTCTCCCCTTTGGTCCAGGAACTCCCCACCTACGTCCGTGACACCACCCACGCCCTCCACCTCCTCCAGGACTTCCAATTCCCTGGCCCCCAACACCTCATATTCACCATGGACGTCCAGTCCCTGTACACCTGCATTCCGCATGGAGATGGCCTCAAGGCCCTCCGCTTCTTCCTGTCCTGCAGGCCCGACCAGGCCCCCTCCACCGACACTCTCATCCGCCTAGCTGAACTCGTCCTCACACTCAACAACTTCTCTTTTGACTCCTCCCACTTCCTACAGACTAAGGGGGTGGCCATGGGCACCCGCATGGGCCCCAGCTATGCCTGCCTCTTTGTAGGTTACGTGGAACAGTCCCTCTTCCGCACCTACACAGGCCCCAAACCCCACCTCTTCCTCTGGTACATTGATGACTGTATTGGCGCCGCCTCTTGCTCCCCAGAGGAGCTCGAACAGTTCATCCACTTCACCAACACCTTCCACCCCAACCTTCAGTTCACCTGGGCCATCTCCAGCACATCCCTCACCTTCCTGGACCTCTCAGTCTCCATCTCAGGCAACCAGCTTGTAACTGATGTCCATTTCAAGCCCACCGACTCCCACAGCTACCTAGAATACACCTCCTCCCACCCACCCTCCTGCAAAAATTCCATCCCCTATTCCCAATTCCTCCGCCTCCGCCGCATCTGCTCCCACGATAAGACATTCCACTCCCGCACATCCCAGATGTCCAAGTTCTTTAAGGACCGCAACTTTCCCCCCACAGTGATCGAGAACGCCCTTGACCGCGTCTCCGACATTTCCCGCGACACGTTCCTCACACCCCGCCCCCGCCACAACTGCCCCAAGAGGATCCCCCTCGTTCTCACACACCACCCTACCAACCTCCGGATACAACGCATTATCCTCCGACACTTCCGCCATTCACAATCCGACCCCACCACCCAAGACATTTTTCCATCCCCTCCCCTGTCTGCTTTCCGGAGAGACCACTCTCTCCGTGACTCCCTTGTTCGCTCCACACTGCCCTCCAACCCCACCACACCCGGCACCTTCCCCTGCAACCGCAGGAAATGCTACACTTGTCCCCACACCTCCTCCCTCACCCCCATCCCAGGCCCCAAGATGACATTCCACATTAAGCAGAGGTTCACCTGCACATCTGCCAATGTGGTATACTGCATCCACTGTACTCGGTGCGGCTTCCTCTACATTGGGGAAACCAAGCGGAGGCTTGGGGACCGCTTGGCAGAACACCTCCGCTCAGTTCGCAACAAACAACTGCACCTCCCAGTCGCAAACCATTTCCACTCCCCCTCCCATTCTCTTGATGACATGTCCATCATGGCCTCCTGCACTGCCACAATGATGCCACCCGAAGGTTGCAGGAACAGCAACTCATATTCCGCCTGGGAACCCTGCAGCCATATGGTATCAATGTGGACTTCACCAGTTTCAAAATCTCCCCTTCCCCTACTGCATCCCTAAACCAGCCCAGTTCGTCCCCTCCCCCCACTGCACCACACAACCAGCCCAGCTCTTCCCCCCCACCCACTGCATCCCAAAACCAGTCCAACCTGTCTCTGCCTCCCTAACCGGTTCTTCCTCTCACCCATCCCTTCCTCCCACCCCAAGCCGCACCCCCAGCTATCTACTAACCTCATCCCACCTCCTTGACCTGTCCGTCTTCCCTGGGCTGACCTATCCCCTCCCTACCTCCCCACCTACACTCTCTCCACCTATCTTCTTTACTCTCCATCTTCGGTCCGCCTCCCCCTCTCTCCCTATTTATTCCAGTTCCCTCTTCCCATCCCCCTCTCTGATGAAGGGTCTAGGCCCGAAACGTCAGCTTTTGTGCTCCTAAGATGCTGCTTGGCCTGCTGTGTTCATCCAGCCTCACATTTTAATATTTTATCTCTCATTAGTATTCCTTTAAAAATTCTGCAACTATCTGTGTCAGCACACATTAGCATATCTGGATATTGACTTGGACTGTGGGACTTATTCTCCTATCTAGATTTCTCAAAGAAGATAGATATAGAAAGGGGGACATGTGACAATTGTATTGAATCTATAACATAACCACAGGTTATGCAGTCAAACCAGGCTATGCCGTGGGTTATATTCCACATGAATCTCTTCCCCCTCCAATTTGTTTCACCCAACAACGTGTCCTTCTATGCCATTCTCCCTCATGTGTTTTCCCTGAAATGAATGAATGCCATTCTTTTGTAGAGTTTTGGAGGCTGTGGCCAGCTTTTAAAAATTGTGAATGTGACCCAGAATCAGAGATTCTGCCTCCATGTATGGCAGATCTCATTTTCAATGGTAGAGCAAAAGGTGCAGGACACTGAAGAGGGAAACCTGAACTCAGCAGATTCACCTTAAGTTGATGTTATGCTCAAACAGGCTCCATTTTAATGTAGCAAGCATCTTATCCTAAAGTGTGGGAGTTAAGATATTGATAGAGTAGTCACAAATACTCTTGAAAAGAGTATGGAACTGTCAGTTTGCAAGTTAATTAAATCCCCAACCCTTTAAAAAAATAAGAAAAATCAACTTTTGCCAATAAGAGCTAAAAAAAACTCAAGCTGTAAAATTATTTAAATCCCAAGCCCTTTAAAAATAGTAGAAAAAAGCTGCCAATGTCAGAGTTGACAAAACTCTGTTCAAGCAGTTTCAATAGCTGTTTGTTGATATTATCCCAAAAGTTATCATCATGTTACAGTAATGGTTATCTGCTTTTCACAACCCACAATTATTCCAGCAAGGGGTTATAAGTTCATAGTTTTATCCTGACAGCTCAAAGCCCTGATTGAAGGATTAACTGTCTTTCATTTGAATGTAAAAATTACAAGTCTTTTTTTAGACCAAGTAGTTCAGGAGATTTTAATATTCAGAATGAAGTTTCATGAGTGGAAATTTTTTTTTAACAGTGGGAGTGGAAGTTTAATAGATATTTAGATCCTTGTTTTATTTCATCTCATGTTGGCTTTTGATGTTTGCCTATGGTTGAACACTGGGTGGATGGAGGGGGTAAGGAGAAAGGGTTTTCACTATCTGTGACTCAATTTTATTTGTATAATGCTGTGCTTAAATAACTGCCTATCAATGTGCTCGTCCCTGAATGTCTATCTACGTGCCTGTTAGAAACAAGGGAAATATAACCATGAGAAAGATATTTTAGTAACCTTTTCATTAGTGTTCTTAATGCAGACCCCAAGTAGACCTTTACATTAACAATGAATTTGATGCAGAGTATGTTCTTATTTCTAATCATCTCTCTTTCTCTGCACACTCTCCTTTGCCTCGTGAAGAGGCAGAACAATATGAGCAGGAAGGTGAGCATTCTATTAATCGTCTCTTTTGCATCTGAGTAAAATCTTTGATACAAACAGCATAGTGTATTCATAGCTAACATAATCTTTTTGTTCCTGTTTTGAATGTCCTGATGAAAGACAGAGTGTGTCTGTGTATGCTTGTGTCTCTGTGTGTATGTCTGCATGTGTGCATGTATGTGTATGTGCACATGCACGTTGTACCTCTGTGTGTGCCTGTGTATGCGCATCCCTATGTTTGTGTGTATTTGTGTGTGTATATGCGTGCATGTGTGAGACTGTCCATGTGTGTGTCTCTGCCAGTGTGTGTGTGTGTGTGTGAGTGTGTGTTTGTGAATGTGTGTGTGAGTCCATGCACAACGCAACTTAAGGGCCATATATTTCATACTGCATTAATTATATGTATTTTATTAGTTATCCATTTAATGCTTTTCTTATATTTGTCACCCACCAATTCCTCGCCCTCATTACTGCCTCTTTGCAGAAGTTGAGCAACCCGAAGTAGAAGGTAGGAGACAGCAATATTTTCTCATTTAAGTGTGCCTTGGGGTCACCCAACAGAATACCACGGTTGATCGACTTTACAGTATTGATCATCCCTTTTAAAGTGTAGAGAAATGACTATTTGTTGATTAGGTAGAGTTTGAAAGATGTAGGATTTAAATATTAATTTGTATTTTCACTGTTTTACTGGTATGTTCATACAGACTCTGTTAATAGAGAATTAATAATTGGAAACAGTGACAGTGTTGGCATTTTTAAAGGTTGCAGTATCCCAAACAGATCTCTGTAAAATGCAGGTTCAGACATGCATCCTTGTACTGGTTGTCATGTCCAATTGAATAACTGAATTTAACTTTAATTCCCAGTCTTTTGCTAATGGCAGCAAATTGAATGATTAATCGTTATTTTATGCAACAGTATTCTCTTCTTTATTAATTCAGGATTCCCAGGGAAAGATCCAAGCTCCTCAGTACTTGAACAAGTGGACATTGAGAAAGATAAAAAAAATCAGAAAGTAACTTGGAGATTATAAATTCAAAGCCCACCTCAGAGATTTGAGCATTAGTTCAGAAAATCCCAGTACTGAGGGAGGGCAGCACTTTTGGAGGTGTCATCACTTAGAATTATAGAACTCCTAGAGTCTGGAAGCAGGCCATTTGGTCCATCCTAACCCTCTGAAGAGCATCCCACCCAGGCCCAGCACATCCCTGCAAACCCCATGGCTAACCCACCTAGCCTACACATCCCTGGACACTATGGGAAATTTAGCATGGCCAATCCAACCAACCTGGATAGCTTTGGACTGCAGGAGGAAATCAGAGCACGCAGAGGAAACCCACACAGACATAGGGAGAATGTGCAAACTCCACACAGACAGTCACCCAAGGGTGAGAACTGAACCTGGATCTCTGGCACTGTTAAGTAGCAGTGCTAAGTACTGAGCCACTATGCCACCTCTTAAATGAGACATTAACCAAAGGCCCACCTCTCCTCTTGAGTAGATTTAAAAGATTTGAGGGCACTTTTTCAAAGAGCAGCAGGGCAGTGCTGAGCAATATTTATCCCTCAGCCAACAACATTAAAAACCAATAGCTTATGTGCAACATATCACATTGTAGTTTCTGACTGTATACAAATTAGCTCCCACATTTCAAGGAAAAAAAGTTCCTTTTTGACTGTAAAGACCCTTAGGACTTCCTGGGGATGTGGAAGGTGGTATAGAAATGCAAGTCTATAATTTTCGTCCTAGTTGATTAGCTCAGGTTTGTGTTTTAAAAGCCTCAAGAATGTAGAAGACCTATGCCTTACAGAGTCAAAGCACTTACTAATTATACCTTCCTCTCCCACTCCTCCAATTTCTCCTTATTTTCCTCTGCTTGTCCTAAACTTTCCTATTACTCTTTTCCTCGACGTGATTGTACTGCGGGGTCTCTGACTCAGCTCAACAAGGTGAGTGTAACAAAATTATACATGTATATATCATCTAAACATCTTGCCCTTTTCTACTGAAGAAGTGACCCATTGTAATTGTGGATATTGTAGAAAATCAGCATGTTGCACATGATTATCCCTCCAAGACCCATGGAGAATCACTAGTTAATCTCCCTATGGAGGTCATTGAGTCCCCTGGGTAACAGGCATTGGCTTGACCAGCTAAAACTCATCACCTGAGTCCTTTATAAAATAGACCCAGGAGTGGGTCTGCAGAACTGTCTGTCCTGGGCTGGGACTAGCACTTGCATGCCACGAGTAGTTGCTGTATTTTGGTGTTAAATAATAAATGATGTTCCTGTCCAGTCGGATATCCTGAGTTATTATAATGATGAAGGTGAAAGAAAACAAACACATTTTGGGGTAATTCAGTTTTGGTGGACTTTTAGACGATAAGACATAGGAGCGTAAGTAATGCCATTCGGCCCATCAAGTCCACTCCGCCATTTAAATCATGGTTGATGGGCATTTCAACTCCACTTCCCTGCACTCTCCCCATAGCCCTTGATTCCTTCTGAGATCAAGAATTTATCGATCTCTGCCTTGAAGGCATTCAATGTCCCGGCCTCCACTGCACTCTGTGGCAATAAATTCCACAGGCTCCCCACTCTCTGGCTAAAGAAATGTCTCTTCATTTCCATTTTAAATTTACCCCCTCAAATTCTAAGGCTGTGCCCACAGGGCCTAGTCTCTCCTCCTAACGGAAACAACTTCCCAGCGTCCACCCTTTCTAAGCCATACATTATCGTGTAAGTTTCTATTAGATCTCCCCTCAACCTTCCAAACTCTAACGAACACAATCCCAGGATCCTTAGCTATTCATCGTATGTTAAAACTACCATTCCAGGGATCATCCGTACTTCTGCTTTACAAATTTTCTCACCGTTTAGAAAATAGTTCATGCCTGTTTCTTTTTACCAAAGTGCAAAACCTCGCATTTGCTCACGTTGAATTTCATCAGCCATTTCCTGGACCACTCTCCTAAACTGTCTAAATCTTTCTGCAGCCTCCCCACCTCCTCAGTACTACCTGCCTGTCCACCTATCTTCGTATCATCGGCAAACTTCGCCAGAATGCCCCCAGTCCCTTTATCCAGACTTTTGGACTGGGTTCCCCAGAACTCAGTGAAATTTATGACAAATTCTGTTTATTCATGGGTGCAGATTGCAACCTTGACAATATTGTAGTGTTGTTCCTGAGTGGCTCCTTCACGACGGCCTTGTTAGGTACCAGAGACAAGAGGACTGGTGTTCCAAAACCCACAATGTGCTGAGCTAGGTCAGCTGCTGAGCTATTGTCAGTTCAGTTTGAGCTATAGATTAGATAGAACAGGCAGGGTGCACACTCCTGATTGTTTATTCTTTCTCTTTCATTCTTTCATGCAATGTGGCCATCACTGGCAAGGCCAGCTGTTGCTTGCACATCTCCAACCTCCCCTGAGTTGAGTGGCTTGCTAGGCCATATTAATGGTTAGTTAAGAGTCAGGCACTGTTGTCAGATTGTTGTGGATTTGGAGGCCAGAGTGGGTAGGAAGGCAGATTTTCTTTCCCAAAAACATTAATGAACCATCAGTTCAGGTTAGTCTTATAGCATCATTACTAAGACTAGCTTCATATTTCAAAAAGTGAATTGAACTTGAATTCCACCAACTATCTGGGCATAGTCCAGTGACATTACCATTGTGTCATCATCTTCCCCATTCAGTGAAGCCTAATGTTGAGTGAGGTTGACTGCAGTTACACAATGTGCTCACACCCACCTTAAGCTAAGAAGTCACAATTAGTCAAGTGTGAAACAAATCTCCACAGGAGTTGGGGAGAAACCTGGAGGTGACCATGCATTCATTTTTTATACATATAAATACACTGGGCAACACGGTGGTTCAGTGGTTAGTACCACTGTCACACAGAACCAGAGAGCCATGTTCAATTCCACCCTCATGTGACTGTCCGTGTGGAGTTTGTACATTCTCCCCTTGTCTACATGGGTTTCCTCTGCGTGCTTGCTTTCGTCTCACGGCCCAAAGATGTGCAGCTTAGGTGGATTAGCCATAATAATTTGCCCCATGATTTGCAGGCTAGGTGGGTTAATCATGGGAAATGTAGGGTTACAGGGGGTGGGTCTGTGTTTGGAGGGGTGGTGTAGATTCTTATATTTTATTCCAGATTTATTGATGAATTGAGATTTGTCCAGCCACCAAGGATTGAGCTTACATCTGCATAGCATTAGCTAGTAACATAACTATTCTGCTACCAAGCCATATTATCTCTGTTATATTATTCCACACTTTTGCAACCATGAGAACCATTTTGTGGCCAAATCACATTGTAAAGCCCACAAGATTACTGTAAATGTACACTGATGAACCAACAGATGTACAAATAGACTAATCCCAATTACTCCTCAACTTGTGACAGAGAAGTCTGGAACTGACAAGGGGAGCCCGACACTGGGATATCTTTCATTCCAGTGAAGTCTTCATGCCCTTCCCTGCAAGCTGCTCAAAACATACAACCAATGGATAATGGGAACTGCAGATGCTGGAGATTCCAAGATAATAAAATGTGAGGCTGGATGAACACAGCAGGCCAAGCAGCATCTCAGGAGCACAGAAGCTGACGTTTCGGGCCTAGACCCTTCATCAGAAAGGAGGATGGGGGGAGGGAACTGGAATAAATAGGGAGAGAGGGGGAGGCGGACCAAAGATGGAGAGAAAAGAAGATAGGTGGAGAGAGTGTAGGTGGGGAGGTAGGGAGGGGATAGGTCAGTCCAGGGAAGACGGACAGGTCAAGGAGGTGGGATGAGGTTAGTAGGTAGCTGGGGGTGCGGCTTGGGGTGGGAGGAAGGGATGGGTGAGAGGAAGAACCGGTTAGGGAGGCAGAGACAGGTTGGACTGGTTTTGGGATGCAGTGGGTGGGGGGGAAGAGCTGGGCTGGTTGTGTGGTGCAGTGGGGGGAGGGGATGAACTGGGCTGGTTTAGGGATGCAGTAGGGGAAGGGGAGATTTTGAAACTGGTGAAGTCCACATTGATACCATATGGCTGCAGGGTTCCCAGGCGGAATATGAGTTGCTGTTCCTGCAACCTTCGGGTGGCATCATTGTGGCAATGCAGGAGGCCCATGATGGACATGTCATCAAGAGAATGGGAGGGGGAGTGGAAATGGTTTGCGACTGGGAGGTGCAGTTGTTTGTTGCGAACTGAGCGGAGGTGTTCTGCAAAGCGGTCCCCAAGCCTCCGCTTGGTTTCCCCAATGTAGAGGAAGCCGCACCGGGTACAGTGGATGCAGTATACCACATTGGCAGATGTGTAGGTGAACCTCTGCTTAATGTGGAATGTCATCTTGGGGCCTGGGATGGGGGTGAGGGAGGAGGTGTGGGGACAAGTGTAGCATTTCCTGCGGTTGCAGGGGAAGGTGCCGGGTGTGGTGGGGTTGGAGGGCAGTGTGGAGCGAACAAGAGAGTCACGGAGAGAGTGGTTTCTCCGGAAAGCAGACAGGGGAGGGGATGGAAAAATGTCTTGGGTGGTGGGGTCGGATTGTAAATGGCGGAAGTGTCGGAGGATAATGCGTTGTATCCGGAGGTTGGTAGGGTGGTGTGTGAGAACGAGGGGGATCCTCTTGGGGCGGTTGTGGCGGGGGCGGGGTGTGAGGGATGTGTCGTGGGAAATGCGGGAGACGCGGTCAAGGGCGTTCTCGATCACCATGGGGGGAAATTCCACTCCCGCACATCCCAGATGTCCAAGTTCTTCAAGGACCGCAACTTTCCCCCCACGGTGATCGAGAACGCCCTTGACCGCGTCTCCCGCGACACATCCCTCACACCCCGCCCCCGCCACAACTGCCCCAAGAGGATCCCCCTCGTTCTCACACACCACCCTACCAACCTCCGGATACAACGCATTATCCTCCGACACTTCCGCCATTTACAATCCGACCCCACCACCCAAGACATTTTTCCATCCCCCTCCCCTGTCTGCTTTCCGGAGAGACCACTCTCTCCGTGACTCCCTTGTTCGCTCCACACTGCCCTCCAACCCCACCACACCCGGCACCTTCCCCTGCAACCGCAGGAAATGCTACACTTGTCCCCACACCTCCTCCCTCACCCCCATCCCAGGCCCCAAGATGACATTCCACATTAAGCAGAGGTTCACCTGCACATCTGCCAATGTGGTATACTGCATCCACTGTACCCGGTGCGGCTTCCTCTACATTGGGGAAACCAAGCGGAGGCTTGGGGACCGCTTTGCAGAACACCTCCGCTCAGTTCGCAACAAACAACTGCACCTCCCAGTCGCAAACCATTTCCACTCCCCCTCCCATTCTCTTGATGACATGTCCATCATGGGCCTCCTGCACTGCCACAATGATGCCACCCGAAGGTTGCAGGAACAGCAACTCATATTCCGCCTGGGAACCCTGCAGCCATATGGTATCAATGTGGACTTCACCAGTTTCAAAATCTCCCCTTCCCCTACTGCATCCCTAAACCAGCCCAGTTCGTCCCCTCCCCCCACTGCACCACACAACCAGCCCAGCTCTTCCCCCCCACCCACTGCATCCCAAAACCAGTCCAACCTGTCTCTGCCTCCCTAACTGGTTCTTCCTCTCACCCATCCCTTCCTCCCACCCCAAGCCGCACCCCCAGCTACCTACTAACCTCATCCCACCTCCTTGACCTGTCCGTCTTCCCTGGACTGACCTATCCCCTCCCTACCTCCCCACCTACACTCTCTCCACCTATCTTCTTTACTCTCCATCTTCGGTCTGCCTCCCCCTCTCTCCCTATTTATTCCAGTTCCCTCCCCCAATCCTCCTCTCTGATGAAGGGTCTAGGCCCGAAACGTCAGCTTCTGTGCTCCTGAGATGCTGCTTGGCCTGCTGTGTTCATCCAGCCTCACATTTTATTATCATACAGCCAATGGAGCTTGTTCCTCTACACATCTAGTTTTAAACACAAAATAACTAAACCTATTTCTTTTGCTCTTGTTTCCTCTTCTTCCCTGAGTGGAATGGAGGGAGGTGGCGTATTTATAAACTCCTTCACAGTTTACATGAAGTGCTCATGCCTGTTCATGGGCAGGTTCAAATTCAATTTTTGCAACTAGGTGGTGAAAGGTACTTTCTACTGTCTGCAAACCTGCATGAATGGTGTGATTCAGACATGGAAAACAATGGAGGCGAACACTGTGTTACCTTATTTGGGAATGACCTGTCAGACTGGGCCCAGAGTGCCACAATACATTAAGCATGTAGCCCATCTCTGGCACACACAGTGATCCTCTGCTATCAGGTGCTGCTGGGCTATTGGCCATAGGAATTTATGAACACATCCCCTCTGTTTGGAACTTTAGATAAACAGCAGTATGCAAATCTCTGTGTGATGCTTGTCCCTTATGTACCATTCAAAGCGCTCCTGGTGACTGAGATAACAAGGTGTAGAGCTGGATGAACACAGCAGGCCAAGCAACAGAGGAGCAGGAAGGCTGACCTTTCGGGCCTAGACGCTTCTTCAGAAAGGCTCCTAGTGACTGCGAGTTTTGAATGAGATTCAGAAGCAAATCTCTCAAAAATTAACTCTTCTCTTTTCTTCCCTCTGTGCTCACAGAAGAGGAACGGCCCAGACCAAAGTAAGGATCTTGAATTTATGCTTAAGGCTTCATTTATCCAAGTCTATCCCTCAGAGAGACTGTGGGATTGAAATCAGTAAAAACTGCATCCTAAAAGATCATGCAGACTGAATATCAAAATGCAAGTTGTCAGAGATAGAGTAGTTCTTCAGTTTACAGAATGTTTACTGAGTGAGAGCATTACTTGATGAGGGCAAAAGTCTCTGCTTTTCTGTAGTTTTCCAGCATTGGATCAGGTTTTTCTATCACCTCATACCTTCCTATTCTGGAGACTGTTGATTCTGGTCAAGCTTCTTTTCAGGGTGTCATCCAGATGGCTGAATGTGTGCCCTTCATTTCTGAACCTTGATGGGTGAGGGTTAACAGGCAGTTTGACTGCAGAAAGCCTAAGCTCATCCATGTCCGACTTCCACATTCTCCCACAGTAGACAACGCCCCTTGCTTTCGCATTTCCCTCCTCCAGCATTGATGAATGGAGTTGATTGTGATGGGAAAAGGGTTTATTTAGAGAATTAAAATGGGTGCATTTATATTTGCAGACAAGTTACACAGAGATAGGCCGAAAATAGTTTAAACCAAGCCAATCAGCAGAAAGCTCATACGACTGGGTAGAATACAAGTTTTACACTTTGCCTAAGTTTGGTCTCTACTGACTTCAAAATCAGCCTGGCTTCCAAGCACAAAGGTTTTTGAATGCCAGTTTTCATTAAGTTTGCTCCAAAATTGGTGTAAACCTTAGCAACAGGACATAACAGGTCTGTTGAAGATGGTTTCACAAGTGGTGGCAGTGGAATGAACTTCCTGAGGAAGTGGTAGAAAGATATTTGGATAAGTACATGAACAGGAAAGGTTTGGAGGGATATGGGCCTGGAACAGATAGGTGGGACTAGTTTAGTTTGGGATTATGTTCAGCATGGACTGGTTGGACTAAAAGGCTTGTTTCTGGGCTGTAACGCTCCCTTTTGTCTCTCTCAGGCTCGTTGTGCCTCAGATTTCTGGCCCCAAGATTCCTGATGGAGAAAGGGTTGACTTTGATGTAAGTTTTCACTGGTATTTTGGAGTTGGTTTGATCATTGGATAATTCCTATAATTCGGTTAGGAGTTCCAAATCAACCAAAGTGGTGTCTGATGGATGTGGGAAGAAAGTGAGCAGGTAAGGATTGAGGAATGTGGGTAGAAGGTGAAGACTGAGGGAAATGGAGAGAAGCTGGATAAAACACATAAGATTTAGAAGCAGAGGTAGACCATTCAGCCGATCAGCATAGGTGGAAATTGAGAAATTTGGGGTGAATGAGGGAACTGAGGGATGCATGGAGAAGTTCCTTACATGGAAATGGAGAGATATGGGGACAGGATTGGGATTGAGGAATATGGAAAGAAGGTGCATCGGTGGGTTCTAACAGAAATGAGGAAAAAGTGGGAATTGAGCGATTTGGAGAAAATGTGCAAAGGTCAGACTCAAGGTATATGGGGAGAAGGTGTACAAATGAGAATTGAAGGATATGGGGAGAAAGTAGGAATTAAGGGATTTGTATTGAAGGTGGATATTGAGGGATATGGGGAGAAGGTGGAAATTGAGGGATATGGGGAGAATATGATGATTGAGGGCTATGGGGAATCTTAAGAGCTATATCTAACTCCATCTTGAAAATATTCAAGCTACATAAGTACATGATGGAGAAACGAATAGAAGGAGGTGCTGATAGCATGAGTTGAAATCCAGAGGGAAGAAAATCCTAAACACCAGCATGGACTAGATGGGCTGAATGGTTTACTCCTGCACTGTATTTCTTCTCAATTGAAGGAAAGGGGCAGACTGGCAGGCAGCTCCAGTAAGATTGCAATGATGAGGCTCCAAACAGCAACAAAAGTGCAAAAGATTATCTAAAGCAGTGGGGGGGGGAGAAGGTAACTGCATTAAATCCTCTCTTTGGTAAGATATTAAAACATCCTACTGCAGTAGTTTCTTCCAGTTAAAGCTTAATGATGGTTTACTGAGCTTTGATCTATTTATTGTTCACTTCCTCTTTTTGTAGGATATTTACAGGAAGCGCATGGAAAAAGATCTCCTGGAACTCCAGACTCTGATTGATGCCCATTTTGAGCAGAGGAAAAGGGATGAGGAAGAACTGATTGCCTTGAAGGAGAGAATTGTAAGTGCCCATCAGAACCTGACCATAGCTCAGTGTTTCCAACACTGTCTGTGGGATTTGACAAAACCGGGACAAATCCTGGATAGTGTTTTACACATAAATATATATATAATCAGGACTCCCTTAGTAAATCTTAGACCATTAGCCCCTGTAGAAAAGAACCTACCAGCCTCAATGCAAAGCACATTCGGTGGCTATGGATCATTTCTGACCTCCTAATTTGCTCAAAAAATTAAACAAAGAAGTGTGGAGCTGGAAATCTCAAAAAGAATCAAAAATTACTACAGAAACTCAGCAGGTCTGGCAGCATCACTGGAGAGAGTTAATGTTTTGAGTTCAGTGACCCCTCTTGAGAAAAGTTTTTTTGTCTCATAATTTGTTCACTGTGGTAATTCTCTGTCTTTCTTTTCTCTTGTGAAGAAGAACAATTATCCATAATGTCCACGGATGAGCATGTTGGGTGGATTAATCATGAGAAATGCAGGGTTATGGGGATAGGGTGGAGGAGGGGGGGGGGTGCGGCTCAGGGTCAGACGCTCTTAGGAGTGTGGTGTGAACTCAATGGGCCGAATGGCCTGCTTCCACACTGGAGGGATGCTCTGACTCTAACTACATTCATTATTGCCCATTTTGGCACATGGCAATGCATATCCATGTTTTGTTGGTCAGCATTTGCTTTGTTGGCTGTGGGTGTTACTAGGTGGGCCAACATTTATTGCCAATCTCTAGTTGCCCTTGAGAGTGCTTGTTGACTATCTCTGAGAGCAATTACTAATCAACTGCATTGTTGTGTGTCCGGAATCACGTGTAGGCCACACCTGGGTAAAGATGGAAATCTCCTTCCCCAGAGGGACATTAGTGAACCAGGTGGCTTTAGGACATGATCTCTGAGTTTTGTGATCCATTAACACCTATTAGCCAGACGGTAAAGCCGATACAAATAGCCAACAAGATATATTTGTCTTGTGTACTTCAAAATGGAGTTCCAAAATGACCATTTTCAACTATTACTGTTATTTTTTCCCCTCTGGGCAATAAGACTCACACTTTATAACAGATTTATTCACGAAATCTAAATTTCTCCAGTGGCTGGGCTTTTATGACAATCGTCATCATTAGACTTTGAATTCCAGATTTTCCTTTTCACTACTGAATTCAATTTCCACCATCTGCTGTGGTGTGATATGAACCCAGCAAATCCACAAACCTGCCTGCCCTAGTCGACCCAATGTCTCCACCTACTCCTGCCCCACCAAACTCATCTCCACCTGTCTTGACTCCATTTTCTCCCCCTTGATCCAGGAACTCCCCACCTACGTCTGTGACACCACCCACGCCCTCCACCTCCTCCAGAACTTCCAATTTCCTGGTCCCCAATACCTAATTTTCACCATGGATGTCCAGTCCCCATACTCTGCATTCCTCATGCAGGTGGCCTCAAGGCCCTCCACTTCTTCCTGTCCCACAGGCCCGACCAGTCACCTCGACCAACACCCTCATCCGCCTAGCCGAACTCGTCCTCACCCTCAACAAGTTCTCTTTTGATTCCTCCCACTTCCTACAGACAAAGGGGGTGGCCATAGGTACCCGCATGGGCCCCAGCTATGCCTGCCTCTTTGTAGGTTACGTTGAACAGTCTCTCTTCCGCACCTACACTGGACCCAAACTCCACCTCTTCCTCCGTTACATTGATGACTGTATTGGCACCGCCTCTTGCTCCCAAGAGGAGCTCGAACAGTTCATCCATTTCACCAACACCTTCCACCCCAACCTCAAGTTCACCTGGGCCATCTCCAACACATCCCTCACCTTCCTGGACCTCTCTGTCTCCATCTCAGGCAACCACCTAGAAACCAATATCCATTTCAAGCCCACTGACCCCCACAGCTACCTAGAATACACCTCCTCCCACCCACCCTCCTGCAGAAATTCCATCCCCCATTCCCAATTTCTTCGCCTCCGCCGCATCTGCTCCCAGGATGAGGCATTCCACTCCCGCACATCCCAGATGTCCACGTTCTTCAAGGACCTCAACCTCCCCCCCGCAATGGTTGAGAATGCCCTCAACCATGTCTCCCGCAACACATCCCTCACACCCCACCCCCGCAATAACTGCCCTCGTCCTCACATTCCACCCCTCCAACCTCCGGATACAACGCATCATCCTCCAACATTTCCACCATCTACAATCTGACCCCACCACCCAAGACATTTTTCCATCCCCACCCTTGTCTGTCTTCCGGAGAGACCACTCTCTCTAGGACTCCCTTGTCCGCTCCACACTCCCCTCCAACCCCACCACACCCGGCACCTTCCCCTGCAACCACAGGAAGTGCTACACATGCCCCCACACCACCTCCCTCACCCCCATCCCAGGCCCCAAGATGACTTTCCATATCAAGCAGATGTTCACTTGCACATCTGCCAATGTGGTATACTGTATCCATTGTACCCGGTGTGGCTTCCTCTACCTTGGGGAAACCAAGCAGAGGTTTGGGGACCACTTTGCAGAACACCTCCGCTCGGTTCCGAATAGACAACTGCACCTCCCAGTCGCGAACCATTTCAACTCCCCCTCCCATTACTTAGACAACATGTCCATCCTGGGCCTCCTGCAGTGCCACAATGATGTGACCCGAAGGCTGCAGGAACAGCAACTCATATTCTGCTTGGGAACCCTGCAGCCCGATGGTATCAATGTGGACTTCACAAGCTTCAAAATCTCCCCTTCCCCCACCACATCCCAAAACCAGCCCCGCTCCTCCCCTCCCCCCACTGCATCCCAAAACCAGTCCCGCCTCCCTAACCTGTTCTTCCTCTCACCTATCCCCTCCTCCCACCTCAAGCTGCACCTCCATTTCCCACCTACTAACCTCATCCTGCCTCCTTGACCTGTCCATCCTCCCTGGACTGACCTATCCCCTCCCAACCTCCCCACCTACACTCTCCTCTCCTCCGATCTTCTCCTCTATCCATCTTCGGTCCGCCTCCCCCTCTCTCCCTATTTATTTCAGAACCCTCTCCCCATCCCCCTCTCTGATGAAGGGTCTAGGCCCGAAACGTCAGCGTTTGAGTTCCTAAGACGCTGCTTGGCCTGCTGTGTTCATCCAGCTTCACACTTTGTTATCTTAGCCCCAGAATGTTAGCTTTGTCTGCTGGATTACAAGTCTAGCCTCCCCATCCGCAGGGAAGAATACGTGTTTCACAACCAACCTTCTTTCCTGAAGCAATTTCATCCAGTAGAGCATTGTTCAACCATTAGAACATAATCATTGACTTTGAGGATATTTGAGGACCAGTTAGACTGGTCGTCAAGATTTGCCAGCACTTCAAGATTTCACTCAAGTCTCCAGGAATTGAAGATTAATTTCCTGGAGTCTGCCAGGAAGAACCCGGGAACAATATTCTGAAACAGATTATGCATATTATTTGTTTGTTATCTATTTAAAATGGCAGGAAGTAGAAGGGAAGTCCAACTTGATAGGGGGAGTCAATTGGAAATACACTCTTTATTAAATCGTAGGACGTGGTCAGCATTTGATGCCCATCTTTGTTACTATTATTTTGCACGTTGCTACAAATGGAACATGAGTAGGCCATTTGGCTCTTCGACTACTTAACATGATCAGGGCTGAACATCCAACACAGTATCCTGTGCCTGCTTACTCCCTACACTCTTTGATCCCTTGACACTTAAGAACTGTATCGATCCCTTTCCGAAAACATTCAGTGATTTGGCTTCAACAACTTGCTGTGGCAGAGAATTCCTCAGGCTAACCACTCTCTAGGAGAAGATATGGAGTGAATGGGTTAAGGTGTGGATATAAAGACCATTCAAGTTGAAAAGCTTATTAACACTCACGCTCAGGGCTCATGTATGACACATGGCCACTTGGGAATGTGCCAAGGACATCCTATAACCATGAGACTGTGCCTCATATGTGGAGGAGAGATCTGGGTGATTGCTGGTTATGTGTATTTGACTGGATACTGTGGTGAGGTCACTGGGATAGATGTCAATCCTAATATTATAGAATTAAGGCAGAGAATGTCAACATGAAGGGAGATCGGATGGGCTGCCTCTGAACTGATCCAAGAAAAAATTTTCCCTTTCCTTTTTCCGTCTCCCCTTACTGACATACTCACAGCGACTTTGCTGTTGTAGTTGCTAACACCCAGAGGCCTGGACCATTTTCCACCCCCCCATTCTGTCTCCTAGGCCTCAGAGGGGTGCATGCCGTGGCAGCCAAGCTGCAGCTGTTTTAACATGGTATGTAATCCTCAATCTATTGTGCATACTCCCACATACGTATAAATAGAAAGCCTCATCCATGGTGAGTAATTCTTTCTGTGGCGTAATCAAATACGCTGGGTTCAACTTGACCAAATTGACTTCACTTTGCAGCTGTCAAATAGAGGGAAGATCTTTTGTCTTACTGACCTTGAATGAAGTAGGAGGAAGAGGACGAGGTCATTGCCATCGAGCCTGTCTCCCCATATGCTCTCTTTCAATAAAATCATAGCTACTCTGTCCATTGATTTACCCTTGATTCTCTTAATCTATTAATCTCAGTTTTGGACATGTTTAATGACTAAGCAATCACTGTCCTCTGGGTTAGCGAAATCCAAAGATTCATAGCCCTGTAAATGAAGCAACGTTACCTCATATCAGACCTAAATGGTCAACCCCTTATCTTGGGTCCTAGTTTGCCAACATTAAGTGGCTGCCCCTGAAGCAATTCAACGAGGTGCGTGAGGATCTCAGAATGTGAAAAGTGCTGTAATGGACAATAATAGACAATAGACGCTGGAGTAGGCCATTTGGCCCTTCGAGCCAGCACCACCATTCATTATGATCATGACTGATCATCCACAATCAGTATCCTGTTCCTGCCTTATCCCCATAACCCTTGATTCCACTATCTTTAAGAGCTCTATCCATCTCTTTCTTGAAAGTATCCACAGGGTTGGCCTCCACTGCCTTCTGGGGCAGAGCATTCCATATATCCACCACTCTCTGGGTGAAGACGTTTTTCCTCAACTCTGTTCTAAATGGCCTACCCCTTATTTTTAAACTATGTTCTCTGTTTCTGGACTCACCTATCAGCGGAAACATACTTCCTGCCTCCAGAGTGTCCAATCCCTTAATAATCTTATATGTCTCAATCAGATCCCCCACATCCTCCGAAACTCAAGTGTATACAAGCCCAGTCGCTCCAATCTTTCAACATATGATAGTCCCGTCATTCCGGGAATTGACCTCGTGAACCTACGCTGCACTCGCTCAATAGCAAGAATGTCCTTCCTCAAATTTGGAGACCAAAACTGCACACAATACTCCAGGTGTGGTCTCACCAGGGCCCTGTACAGCTGCTCCTATACTCAATTCCTCTAGTTATGAAGGCCAACATGCTATTAGCTTTCTTCACTGCCTTCTGTACCTGCATGCTTGCTTTCATTGACTGATGTACAAGAACACCTAGATCTCGTTGTACTTCCCCTTTACCTAACTTGACTCCATTGAGATAGTAATCTGCCTTCCTGTTCTTGCCACCAAAGTGGATAACCGCACATTTATCCACATTAAACTGCATCTGCCATGCAGCCGTCCACTCACCTCGCCTGTCCAAGTAACCCTGTATCCTCATAACATCCTCCTCACATTTCACACTGCCACCCAGCTTTGTGTCATCAGCAAATACGCAAGCTCTTTCTCTCTGCAGACTCTTTACCTAAGTCTCAACCTCTGACTATTGTGTCTACCAGAGACATTGCCTTAAGATTAGAACGTCACTGTTTCAGGGCTGATCTGCAGATAGAGGTGGCACAGTGGCTCAGTGGGTAGCACTGCTGCCTCACAGCACCAGGGATGTGGGTTTGATTCCAGCCTTGGGCAATGGAATGCACACGTTCTCGCTGTGTCTGCGTGGTTTCCCTCTGGCTGCTCTGGTTTCTTCCCAAAGTCCAAAGATGCAGACTGACCATGCTATAGTGACCAAGGATGTGGGCGTTAGCCATGGGAAACACAGGGTTATAGTCTAGGGGGAAGGGTCTGTGTGGGAAGCTCTTCAGACAGTCAGTATGAACTCCAGGGGCTGAATGACCTACTTCTGGCCCGTAAAGATTCTATGATTTCTTCATACAGCAGCTAATGGAAGTTTGGAATTCTGCCTCCTATAAAACTTTTGAGGCCAGGACAACATGAAATACATTTTATTAGGCAAAGACACTAAGCAACATGGAACCAAGGTGATTAGCTGATACTGTGTACAGTATGATGCAGAAGGAGGCCATTTGGCCCATTGGGTCCAAGATGGCTCTCCACAAATAAATCAAATGAGTTGCTGGCACTCTCCCCAAAGCACTTCAGTTTTATTTCCCTCAAATGCCCTCATGCAATTTCCCTCTGAGATCATTCAATGTTCCCATTGCCCTCGTGAACAGGAAAATATAGGTTATTGCCACTCCCTGCTTAAGAAATTGCTCCCTTACATTTGCCTCTTGCCCCAAATCAGGATTTAAGATAGCTGTCAGCCATAATCTAATATAACAGCGGGCAAGATTTGAGGGGCTGATTGGCCTCCTTCTGCTCATATGTTCCTAGGAACATTTTGATTTCCATCTTAGCAGCCCTGGCATTGTCAACCTTAGCCTATCACTGCAGCTTCGAACTTTCCACAGCACCGTAATATGTTTTTGTTAAACTTCTAGGAACACCGGAGATCAGAGAGAGCAGAACAGCAGAGATACCGTGCAGAAAAGGAGCGTGACCGCCAAGCGAGATTGCTTGTGAGTCCTTTATATCCCTTGTTCCTCACTGGCTCCTTTCAACTGCCTGCATTTAAAATCCTTCAGTTAACTGACTGTCTCCCAAGACTCCTATTGCTTAATGAGCTTGTTCATTATTGTCTCCCCAACCCCAATTAAAGCTTCAATTTGATTTTGCGTGAAATGCAAAGCTGATTTTTTTCTTCCATTGCAATATCTGAGATGCCTGATTATGCTTGTCACTGCGAGTGGTACCAACAGTGTACACCTAAAAAATTCATGTCATTTTCTGGAAACAGGAAGAAAAAACACGCAAAGAGGAAGAAGAGGCCAAGAGACGTGCAGAGGATGATGCCAAGAAGAAGAAAGTTCTGTCTAACATGGGTGCCCATTATGGTGGTTACCTTGTTAAGGTAGGGCCTGTGCAATGACAAATACTTTGAACAGAGTAGTTCCCTGTTGCTACTAAATGGCAATGATTTTGCAGCCTTACCAGCTTGAATGCTTCCAGGAAAACAATACACTTTCGAATGTTCACCAGCTAGGATTACTTGGTCTTCCTGTCTAATATACTGCAAGGAGTGGGGTTAGCACTGAGGAATCAAACTGTTTGCTGCTGTATGAGGTTAGATGGGAGCCAGTCTGAAATGTAAAGAGAAAATGCTGGAAATCCCCAGATGGGTCAGGCACCATCAGAGGAGACAGAGAGTGAGAGAACAATAAACCCTCCAGGATTTTTATCTTCATTCTTTCATGGGATGTAGGTGTCACAAGCAGGGATAGCATTAGTTGCCCTTGAACTGAATGGCATGTTTAGCCATTTCACAGGATCGTACAGAGTCAACTGCATTGCCGTAGGTCAGGAGTCACATGCAAAAATTAAAGGTAAAGTTACCCTAATCTTACCAGACCAGAGGGTTGCTCTCTCATTAGAGAGAGACGACTCGTGGTAGTTTAACCTGCTTCAGACAAGGGGAGAGGTTGAGAAGGAGAGTTCTTTGTGGTAACCTCAGCTGATGCAGGAATCGAACCCGTGCCACTGGCATCACAAACCAGCCATTCACAGCCAGAGAGTTAAGGGTGGCAGAATGCCTTCTCCAAAAGGCATTAGTGAATCAGATGGATTTAACAACATTGTCACCAAAACTGAGACTAAATTTATATTCCAGATTTATTTACTGGAAGCAAATTCCGTCAGTTGCCATGGTAGGTTTTGAACCTGAGCTCTTAGGCCTTTCAGCTGGTTCACTAATCCAATGACTTGACCACTATGGCACCATTATCCCTCTTGAGGTTAATGACCTTTTATTGACACTAGAAACAGATGGACTGGTTCCAACAAAGTGAAAGACACAGTGGAAAAGCCTTTGCAGAGAAGACCTGAATCTCTTCAAGCTCAGGGTTCCTGGAGAAGGAGAGACATGATTTGAACAATAAACACCAGAGGTATAAAAGCATAATTGTAGATGCTGGTATTCCGCAATATAATTGGAAAGTGCTAGTTGGATGGTGAAGTCTTGATCATGGTTATGGCTTGGGGATTCTGGGTGACATTTCCCTGGTTGCCAATGCATTGTAGCCCAATCAAAATGGTGGAAAGCAGGGAATCAGGACACAACATTAGAGGGGTGCAGAAATGTCAGAGAGTTGTAGAACTGAAGGAGGTTAGGAAGGGGCCATGGAGGGATTTGAACACTGGGATGCAAATTAGTATTTCAGGGTTTTGCCAAACTTCTGAAGAAATGTCTGAGATAATGGGAACTGCAGATGCTGGAGAATCCAAGACAACAAAATGTGAGGCTGGATGAACACAGCAGGCCAAGCAGCATCTCAGGAGATGCTGCTTGGCCTGCTGTGTTCATCCAGCCTCACATTTTGTTGTTCTGAAGAAATGTCTGCTTTTTTTGTGTGCACACAGGCTGAGCTGAGACGGGGCAAAAGGCAGACAGGCCGGGAAATGAAGAAGAAAATTCTGGCAGAGAGACGCAAACCCCTCAACATTGAGCATCTCAGTGATGAGAAAATGAGGTAAAGCCATTCCGATTTTTCACCTCCCATTCCTGGCACTGAAGTTTTAGAAGGTGTTGTTGTGGAGGAAGGAATAAATTGTCATTTGGCTTTCACACTGGTTACTCACCATGATCTTAACGATTCTAAGAGAGACCAGCTCGTGGTCCAATTGACTGTCCAATTGCAAGCGGTGGGCAGCTAATGGCCATTTATTAGGTGTGATTACGGTGCTTATAAAGATTCCATTCCCCTGTTGACTGGGCCTGCAATCAACCACGTGGACAATGTCCAGGCCAACTTGATGTGCTGTGGTTAGGTGGTGGTGACAGGAGAGAATTGAGCAAGAGACCCTTCCTTCTGCTCTGTCATGGCCACCTGCTTGGACACTGCTGCAATCTGAAGGATGTCCACCCCTGAGGGTGCTACCCACCCCAGTGTCATGGCCAGGTTGCTTCCTCCTCCGTGCCATTGCACCTCCCCCTTCCTTCTTGGATTGGCCTCGCCTGTGCAGTCCCCAGCTCCCACACCCCCATCTCAAGCCACAAGAAGACTTTCCACATCAAGCAGATGTTCACCTGCACATCTGCCAATGTCGTATACTGCAGCCGCTGTACCCGTTGTAGCCTTCTCTATATTGGGGAAACCAAGCAGAGGCTTGGGGACCACTTTGCAGAACACCTGCGCTCGGTTCGCAATAAACTACTGCACCTCCCAGTCACGAACCATTTCAACTCCCCCTCCCATTCCTCAGACAACATGTCCATCATGGGCCTCCTGCAGTGCCACAATGATGCCACCCGAAGGTTGCAGGAACAGCAACTCATATTCCACTTGGGAACCCTGCAGCCCAATGGTATCAATGTGGATTTCACAAGCTTCAAAATCTCCCCCTCCCCCCACTGCATCCCAAAACCAGCCCAGCTCATCCCTGCCTCCCTCACCTGTTCTTCCTCTTGCCTATTCCCTCCTCCCACCTCAAGCCGTACCCCCATTTCCAACCTACTAACCTCATCCCGCCCCCTTGATCTGTCCGTCCTTCCCGGACTGACCTATCCCCTCCCTACTTCCCCACCTACACTCACCTTTACTGGCTCTATTCCCGCCCCTTTAACATGTCTGTTTCCTCTCCACCTATCTTCTCCTTTATCCATCGTCGATCCACCTCCCCATCTCTCCCTATTTATTTCAGAACCCTCTCCCCCTCCCCCTTTTCTGATGAAGGGTCTAGGCCCGAAACGTCAGCTTTTGTGCTCCTAAGATGCTGCTTGGCCTGCTGTGTTCATCCAGCTCCACACTTTGTTATCATGAATGAAGAGTCTGTTTCCTGCCTCTTGACTGGCGAAAGGTTCCAGAATCATAGTGATCATCTCCAATACCACAGCAATGTGACTGACTCTGAAATCACTTTGCAAACCCATCCAACCGCTACAGAAAAAAGCACTGGGGACACACCTACAACAGTGATTCCAGGAGGTGGCTCACCCCAAACCCCATCTTAAAGATGATCATAGGCAACAAATGCTAACCTTGCCCAATGGAAGCCACATCCTGAGCACAAATTTAAGTAAGTTTGTAGCCCTCAAATAACTATTTTCCATGTGCGGCTAGAAGGAATCATTCTAGCAGTAGTCCCTGGTAGGCAATCAATAACAGGAATCATGGAATCCTACAGTGCAGAAACAGGCCCTTCAGCCCAACAAGTCCACACCACCCCTCAAAGCATCCCTCAGAACCACCTAACCCACACATCCCTGAACATTACGGATAATTTAGCATGGCCAATCCACATAACCTGCATACCTTTAGACTGTGGGAGGAAACTGAGGCACCCTGAGGAAACCAATGCAGACAATGTGCAAACTCCACACAGAGAGTCGCCCAAGGGTGGACTGGAAGCTAGGTCCCTGGTGTTGTGAGGCAGGAGTGCTAATGACTGAGCCACCGTGCTGCTAACCCTTGCTGATTCTTTCCTTCCTCACTATTTCTACCTCACCAATATGTACCGAGGCCAACGGCTATTACCCTGATACCAACACAGCTTAGGTAGGCCAACTGACCAAGGAAACCATGGTACTTTCTGGCGTCTCTGCAGCCCTACTTACTCAGCATAATGCCACAGTTCTAAGTGTTATTTGTGTTTGTGTGCAGGGAGAAAGCCAAGGAATTGTGGGACTGGATGTATCAGCTGGAGTCTGAGAAGTTTGACCTGATGGAGAAGCTGAAAAGACAGAAATATGAGGTGCGTGATGATGCCAGACTGCAATGTTCCTGGCTAGAATGAACTCCAATGGAGAATCACACTTAACAGTGTAAAATTGAGCAGGGAAGGAAAAACAACTAAAAACTGCAGATGCTGGAAATCTGAAACAGAAACAGAAATTGCTGGAAAGGCTCAGCAGGTCTGGCAGCATCAGAGTCGGTATATGTGCTGGAGATTGGGTGGGGCAAGTGGACAGGAGTAAATGATAGGTGGAGATGGAGCCCAGAGAGAGAGGAAAGCAAGATAATAAAATGTGAGGCTGGATGAACACAGCAGGCCAAGCAGCATCTCAGGAGCACAAAAGCTGACGTTTCGGGCCTAGACCCTTCATCAGAGAGGGGGATGGGGTGAGGGTTCTGGAATAAATAGGGAGAGAGGGGGAGGCGGACCGAAGATGGAGAGAAAAGAAGATAGGTGGGGAGGAGAGTATAGGTGGGGAGGTAGGGAGGGGATAGGTCAGTCCAGGGAAGACGGACAGTTCAAGGAGGTGGGATGAGGTTAGTAGGTAGGAGATGGAGGTGCGGCTTGGGGTGGGAGGAAGGGATGGGTGAGAGGAAGAACAGGTTAGGGACGCAGAGACAGGTTGGACTGGTTTTGGGATGCAGTGGGTGGAGGGGAAGAGCTGGGCTGGTTGTGTGGTGCAGTGGGGGGAGGGGACGAACTGGGCTGGTTTTGGGATGCAGTGGGGGAAGGGGAGATTTTGAAGCTGGTGAAGTCCACATTGATACCATTGGGCTGCAGGGTTCCCAAGCGGAATATGAGTTGCTGTTCCTGCAACCTTCGGGTGGCATCATTGTGGCACTGCAGGAGGCCCATGATGGACATCTAAAGAATGGGAGGGGGAGTGGAAATGGTTTGCGACTGGGAGGTGCAGTTGTTTATTGCGAACCAAGCGGAGGTGTTCTGCAAAGCGGTCCCCAAGCCTCCGCTTGGTTTCCCCAATGTAGAGGAAGCCACACCGTGCAGTGGATGCAGTATACCACATTGGCAGATGTGCAGGTGAACCTCTGCTTAATGTGGAAAGTCATCTTGGGGCCTGGGATAGGGGTGAGGGAGGAGGTGTGGGGGCAAGTGTAGCATTTCCTGCGGTTGCAGGGGAAGGTGCCGGGTGTGGTGGGGTTGGAGGGCAGTGTGGAGCGAACAAGGGAGTCACGGAGAGAGTGGTCTCTCCGGAAAGCAGACAGGGGTGGGGATGGAAAAATGTCTTAGGTGGTGGGGTCGGATTGTCGATGGCGGAAGTGTCGGAGGATGATGCGTTGTATCCGGAGGTTGGTGGGGTGGTGTGTGAGAACGAGGGGGATCCTCTTTGGGCGGTTGTGGCGGGGGCGGGGTGTGAGGGATGTGTTGCGGGAAATGTGGGAGACGCGGTCAAGGGCGTTCTCGACCACTGTGGGGGGCAAGTTGCGGTCCTTGAAGAACTTGGACATCTGGGATGTGCGGGAGTGGAATGCCTCATCCTGGGAGCAGATGCGGCGGAGGCGGAGGTATTGGGAATAGGGGATGGAATTTTTGCAGGAGGGTGGGTGGGAAGAGGTGTATTCTAGGTAGCTGTGGGAGTCGGTGGGCTTGAAATGGACATCAGTTACAAGCTGGTTGCCTGAGATGGAGACTGAGAGATCCAGGAAGGTGAGGGACGTGCTGGAGATGGCCCAGGTGAACTGAAGGTTGGGTTGGAAGGTGTTGGTGAAGTGGATGAACTGTTCGAGCTCCTCTGGGGAGCAAGAGGTGGAGCCGACACAGTCATCAATGTAACGGAGGAAGAGGTGGGGTTTGGGGCCTGTGTAGGTGCGGAAGAGGGACTGTTCCACGTAACCTACAAAGAGGCAGGCATAGCTGGGGCCCATGCGGGTGCCCATGGCCACCCCGTTAGTCTGTAGGAAGTCTGTAGGAAGAGAGGAAAGCAGTTGGGCAGTCTAAGGAATGGGTAATGATCAGCCTGGGTGAATGAATAGCTGCTAAAGGGGACCATTAGTGGCTGGCAATGAGCTGTTTGAAGAACAGAAGTGCAAGAATCAAACCCTCTTGCAACCCAAATGTTGCATGTACTGATAAGTGACTGAAATTACAGCATCTGTGTAGTAGGAGCTGGAAACTGGAAGTTAGACATCAAACTTTTCATTTCTGAAATCTGGGTGCAAATCCTGCCCAGAATGATACATAAAGGATTACAGAGACAGTGTGAAATGAGACTAGACAGACTCAGTTCCAGTTCCTAACAGGCACTATAGAAAGCATTCTGTCCAGATGCATCATGGCTTGGCATAGCAACTGCTCTGCCGGAGACTCTAAGAAAGTACAGACAGTTGTGAACACAGCCCAGTCCATCACCCAAGCCAACCTACCATCTGTTGACTCCATCTATACTTTTCACTCCCTCCGGAAGTCAGCCAACAAAATCAAAGACCCTCCCACCCCCGGTTATAAACTCTTCCAACATCCTCTGTTGGGCAGAAGAAGCAAACGTGTGCCAACAGGTTCAACAGCAGCTTTTCCTGCGCAGTTATTAGATTCCCGAATAGACTTCTCAAATTTTCAATTTAATGTTAATCTGGCTATTTGTGCACCTTCTCGGCAGCTGTAACACTGTATTCCTCACTCTGTTCTATTACTGTAATGCACAGGCCTGATTTGCCTGTACTGCATGCAAAATGAAACTTTTCACCGTACCTAAGTACGTGATAATAATAAATCGAATCAAATCAAAAAACATCCATACTCAAGATCATCATGAGGAGCACGTGGTGAACAGCAGGATAATATAACAGTCTCCAGAGACAGCATACTGGACAGTATAACTCCTTACCAGGATTGTGCAGCTTAGGACCTAGGTAACAAGCAGCAGCCGTTTCTTCTCTTGAAAATAATAACATTAAGGCTTCACTTGACCTGATCAGCAGGCACAGAGGTGTTGGATGAATATTTGCTGCAGTAGGAATAAGGCCAGCAGAATAGTGGATGCACTCAACAATGCAGAGGGTGCAAAGTGGGAGTTGACTATTAGAGTGGTGGAAGGAGCGATTGTGTGAATGTTTAAAGTGATGGACGGGGTGCCGCTTACTGTATGCGGTGTCTAGCTTCTTAAGTGTTGTTAGAGCTGCACTCATCCAAGCAAAAGTGGAGTATTCCCTAACGCTCCTGACTTGTGCCTTATGGATGGTGGACAGGCTTTGGGGAGTCAGGAGGTGAGTTACTCACTGCAAAATTCTTATCTTCTGACCTGCTGTTGTAGCCACTGTACAGTTCATGTACATAATTCTTTGACATTTGCATAGGGCGATTAAGAGAGTATTTAGTACGCTTGCCTTCATTCCTCAGACCTTTTGAGTATAAGAGTTAGGATGACATGTCGAGACTGCCATAGGACATCAGTGAGGCCTCTTCTGGAGTTGTGTCCAATTCTGGTTGTCCTGTTATAGGAAAGATATTATTAAATTGGAGAGAATTCAGAAGAGATTTACCAGGATGTTGCCAGGAATGGAGGGTTTAAGTTATAAAAATAGGCAAGATAGGCTGGGACTTTGTTCACTGGAATGTTGGAGGTTGAGGGATGACCTTACAGAGGTTTATAAAATCATGAGGGGTACATATAATGAGAATGGCAAAGGTATTTTCCTTGGGGTGGGAGTGTACATTTAAGGTGAGAGGAAAAAGTTTTAAAGAGGACAGACAGTGGTTCGTGTGTAGAATGAGCTGCCACAGGAAGTGATGGAGACAGATAGAGTTACAACATTTAAAAGGCATTTGCATAAGAACATGAATGGGAAAAGTTTGGAGGGATATGGGCCAAATGCAAGCAAGTGGGACTAGTTTAGTTTGGGAATATGATCGGCATTATCTAGTTGGACTGAAGGAATTGTTTCCATGCTGTAGGACTCAATGATTCTATCACTATATGGCAAATCCATTTCAGTCTCTGGTCAATGGTATTCATAGTGAACTTTGTCAGGAAGGATTTCCACTGAGTCAGATAACCAGAATCACTTTGCAGCTAGACTGCAGGTTGAATGGAGGATACTCTGTATCTCTGAAAAGCATGATTGTAGCTACATAGCTAAGGTTATGTTCTTGCACCTGCACAATGACATCGAGAAGCTGGAACAACATGATGGACACCTGTATCGTGGCCAATACAAGTGATGCATTGTTTCCTCACACTGATTTTCACCATCAAACCTGAAAAATAACTGCAATATAGCAACAGGTCTAGACATGACCAGTCTCTTGGCACAGTCACACGGTCACAGAGAGAGCCCTTACTTTGATTGCTAATGCTCCCTCCCTTCACCAACAAGTCACTTTACTGTTTTATTTTAGAAAGAAATATGCATTGGTAGGTAGGAGTATTGGATTTCTGGGTCATGCACCATCATCAAATTTGTTTCTTTTAGCATTTTTACAGGCATGATAACACATTGATCGGCCTCACTTTCTTGCATGCTTCATCTATTTAAAGGCTTCTTTCAACAAAACATTTCTGTTTCTTCCCGATTAAAGTACTCCACAGCAGAGTTCAGATACTTTTCAGAAATAACTATATGTCTTTAAATGCCATTTGTGCTAGGACTGTCTCCCAAGGACAGGGGCAATTAGCCATGATAGCCGACGAACCTATCTGGATTCACTTAGCAGCTTGAAATAACTCCCATCACCAAGTCACCCCTTATTTACTTGTGGAGAGCCCTTGATACTGATCCAGCTCCCTCAGAGCCACCTCTCAGGATGAACAGAAACCCTGACACTCCTGTTTATATCTGTCAGCCAGGGATCCCTGAATGGACCAGACTAACAGCCCCAATAAGGGAACTCGTATTCTATTAGGTCCACCCAGCTGACATTGTTACAATCACTATACAGCTCTGTCTAAAAAATACTTCCTTTGTGTTCCTAATTGCAGGATTGCTACCAAGGTAGATATATTATCTATATTGATACCAACCATCGTACTTTATCAGGAGGTCCCAACACCAAATAGGACTATTATAGACAAAACCAAACCATCAGACTTAAAGAGCTTGCTTCTGTCTTCCAGCATTGAGCTGACTTTTTTTTGTAACACACTAAAAGTTCACAACTGTCGCAATGATTACTGCCATCGGGAGTAGTGCAGGAATAATCTGCCCCTCAATCCCACCCCACCACCCAATTATATTCTAGTTAATCTGTATGTTAACCAGATCTATCCCACCTCCCTGCCTCCTCCAGATCCCAAAACTCTCTACGCACTGGCCAAAAAAAAGCAGTCTTCACACTGAAATTTTCATTGATTCCCAAAACCACAACAACTTTTGTTTGGGGAGAAGGTGTTCAGAATTTTTACCTTTGTATGAACAAGTGTTCTCTAACAGAACCCTTAAAGAGACAAGTTATAATTTGATCAAAATTAAAATGGAAAGCAGTGGAGAATCCTAGCAGGTGGGGTAGGATTGAGGGGCAGAACATTCCTGCACTACTCCCGATCATTGCCACAGTTGTGAACTTTCAATGTGTCTGGCAACATCTGTCAAGAGAGAAACAGTTAATATTTCGAACCCAATATGACTCTGCTGTTTAATTCTGAAGAAGTCTGAGCAAACTTGAAATGCTAACTCTGTAGAGGTTCTCCGGCAAAAACAGCTTTAATTTTCAGATTTCCAGCATTCGCAGTTTTGTCTAGTTTTAAGATTATAGCATGCTGTTGTGGGTTTGCCACAGCAGGGGATTACTGAATTCCAATGATCAACAATGCCTGTCAGCTTTTCTAAGCAATGGAAAACAAACTATTCATCCATGGAACAGTTCGAAACAACTCTATGATAGAAATCTAAAATAGGAGCAGGAGTGGACTATACTGACCTTGGAGCCTGCGTGGATATTCAGTATGAACATGGATGACTGTCCAACTCAGTCTCTCTTCCTGCTTTCTCTCCATACCCTTTTGAGCTCTTTATCGCTAAGGATTCTATCTAACTCTTCCTTGAAAATGTTCAGTGCTTCGGACACAGTCTCTTTCACTGGCAGAGAATTTTGTGATCCCTCATCTGTCGGCCCCCTCGCCTTGTAGAAAATGCCAACCAAAGAAGAACGAAGAAAGAAAGTCGATGTGCAAAACACAGGGAAAAATGTCAATCAGTTCCAGCTTCTTGGCTCTTTCCAGCCTTGCCATAACCTGGTCTCTCAAAGAGAGGAGCTAAAAATGCTATACATCCAGAAAAAAATTTACAGCAAAAATAATCTGCCTGAGGATCTATTTTAAGCCCTCCCCCATGGGAGGATCTGAACAGATACTGGGTCAGTGTCTAAACATCGCATGCATGTTTCTGTCCCTACACTAGCTGGGAGCATTGGCAGATGAAGTTATTTCAGAGATGCCAATATCTGTCAACTTTTAAAGATTTTAATAAGTTCAAACAAAACATGGTTCTTTAATAATCAAATGAAACTGCAAACTGTGACTTGCTGGTGGAGAAAGTACTCTCACCTTCCCTTTCCAGTTTAGTGCTAAAATGAGAATGATTTCACATATTCCTGCTCCTCATGTCACTCTTAGGTTATCCAATCGGTGACATGCAATTAGCATCAAGGTTATTGGCGTGAGCCAATGACACTGTCTGGAAAACAAGGGCAGTGGAACGTGTAGTGATTGTGATGAGGTCAGCTAGGTGGACCTCATAGAATATGAGTTCCTTTTTTGGGGCTATTAACCTGGTCCAATCAGGGAGCCCTGACTGACGGATTTAAGCAGGTGTGTTTCAGGTTTTGTTAATACCTGGATCTAAGGGAGCTGGATCAGTGTCAAGGTCTTTCCATGTACAAATAAAGGGTGACTTGGTGATGGAGTACCAGCTTCTGTGGAGTTATTGCAGAAAGATTTCATTAAAACAGAGGATGAACAATGCCAAAATGAAACAATCTGCCACAAAGGAGATGACTACATTCACTGAAACCCAGAAAAATACAAAATCAATTATGCATCTCCCAAAAAATACAATTCTAGTGTTTAATGCAACGCAAACAGGTGATTCTGAAGAAGGGTCATACTGGGGTTGAAATGTTAACTCTGTTTCTCTCTCTCTATAGATCTGCTCAGTTTCTCCAATGTTCTCTGAGGTTGTTTTACAGCATCTGTAGAATTTTGCTTGTGTCAAACGAGTCATTTGTTACCCTATCAGGCTAACAATCTCCCCTGCCAACCCAGGATCAAGCTTCTTCAGAAAACAACCTTTTCTGGATTTTTTGAGACCAACATTGAAAGATTGCTGGCCTACAGTGGTCAATAATTGCTCAGGCTACAGCAACCTGACTTAACCACCATTGTCACTCTTTTTTCCCTTTTCAAATTAAAGAGAGACACAAAACAAATCCTTAAGAAGGCCACTGTGTGGTCACTATCGGCGATAGAGAGAATGTAGAAGATGGTTTTGCACAGCTCAGTTACTTGTTAATACTTTCTTTTTCTTTAGCCCTTTGCGATTTCATCCTCCTCCTCCTCTCTCTGCCTGTTCTTTGTAAACTCACATCCAAATGACCATGTGTTGCAGTTAACAGGTAATTTTATCCCATTCTCATCCAGGTTCTGTATCTAATTTTCCTCCATATCCTGGGGCACTGCAGATGTTGCTCCAGAAGATAATTATGATTGAGGGAGGCCCATTGCAGTTCATCCCTTGAGGATAGCAAGAACTGTAGTTGCTGCAGTCAGAGATAATAGTGTGGAGCTGGAAGAATACAGTAAGCCAGGCAGCATCAGAGGAGCAGGAAAGTTGTCATTTTGGGTCGGAACCCTTCTTCAGAAATGGGGAGGGAGGAAGGAGCTGGTAAATCAATAGAGAGAGGAGGGGTGGGGCTGGAAAAGGTAGGTGGAATGGTGATAGGTGGATGCAGGTAGGGTGGTGGGGATTGGTCAGTGAGATAGATGGGGTGGATAGGTGAGAGAGAAGATGGACTGGTTGTGCCAGGTCAAGGAGGTGAGATGAGAGGGACGGTTGGACACGGGATGAGGCAATGGGATTTTAAAACTGGTGAATTTTTTTGTTACAGCCATTGGGCTCTTCCAGTGTCACAATGACATCACATGTGAACTTGAGGGGCCATACCTCATATCCTACTTGGGAGCCTACAGCCCAATGGCTTTAACATGGAATTCACCAGTTTTAATATCTCCCCAACATCCACCCCTTCTTCTCATCACACCTCCTTGACCTGACACAACCTGTCCATCTTCTCTCTCACCTATCTGCCCTACCCATCTCATGGACCAAACCCAACTACTCTCTACCTGCATCCATCTATCGCCATCCCACCTACCGTTCCTGAGGCCCATCCCTCCTCTCTCTATTTATTCCCCAGCTCCCTTCTCCATTCTCATTTCTGAAGAAGGATCCCAACCCGAAACATCAACTTTTCTGATCCTCTGATGCTGCCTGGCTTGCTGTGTTCCTACAGTTCACTCCTTGTTGTCACGTTCAATTAGTTTTTATTGTGGCTGCAGTGCATGCTATCTACAGAGGATTCTTATGGTGCAGTGGTAGTGTCCCTACCTTTGAGCTAGCAAGTCATGGATTCTTGTCCTACCTGCTGTCAAGGCATGTTATAATGTGCCTAACAGGTTGGGTAAAAATATCTACACTATCTACAACATGGGATGCAGCGATGTCCTTGAGTGTCCTTCAACAGCACCTCCTGAATTCTCATCCTTCCCCACCTAGTAGAGAAAGGCCAGCAGACACATGGGAACACCACCACAACTGGATCAAAATCCTGGAACTCCCTCGCTAACAGCACTAAGGGCGCATCTGCACCATACAGACTATGGTGGTTCAAGAAGGCAGCTCACCACCATCTCCTCAAGGACAACTAGGAAAGGGCAGGAACACCCACATTCCAAGAATTGATTATGTTAAATATAATCCATGGGTTTTCAGTGTTACTTAACTCTCTGGAATTTTAAGTAGATCTAATAATCACTTTAGGACTTCCTGGTAAAGTATCAATGTACCTTTTACAAGTTTGAAACTGTTTTCCTTCTTTGTCCTATTCAAGCAATGCATTATCAAGTAATTCTCTTATTTACTGTACCCATATTATTAAGCATCTAGTTTACCTTGTTCCCATCACTGTATAGACACTCCCTTTCAAAACAGAACAACTCACGTCTCTTCCAGTTTCCCTTGATAACACAGCTAACATGATCCCAGTGATGTCCTGGGCTGAGCATAGTTTAATTCGACTGGGAACCCAATGAAGTATCTACAAAATCACTTTAGTTGGCCCAAATACCCTGCAGAGGGTTTATTCCTTGCACAATGCAGCACTGACAGGCAGCAATCAGCGCAGTTTGACTTTATAAATGGTCAATGAATATGGAGGTACAGTGTCAATTTAATTTGTCTTCCTTCTTTCCTGATGGTGATAATAATAAATTGTGTGTATTCTTCCTAGATTAATCTCTTGCACAACCGTATCAATGAACATCAGAAATTGTGAGTATATCAGAAACACAGTATTATCACTAAGATATCTGTCTCTCTGTCACCCACCCCTCTTCAATGTGCACTGTTGGTCTATTCATGGAGCAGTGGTTGGGGGTGTGGTGGTGGGAGGTTGGTTAGATCAGTTGGCTGAACAGCTGGTTTGTATTGCAGGGTGACTGTTAGTTTCCTACTCTCACTGACGTTACCACAAAGATCCCACTTTCTCAGTCTCATTCCTCATCCAAAGTGCAGTGACCCCGGTGTTAAACTCACCACCAGTCATCACTCTCTTATGAGGGAACAGACCTATGTATCCTCAGGGACAATGGTGACTTTAGTTGCAATGTGATGAGATTTCATGATATGCACTCCAAAATCCAACAAGGTACTTTCACAAAGACAGATTTGCGAGAATGAGGATACAGTTCTGTAGAATGTTGCATACTTCTTCTGCTTTCCTGAAAGCAATGACAGCATCTATAGATGCCAGACATCCACAAAGTAGTGCTTGTTATTGTGATCTAACACATGACACTGAGCATGGAAGGCATCATTGTTTAATGATGCCTTATCTTTGCCCTTGCTGAATTGGGAACCACATTTAAGTACTTCCTTTTCTCTGGCTCTCTTGTCTCTCTGCCACCGCCATCTCAAATCACCAAGGCTTAAATTTTACAGCCACTTCTGTTGTACTAGGAATGGTCACTTTGTGCAACACAGACACTGGGCCTTTGGAGTCTGAGGGAACGCCCTACAGTGCTCCGTTTACGAAATGAGTCACAAAGCTAGGCAGCTTTGCTGCTTTCATACCCCAGTGTTAAATCCTCCGCAGCACCAGAATGGGATATCTATTATGTTGCCAGGGCAACAGCAGCACAAAGTCAGGCCAAAAGATGAATGAGCAGATGGAGCATCAGCTACAGATAGATCTTCAAGTGATTAAAATCATCTTTCTATGTCAACTGCTCAAAGGTTGAGAAACAAATCAACAGTTACATAACATTCTCTTAGGTGAACTGAAAATCCAAAGATGTGCAAGTTAGATGGATTGGCCATGCTAAATTTCTCAGTGTTTAGGGATGTGTTGGCTAGGTGCATTAGCCATGGGAAATGCAGGGTTACAGGGATAGGGTAGGAGGGTGGCTCTGGGTGGGATGCTATTTGGAGGGTTGGTGTGGACTCAGAGTCAGCCAGCACGGAAACAGACCCTTCAGTCCATGACGAACATAATCCCAAACTAAACTGTTCCCACCTGCCTACTCCTGACCCATTTCCCTCCAAACATTTCCTATTCATATATCCATGCAAATGTCTTTTAAACGTTGTAATTTTACCCACATCCACCAGTTCCTCGGGAACTTCAATCCACACACGAACCACCCTCTGTGTAAAAAATTTGCTTCTTGTGTCTTTTTTAAATCTTTCTCCTCTCAGCTTAAAAATATATCCCCTAGTGATGAAATCCCCAATCCAAGGGAAAATATACTTGCCATTCACTTATCTATACCCCTCATGATTTCATAAGCCTCTACAAGGTCACCACTCAAACTCCTACGCTCAAGTGAAAAAAGTCCCAGCCTAACCATATAACTCAAACCTTCCATACTCGGCAACATGCTGGTAAATCTCTTCTGAACCTTCTCTAGCTTGATAATATCGTTCCTATAACTGGGTGACCAGAACTGGATGCAGAATTCCAGAAGAAGCCTCAGCATTTTCCTGTACAACCTGAACATAACTCCTATACTCAAAGGACTAAGCAATGAAGCCTTTTTAACCATCCTGTCCATATGTGACACAATTTTAAAGAATTATGTCCCTGCACATCTAGGCCCTTTTGTTCTGCAACACTACCCAAGGCCCTACTATTATTTGTATTAATATTACTAATTGTATTAATATTACTAATTGTATTAATATACATGAATTACTATTATATAACTCCTACCATTGTTTACAAACAATGTCTACTGCTCTACCATCATCCTTTTTGGTAACTTCCTCCAAATCTCACAAGTTTGAGATGCGATTTTCTTTGCACAAAACCATGCTGACTATCCCTAATCAATTCTTGCCTAAGCGTTCATAAATTCTATCTTTTATAATAACTTCCAACAATTTACTCACAACCAAAGTCAAACTCACAAGTCTATAGTTCCCCAATTTCTCCTTCCAGCCTTTCTTAAAAAGCTTTCCCTTTAGATAAGGGAAGGCAATGGCCTAGTGGTATTATTGCTGGACTGTTGATCCAGACACCCAGATAAAGTTCTGGAGACCTGGGTTTGAATCCTGCCACGGCAATGAAATATCTGGAATAAAAAATCTAATGATGACCGTGAACTCATTGTTGATTATCAGGGAAATCCCATCTGGGTCACTAATGTCCTTTAGGGAAGGAAACCGTCATCCTTACCTGGTCAGGCCTACATATGACTCCAAACCCACAGCAATGTGGTTTACGCTGAACTACCCTCGAGGCAATTAGGGACTGGCAATAAATGCTACCTAGTCAGTGACACCCTCATCCCGTGAATGAGTAAAGCAAAAAAAACCGCACAATATTAGCCACCCTCTAGTCATCAGGTACCCCACATAAGGGGTCTTGTAATTTTCTCCCTTACTTCCCACAATGTTCTGGGATAAATTAGATCAGACCTGGAAATTTATCTACCTTTGTATTCTTTAAAACCTCCCGAACTTCCTCTTCTGTAATTTTAACTGTTTTTAAAACAAAGTTTATTTCTCTGCATTGTCTAGATTCCATTTCTTTCTCCACAGTAAAAACTGATGAGAAGTATTTGTTTAGTACGTCTCTCGTCTCCTGGGGTTTAACACAAAGATGACCTCCTTGATCTTTAAGAGGCCCAACCTCTCTTGCTTTTAATATACTTTTAGAATCTTTTTGGATTATTCTTAAACTTATTTGCCAATGCTATGTCATATCCCCTCTTTGCCTTCCTGATTTCTCTCTTAAGAATGCCCCTACACTCTTTATATTGATTAAGAGTTTCAATTGAACCAAGTTGTCTATATCTACAAAATGATTCTCCTTTATTCTTGAATAGAACCTCAATATCTTTATTCAACCATTGTTCCTTAATCTTATCAGCCTTACCCTTCGCTCTAACAGGAACAAAATGCCGCCAAACTCTTGTCATCACACTCCTGAATGCCTCTCATTTGTCAGTCATCATTATACCTGCAAACAGTTTACTCCAATCAACTTTTGGAAGTTCTTATTTACATACTATTAAAATTTGCCTGACTCCAATTAAAATCTTTTACTTTTATGGAAGGCTCATCCTTTTCCATAACCATTTTGAAACTAATATAGAATTATGAACTCCCGACCCAAAGTGTTCCCCCACTTTTACTTTAGTCACCTGACCTGCTTTCCAGTAGGTGCATCCACACATTGATAAAGAAAATTTTCTTGAGCACATGTGACAAATTCTTGACCATCCAAACCTTTGGTACTATGGTAGTCCCAGTTAATGTTTGGAAAATTAAAATCCCTCATTATTATAACCTTATTATGCTTACATATATCTGAGATCTTCCTACACATTTGTTTCTCAATTTCTTTCTTACTGCTGGGGGGACTGTACTACAATCCCATCAAACTGATCTTTCCTTTCTTATTTGTAATTTCTACCCATATATTTTCACTGGATGACTTTTCAGAAATATCTTCCATTGTTACAAGAATAATGTATTCTTTAATCAAAAACACCACACCCCAGCCCCTCCTTTCTTGCCTCCCTTTTATCCTTGCCATATCATCCAAAACTGGGAACATTAAGCTGCCAGCCTTGATCATTTCTCAGCCAAGTTTCTGTAGTAGCTATGAAGTCCCAATCCCATATACTTAAACATGCCCTGAGTTAATCAGTCTTACCTGTAAGATTCCATGCATTGAAATAAATGCAATTTAGTTCTTCAGAGTTACTACATACTCTGACTGTCTCTTGTCTTTCTTTCCTAATTGACATGCTCTCCTCACATTCAGGAACTATCCCATCAATCCTTCCATTTACACTGCAATTTAGAATTCCTACACTTGCCTTCTCTATCCGTATAAAGTCTCCCTTAACAGAATGAGCAAATCTCCCTGCTAAGATACTGGCTGTTTTCCAGTTTAGATTAGACCCATCCTTTCTGAACAAGTCTTTTCTACCCCAAAACACATTCCAATCGTTCAAAAACCTGAATGCCTGAATAATACACTTCAGCCATTGATTTATTTCCTTTCACCTTTTGTTCCTTCCCTCTTTTGAGTTTGGCTTTGCGAGTAAACCAGAAATTACTACTTTCAAGGTTTTATTTTTTAATCTTCTACCTAACCTCCTAAATTTACTCGGTACTGCTTTGATCTTTTTCCGAAAAATGTCATTCCTACCAATGTGTACAATAATTTCCGGCTTCTCAGTCTCATCTTTAACAACGCGCTTGGATCATTCAGAAATGTCTTTAATCCTAGCACCAGGAAGGCAACAAACCATCCTATATTTATGCTCACTGCCACAGAATAGTCCTGATAGAAGAGCTCCCTATAACAATAATTCTATTAAATCTTGTCAAACACAGCTTAACATAAGAATCCTTACAGGTGTCCAATAACTGACTGGCCCTTCCATTTTCCTCAGAGAGACTGTCCCCTTGAGCTGTTCCAAAAACTGAATATCTATTTGAAAGAAGAATAGCCACTGCAGGGTTTTGAACAACCTTCTTACCTCTCCCTACAGTCAACCATCTATCTGACTGATCCTGATGTTGGGCTAAATGGCCTGTTTCCACACTGTAGGAATTCTAAGGAAAACAAAAATGTAAATTACAGCAGCTAATGTTTCAAGTCTAGATGGCTCTTCATCACAGCTGACGTGAAGTGTGGAGGGGCTAGTCTTTATGCAATAGTGGGGGGCGGGGCGTGGGGAAGCGGCGTGGAATGCTGGGGGAGAAACTATGCTAATAGTTCACATTAAGTGATCAAAATGCAAGAACAGTGGAACAATGGTGTGTCTAACTGCCAGATTGGAAAGAACAGTTAGTCCCACTAAGGTGGGAGGGGGGGGGGGGGAGGAGAGAAAGGACATGGTGACAGAGAATGGAGCAAGTAAATCTAAAAGACAAAGAAGGAATGGGAGTAAGTTCACAATCTAAAGGTGTTGAACTCAATATTAAGTCTCTCTTCTGCTTGCTCCTCAATTTCTGACTGGTGAAAAAAGGTAGTCGGATTCAAAGGGGAATTGGAGAAGTGCTTGAAATGAAATATTTTCAGGGCTATAGGAATTGGAGCTAGTTAGACAGCTCTTTCGAAGAGCTGAAACAGACAAGATAGGCCAACGAGTTTCCTTCATGTTTTCTTTGGGGATGATGCATCAATTGGGATCTCACTCCCTTGAGGAATGATCCTACATAATATTATATTGCATCACTCTTGCTACCTTTTGTGTTATTTTGTACACACTCACCGTACTTATTAATTTTATTCATTCATGGGATATGGCTGTTACTGGCTGGGGCAGCATTTATCTCTGTCCCTAGATGCTCTTGAGAAAGTGAGCTGCCTTTGTGAACTGCTGCAGTCTGTGACTACAAAAACACGAAAGATTCTTTCTCCAAAGCCTCATCTCAAGGCTCTAGTCGTGAGAGCTACCAAGATTCAATATGGTGGGCTAGTTTTGAGAGCTACCAAGATTCAGTATGGAAGACAGTGAATGGCAGGACGGCTATTCGTCTGTTGGAGGTTTCACAGTTTGGCCTGATACAGTTTTCAGCTGCCATCCACACTAGGGCTTTTCACAGTTGGAATAAGTGAATAAGGAGAAGTAAACATATTGTTATTTTTAGGTCGATTCAGTTAGGCAACTTCACTGCAATCATATCAGAGAGAGATAAATTCTGGAGCTGAGCATGCTGATAGCATGAAGGCAGACATCACAGAATATACAGCACGGAAGCAGCTCATTCGTCCAAACGCAGACATAGTTTAAAAATAAGGGGTCACCCACTAATGACAGACATGAGGAAACTTTTTTTTCTCTCAGATTGTTTGAGTCTTTGAGAATTCCCTTCCTCAAAAAGCCATGGATGCACAATCTTTAAGTATTTTTAAGGCAGAAGTAGATAGGTTCTAGATTACCAAAAGGATGCAAGATTATCGGAGGTATACAGGAATATAGAGTCAAGGTTAAAATCCGATCAGCCATGATCTTAATGAATGACAGAATAGGCTCAACTGGCTAAGTGGCCTACACTTGTTCGTGTAAGAGGTTCTTATCAATGCTTATGTCTGACATGAATTCCTGCAGTCTACTTTGTCTAATCCTGTCAATACATCAAACTATTCCCTTCTTCCTCATCTATTAATCTAGCATCCCTTTCATTCTTGTACTTCAGTGGCTGCTCCTACAAGGAGATCTGGTGTTGCTGGTATGTTGATGATGACCCCTGGCTAATTATGAGGCTTATATGGTGAGGTCTCAGACGCTTCACCTCCCTATCAGCCATGACTGTGCCTTGGGAGTGGGTTATGTATCTTGTTGTTCCCTGTCATCTTTGCGATTGCTCTGTTCACACACTCTTCCTAGGCTTCATGGGTGTGAGAAGAGCTGGCTGAACATGCCATTGCAACACAGGTCAAAACTGACGGGCTCATCACTTTGTTTTGAACGGTTTCAGAACTGAGATCCCCGGGTAACTGCTAGCAGAGAACACAACCAACTTCCTGGAGTTATAAGTGAACGTGTTGGAGCAGTGTTTGAGACCACAAATGTGCTCACGAGCTAACATTTTGGGGTCACAAGCTCTGAGATCGTGATGGCCAAAGCTCCTTATCCCTTGCCTGTAATAGTTTTCCCTTCCTTCCCACTCGTTCACAAGGCTGGGAGGGTCACAAAGGTTTTTAATCTCAAAATGAGGTTGCACTGCGAAAGATTTTGGGGAGCACTCAGTTAAGAGAGTTCTGGGGAAACCGATCTCCCTTTCTGATAATAGCTGTGCAGCTTGGCAGTGGATCATGGGTACAAGACCCCAGATCTCCCACACCGTCAAATGTACCAATGCTATTTGTCCTTGTGTTGCCCCCGAATCCCTACCTCCTTTCTAATGAACTGCCAATTTGCAACTGCAACGTCAATACACTAACCCAGAGCCAAGTTTCACAAATGGCACAGTCCCTCGTGACTTGATTTGTTCTGGACACTTAAATGGTAGTCTGCCCTTTGCAATTTCACAGCATTAACTTCTATGTCCCTTTCTCTCACAGCAAAAAAGCAGCGGGAAAAGGGAAGGTTGGAGGCCGCTGGAAATAAACAACAAAGTACATTGGACGTGCGTTCAGAGATCTGCTTCCGTCAGACGGCATGATTCCAAACACAAAGACACACTTCCTGACATAGCTCCTGTGCTTTTTTTCCATAGATACATGGCCAAAATGTGTGTTTCTTGCATTTGATGAAATGGAATTTCCTGAACCTTTCCCTCACCTTCAATAATAAATAAAACAAATAACAAGACAACATCTGCAGAGTTTGGAAGTGTACCTTTTTGGCCATTTTGTTTTGTTACAGTGAATGACCGACAGTGACATTACCAGTGACACTAAGCTCTGAGCACTCGACTTGCCTCCTCAATCTGTCTCCCACTTCTTTGATCAAGTGTCAGTAATGCACTGCCTAGGAGGGTGTGTGTGGAAGCAGTCTATTTCCTCTGGCAAGTGTGTCAATATTCAGATGTCACAGATCTGAAGAAATTGGCAAACAAGCCAGAGAGGAATTGGGAATTAGTTTCACAAGGAGAGTTGTTATAAGCCATAACGAATTAAGTGAAATCTATAAGAATATCCAAAAGGCAATTGGATTTGCACACTGGGAGAGCTAATTTTCAGGGTTATGGAGAGAAAGCTGGAGAATGGCACTAAAACTCCTGCAAAGAGCCGGCATAACTATGACAGGCAGATTGGCCTTATTTTGCCTGTAAGACTTTACAATTCTATACCTTTCTCCTCTATATACTTTACTGATTGTCCCCTTAAAGGCATACATGCCACTCACCTCAATCACTCCACGTACCACACTCTCAACAAAAATGATGTCCATGCACTGTACATTTGTACTTAACCTGGTGCTGTCCCTTAAGCTGCATTACCAACATTCCCTGTAAATGAAGGTTTGAGAATTTAAGCATACATTTCATGAGTTTCACTGCTCCTGTGACTGAGACTATACATTTCAATTGCTGGCAGACCACAGCGGTTGACCGTTCACAGCAAGTAACATGCTGATTGGTGGTCAACCAGCCCGTACTTACATACCACAGAACACCATGCAAGACCATAGATACAGGAGCAGAAATAGGCCATTCAATGAGATCATGACAACTCTGATAATCCTTAACTCCACTTTTCTGCCCTTTCCCTGTAACCCTAATTCCCTTACTGATTAAAAATCTATCTATCTCAGCCAAGCCTCCATAGTCATTGAGTCATACATAATGGAAAAAGACCATTCCGTCTAATTTATCTATTCAGACTAAGTTTCCCAAAGTAAACTATTCCCATTTACCTTCATTTCGCCCTGGCCCATATGCCTCTAAAAAGTTCATAATCACGTATCTAGCCAAATGTATTCTAAATGAGGCCTCTGCAGTAAAGAATTCCACAAATTTCCTACTATCTGGAGGAAGAAATTCCTCCTTGTTTTTGCCTTAAATGTGAGACCCCTTATTCTGAGATTATTGTGTCTGGTTTTAGATTCTCTCACAAGGGGAAACAATCTTACCACATCTACTTTGTCCAAAAACCTGATTTTGTGTGTTTCAATAAGGTTGACTCTCATCGTTCCAAATTTCAATCAGTACATATCCAACCTACTCAAATTTTCCGCATAAGACTGTTTTTCCATACCTGGTATCAGCCTAGTGATAACAAGGTGTGGAGCTGGGTGAACACAGCAGGCCAGGCAGCATTAGAGGAGCAGGAAAGCTGATGTTTCGGGCCTACACCCTTCTTAAGAAATTTCTGATTTCTGAAGAAGGGTCTAGGCCCTAAATATCAGCTTTCCTGCTCCTTTGGTGCTGCTTGTCCTGCTGTGCTCATGCAGCTCTATACCTTGTTATCTCAGATTCTCCAGCATCTGCAGTTCCTACTATCTCTCATCAGCCTAGTGAACGTTCTCTGGATTGCTTTCAATGCCAGTATATTTTTCCCTAGATAAGTGGTCCAAAAATGTTCACATTATTCCAGATGTGACCTGACTGGTGCCTTGCACAGTTGTAGCAAACTATCCTACTTTAAAATGCAATTCTCTTTGAAAAATAGGCCAATATTCCATTTGCCTTCCCTATTAATCGCTGAACTTCTTTACCAGCCTTTTGTGATTTTTGGTCAAGGACTTCCAAATTCCTCTGTTCTGTAGATTTCTGCAGTCTTTTGAACAGTCTTTATTCTGCTTTTGAACAACACTTGGCAAATAATCCAGATTGTGCACAGAATTACACAGAAATTCAGAAGTGTCCAGACCTGAAACATCAGCTTTCCTGCTCCTCTGATACTGCCTGGCCTGCTGTGTTCCTTCAGCTCCATACTATATTATCTTGTTCATACATTGCGTATTTTTCATTCGAAAATTGTTCATGGAGACTGACAATCTCTACTGCATTGCCCAACAATCAGTGTCTAGCTGTTTGATATGAGAACTGAGATTGACAAGTTAACTGTTCCTGCTGCATCTTCACACCAACAATGGCCTAACCCATCAGAGGCCTGCTCTCATGTTGTAGCAATTGGTGATTCTTTTTCGAGTCTGGCTTCTTGCACCCTCATCCTGATAACTACAAAGCAAAAAGCTTTGGTTTTGCCTCTCCTTTTAGCAATGTTAAAGTCAATTAACAGTTAATTGCTGAGAATATTCTTTGTTGATTTCCAAATGACTGCATGCCTCTGGCTATGTTGTTTTTATGACATGCAGGGAAAAGAATTAAACAATTACTTTTCCTTTTCACAAAATAAAATTTATTTTGCAGCTAAAACAAAGGGTTGCGTTGTTGCAGAGACGTGCACTGGTTCCTACATTTTCCTGTGTGCAATCCAATCTAATACTCACAATAAAATAAAGATGCTGCTGTAAAAAGCCATAGAACATTATGTAACAAAATAGTACTCTTTAATACAGAGCACTTGTGCATCTCCTTAAGGCCACAGAGTTCATATTTAGGTCAGCTGAGAGAATGTTAGATAAACCCTAGGTTATTGTATTCAAAGATCAAATAAGAAACTACATAAATAGTGTTTTTGGAAACATGCTTTGTTTCTTTTTCTCTTTCTTTTACAGAAAATTGTGTATCACACTTGAAATATCAGACTAATATTGATCATTTATCAACATACTGATTATATGTGTACTGAGGCACTGTTGAATTGGTTTCTTATAAATGGGGCAGCAACTGAGTAGGACAAACTCCCTCCACAGCTCTGCCCATTGACCTGTTAGAAAGTACAGTATTAGAGGCTACTGTTGACATGCATTTATGTGTTCAGTTTTGATAGAACAACATTGAAAAATTGACAATAGGAATTTGGCTGTAATTCAGTCCCCATTTTCAAGTGTTAGATATGTTGGTTTTAAAAAGATTACATTACGATTTGTAACAAACAAAGCGTGGAGCATAATATGATGCAAAAGATCATCTCTACAACACAGGCTGCAAAACTGAATTATTATAGCAGTACCTCTATATTTTATGAAAAAAGCATATCACAAGAGGCCATTCAGTTCATCAGGTGCACACCATTTCTGTTTTGACTCTTTAATTTGTATTAATGACCTATTATACTCTCAATATCCAATTGAATAAAGAAATTCAGAAATGAAACCAGTAGGTTTTGAGGCCTATCAGTACTTGAAATTTAACGTACTGTCTTAAAGCTGTGGCCTTTATTTGGTACTCTTTTGAAGTTTTACACCGTTCCTTAATTGTAAGTCATCAGCTTTTCCTGCTTGTTGACATTAAAACCTGTAACTTCTACCAGCAAGTCGGATGGTGGGTGCAGATACAGTTATAATGTTCAAAAGACATTTGGATAAGTACATGAATAGAAAGGGTTTGGAGGGACAGGGACCAAATGCAGGCAAATGGGACTAGTTTAGCTTGAGACATGGTTAACATGGACTAGTTGGAACGAAGGGTCTGTTTCCATGCTATATGATTCTAACCCTCAGCACCAAAGGTCACAATAACAGAACACTGATGTATAACAAAGAACTATGGTTGCTGGAAATCTGTTTGTGTGATTATATACCTTTTTAAAACAACTAATTAAAAGAATAGAGATTTAACATGTATCGTCTATCCCTAACTTCCCTTGAAAACATGGACCTGTGGCAGTCTGAGTGGTGTGTCTGCACCTGGTGGGGATAGAGTTTCAGGATTATGAAGGAACACTGAAATTGTTCCAAGCCACAATGTTGTGAAAATAAAAGTGGTCCTTGCTGCTGATTCCCATCTGGTTGCTGTCTGAGGACAGCAACCAGATGGGAATCAGCAGCAAGGACCACTTTTATTTTCACAACATTGTGGCTTGGAACAATTTCAGTGTTCCTTCATAATCCTGAAACTCTATCCCCACCAGGTGCAGACACACCACTCAGACTGCCACAGGTCCATGTTTTCAAGGGAAGTTAGGGATAGACGATACATGTTAAATCTCTATTCTTTTAATTAGTTGTTTTAAAAAGGTATATAATCACACAAACAGATTTCCAGCAACCATAGTTCTTTGTTATACATCAGTGTTCTGTTATTGTGACCTTTGGTGCTGAGGGTTAGAATCATATAGCATGGAAACAGACCCTTCGTTCCAACTAGTCCATGTTAACCATGTCTCAAGCTAAACTAGTCCCATTTGCCTGCATTTGGTCCCTGTCCCTCCAAACCCTTTCTATTCATGTACTTATCCAAATGTCTTTTGAACATTATAACTGTATCTGCACCCACCACTTCCTCTGGCAGTTCTTTCCATACACAATCTACCCCGTAAAAAGATCGCCCCTCATGTCCTTATTAAATCTTTCTCCTCTCAACTCAATATTAAGTTCCCTAATTTTGAAATTCCCCACCTTAAAGAAAATTACTTTGGTAATCAAGTCAATCTATCTATGCCCCTCATGATTTTATAAATCTCTACAAGTTCGCCCCATAACCTCCTTCACTCCAGTGAAAAAAGTCCCAGCCTGTCCAGCCCCTCCTTATAAGTCAAACTCTCCAGTCCCAGAAACAGCCTGACAAATCTTTTCTCAACCCTCTCCAGTTCAATAATATCCTTCCTTTAATAGGGTGACCTGAATTGCACACAATACTCCAGAAAAGACCTCACCAATGTCTTGTACAACCTCAATATGATATCCCAATTCCTATATTCAGAGGTCTGAGCAATGAAGGCAAGTGTGCTGAACCATCATGTCTACCTAAAACACATAATATACATAATTCAAAGAATTTTGTATCTGAACGACTAGGTCTTTCTGTTCTAGAACACTACCCAGGGCCCTGAGGTCTTCTTGCAGAGTTTTGCGAGTCTTCCTGATTACATGAAGGAGGGAAGGCCACTGTGGTAAAAATGTCACACGATGTTTGCCACTCAATACAGGAGCCGGTGCAAAATTGTACAATAATTCCAATTATGTACATGAGGGGAGGCAATAGCCTTGTGGTATTACGACTTGACTGTTAATCCAGAGACCCAGCTAATGTTTTGGGATCCTGGGTTCGAATTCCACAATGGCACATGATAGAATTTGAATTCAATAAATATCTAGAATTCAGAGCCTAATGATGACCATTGCTGACTGTCGGGAAAAGTCCATCTGGTTCACTAATGCCTTTTAGAGAAGGGAACCGCCAATCCTTACCTGGTCTGGCTATATGTGACTCCAGACCCACAGCAATGTGGTTGAATCTTCTGGGCAATTGGGGATGGGCAATAAATGCTGCCTAGTCGTGATCGATGCCCTGATCCCGTTAATAAAGCAAAAATAAACAACCTCATGTTAGGCTGTACTGTTATTGGTAAAGAATAAATCTATTTTAAATTCAACAAATGACGAAAACTAAAAAAAAGCGGATCCCATTGATGAATGAAAAAAATTGAGCACAAACTACAACTCCAACATTCCTGGTGACCCTGTCATTCAGCCTGATAGCTCTACGCGTGCGCTACGACTACAGCTGCCACAATCCTTCGCGTCGTCCGCAATTGAACTACGTTTCCCAGAGGATGGTAGACTTTACGTCAGACGCCGGATTGGCGTCAGGACGCAGAGTCCAGGCAGCAGAAAGAGGGCGGCTGCAGTTCAAGATGTCGGAGCGGGCGGGAAGCGGTGCTGCCGCTGCAGCTGCCATCGCCGCTAAGGAGAAGCGCAAACTGCAGCTGAAACGCTGGCGGGGTTCTTGCACCGATTTAGAACCGGGCGAGCCGCGGTGGCTGGCGGGTGCCGGGGCAGTCAGTGGTTCGAGCCCAAGGCGGGTGAGGTTCGAAGCGGCTGCGGAGTTCCTAGCGGCCTGCGCCAGCGGGGACGCGAAAGACGCCGAGGAAATGCTGAGGGGTGGCGCCGACGTGAACTGCGCCAACACGGACGGAATCAGCGCCCTGCACCAGGTCGGAAAAACTGCGCCTGCGTGGCGACGGCAGCCGCGGTGCGCATGCTTGATAGTGCCGGTAGATTCGGGGAGCGCATGTGTGATAGCGTGCGTTTATCGCGGTGGACTCTGGGGAAGAGTTCCGTTTCGGACTTGCTCCACTTAGAAACGATGTTCTGGTTATGATCAGGACTACATCTCCCGCCGTGCACTCGGGTTTCCGCATCCAGGGAACTTGTTGAAATATTTACGTGCATGTTCCCAACTTTAAAAATGTTATAAGTGTTGCTGCTTTCTCCAGAATATCAAAGCGAAACATAGCCCTGAGTTATAAATTGAAACTTAGAAGACAGGAATAGGTGTTTTAAATAGTCATCACAACGGTAGAATATTAATTCTGAGAGTAAAATAATCAAATGTCTCGGGTGGGGTGGGTTGACATTTTCAGAATTGAAATTAATTATTGTCGATGATGATACATGTTCGTCCCGGCTTGATCGGTCGTAATCTGGCCGGTGTCGCTACTTCTGAGCTAGGAAGCCTGGGTTTAAATCCCATCGGAGATAGAGATAGGCAATAAAACCTCAAACCAGGTCAATTAGGAAATATTTAAGAGCTGAATGAGTCCCCTTTTGGTGATTTGTATTTTATTCTATTTCTCTACTTTAAAAAAATTGAATATATGTTCCTACAGTTTTTTTAATATTTCATTGATTACTTGTAATGGTTTGTGAAAAGGTGAATTAAGCAACTTGTTCATTTGGGATATTTATACTACAGAGTAGTCAGCATCTGTGAAGACATTTTAAAAAAAAATCTCTGCTAAACTTGGTCCTGCAATGTGAGTCGAATGGGTGTGGGTATAAGTCTTCACTCCAAATGCTTCAGTGATGCATAAATTGGATGTGTTGTAGTTATTTGTCTTGAAAGATGGAAGATTAAGAAGACTTGATTAAAAATCTTAAATTATAATGAAGGATCTGTATAGTCTAGATAAAGAGAAGTATTGCTATTGGTAGAAGAATCGAGAATGTAGAGGCACAGATTTGAGGTCACTGGCAACAGAAACAACAAAGATGTGAATGTGTTTTTAATACAGTGAGTGATTTAAGATGTGGAATGCTGAGTGTGGTGGATTCAGTTTCACTTGAAGTGGGAATTAAATTATTATCTGTAAAAGAATATGTAAGAGTACAAGAAGGTGGGGGGATGACTGTGAGTGAATTGCTCACTTGTAGAGCTGGGCCGACGTGATGGATTGAATGACCTCCATTGTGATGTAACAGTTATGATCCTTTTGAAGCTTCAGACTTCCTATCCTCTCCTGCATCAAAATATTCAACTGCGTGTTTAATTCCATTCCTGGTGTTGCCTTTCCATATCTCTGTGAACCAACTTCAGCCCTGCGATATTTCCAGAGCTGTGTTCTGAATTTTGGTCTCTTGAGTAACCCTGCACTGACTTTACTCCATTACAATCGGCCATTCCCTTAGCTATCTAAATGCTAATGTTTTTGAAATTTCCTTCTTTAAACCACTGTGTTTTCCCTCCAGCTTAAAATTTCCCTCTTTGACCAGATTTTTGGTCACTTGCCCAAATAACCACTTCCTATGCTTGGTATCAGCTTTACTGATGATGCTCCTCTGGTAGTGTGGAACATTTTTGCTGGCTTAACATTCAATATAAATGCAAGTTATTACACACCAGCAATTCCACATCAAAAGTAATAAATTGGTTTGCAACACTGAAGATAAGGTTCTAGAGTAATGCAAGTCCTGTCTGTCCTTCATTTAATGTTGATCGATCTGCTTACTTTCAGTAAATTTCATCTTGTCCTTACTGCTCGTTGCTTCTCCCCTGAACCAACTGCATCTGTCTTAATCAGATGAATTAAGACTAATGCAAATACATTTTGTTTGCTTGATCCAATGTACTGACAATCCACCCCCTCCCCATCTTTTGTATTTGGCTATGATTCTTCTCAGCTTTCAACTCTGCAATCTGTTTCAACTCCTACGTTCAAGTAGCAATCTTCTCTGAAAATCTGCTTCAAGATTTCCCTGACTGTACATCAAAAAGGTGTCGATGAGGCGGGGTTTCTGTGTTCTGTTTTCTCTCTTGCACCATCCCATTCAAACGTAACACCCTGCACTCCCCAATGTAGGTCAGGAAGCAAAAATGACTTTCAGATCAGCTACAATGTCAATTTAATTTCAAAATTAGTTTTTAAATTCCTCCATGGCCCCTTCCTGCTCGCCTCCTATCTCTTGTGGAACCTTGATCTTAATCTTTCCATCTGTAGCTCTCCAGGAAGGAGAATTTCAAAGATTCACAGCCTTCTTGAATGGAGACATTTCAGTTACAAATGGTTGACCTTTTTACTTTGAGACAATAATTTTAGACGTGGAGCAGATGTTTTTTTCCCTTTTGGGGCAATCTAGTATCTACAGTAATAAATTTAGGCTAAAATGTAGCCAATCTTTAAAATAGAGATTTAAGAATTACTTCTCTGAAGGGGTCAGGAACCTGTGGAACTTACTGCCACAGAGAACAGTGCACGTAGGAATTATCGTGGACCTGGGATGTTTAATAAATTTTAAAGAGATGGTAGATTTTTATTAGTAGGTTATGCGGTTATTTGGAGTGGGCAGGAAAATGGAGTTGAGGCTGCGATGAGATCAGCTATGATCGTATTAACGAGGAAGTAACCAAGAAGATTGAGTGGTAGACATTGTTTACTTGAACTTTAGTAAAGCCTTTTGACAAAGTTCTCTATGGTACACTCATTAGTAAAGGTAGATCATGAGATTCACTGTGAGCTTGCCAATTGGATATAAAACTGGCTTAAAGGCAGGACACAGACCAATAATTACAGAGGGTCATTTTTTTTGGACTGGAAGCTTGTTACCAGCGGTGTTCCACAGGAATCGGTGCTGGATTTATTTCTGTTTTCCATTTATATAAATGATTTAAATGAGAATATGCAAAATCTAGTTAGTACGATTGCAATTGACACCAGGATTGGTGGTATAGTGGACAGTGAAGAAGATTGTCTAAGGTTACAAATAGATTTTGGGTCCGTGGACTGAGGAGTGGCAGATGAAATTTAATTTTGGTAAATATGAGGTACTGCATTTTGGGTAAGTCTTATGCATTGAAAAGTAGAACCTTGGCCAGTGTTGTAGATCAGAGATCTAGAGGACAAGTACATTAATTATTTCAAGTCCATGTCATGTGTAGACAGGGTGGTCAAAAAGGTGTTTAGTGTGCTTGCCTTCGTTGCTCAGACCTTTGAATGTCGGAGTTAAGAAGTTTATGTTGAGGTTGTACAAGATGTTGGTGAGGCCTCTTCTGGCGTATTGATCTGGCCGCCCTGTTATACGAAGGAAATTGTTAAGTGGAGAGTTCAGAAAAGATTTACTAGGATGTTGCTGGGAATGGAGAGTTTGAGTTATTACAAGAGGCTGAATAGGCTGCAACATATTCTCACTGGAGCAGAGGAGGTTGAGGGATGACTTTGTAGAGGTTTATAAAATCATGAGGGGTATAGATAAGGTGAATGGTAAGTATCTTTTCCCTCAAGTTGGAGATTTTATCACTAGTGGACATATTTATGAGAGGAGAATGATTTAAAGAAGACATGGGCAATTTTTTTTACATTGGTTCGGGTGCGGAATGTACTTCCAGAGGAAGTGGTGGATGTGGATACATTTACAAAGTTTTAAAAGACAGTTTGATAAGTACGTGAATAAGAAATGTTTGCAGGGATAGGAGCCAATCACAGGCAGGTGGGACTAGTCTGGATTATGGTTGGTATGGGTTGGTTATATGGAAGGGCCTGTTTCCATGCTGTATGGTTTGTGACTCTATAAATGGTGCAGCAGACTTGGGAGCTGATTTGTCTGCTCCTGCTTAAGATTGTCTTCCTAGTTCTAGACTTCCCTCAGATGGGGAAAAATATCTTCTCAGCAATTACCTTCCTGATCACCACTCATTCCTTTCAACTTCTAAGTTTATTGGCCTGTTCTTCTCAACCTTTTTTAAAAATCTGGAAGCCTCTATCCAAAGGAATCAACCTGGTGAAACTTAATTGTACCCCCACTTTTTGACCTTCATTAGAAAGGGTCTAGAGTGACACCATCACTGTGTCACATCTGGGCCAAAAGTTGACATCCCACCAGTTCCAGAGATGTATCAAACTTGTCAGAACTGGTTCATTTCTCAAGTTTCTATCCTTCAGTCAGGATGCCAAAACTGCATGTGGTCTTCCAAATGTGATCACGTCAAAGGCCTGTATAATTCCAGTAACATTGCTTTACTCTGCTACTCTGGCCTCTGTGTGATTTTAAAAATTAACAAGCAAATTTGCTGTACCTGCATATTAATTTGTTTTAGTGTGATTGCTCCATTCGGACAACCAAATCCCCCTCAATACCCACGATTGACTAGTTTTGTCATCATGTTTAAATAAAAAATGCTCTTTAGGTGCTTACACCTCATTCATAACATTTCTTAGCCACTTAAATTGTACTCCTTTGATCAACCTTTTGGTTCTTCTCCCTGAATATCAGATTATGCAACTCAGCATCAACGTTTACTTGATAACACACATGAAGCTCTTTGAAGCATTTTACTATGTGAAACGTGCTGTTTAAATGAAAGTTGTTAGTACTGAGCTTGACTGTGTCCCAACTGTCGACCGGTTGTTGACAAAGCATTGCAACATTTCTGCATATTTTGTGTGAAAATACTGCAGCAGCTATTGTCACTTGCTTGCAACATCAGGTTGACTTGCACACTCAATTCAGCGGAAGCCTTGCAAGGGGAGGTTGTTACGGGCGAGGGCATGCAGGAGTGTATTTGTGGTTGTGTCACTTGCAATTTAAACAAACATGATTTATTTTCTTCTGTGTGACAGCACTTGATGTTCTCAGCAAGCATTAGGAGGAAGAGTTTTGTTTTTGCCTTTTGTAATCTTGCTGTTCTTTGCAGCTGTGATTAGGGTTTGACTCCTTCCAACTTCCCGCCTGGCCTTGGATGCCAAACACTACCCATTATAATACCAAGCCACACAGACTATTTAGTTCCAGGTACAATTTGTGCTGTGCTTCCTGATTTCTGCTGATTTGGGGCTGTAACTACTTCTCTAACCTTGGTTAGACCACATTGAAAACAATTGATTGCCGTTACAAAAAGAATGCAGAGGCATTTTGAAAGGGTGGCATGGTGGTAGTGCCCCTCTTTTTTTTTTTCCCCCCCTCCCCCACCAAAAAAAAATCCAGAAGGTCTGGGTTCAAGTATCACCTGTCCTGACAGTTTCTTTAACCTGAACAAACAAATTTATACAAAAGTAATGACAGAAGCATTGGTGAAAAGGCAAAAGAAAGATTTGTTGGAATAATAATGAGAGTTTTCACCTTTTTTTCAGGAAAATGAAACCTGTTAAGGCTCATTCTGCAGAAAATTTGAAGCTCGGGTAACCTGATAAATATGCCTCTTACAAAGGGATTTTGATTCTGTAATTTCATTTGAACTATCTTCCTACTGCACAGTAGGATATCGTTGAACCATCATGTCTGCACCATGAATGATCAATTCACTTAATGCTACCTTCTCCCCAAAACTCTGCGTTCTTTCCTTTTCAAAATAACTTAGTTCTTTTGTGAAAGCCTTAATTGAGTGGTAGTAGAACAATTAATCAACTCGCCAGAGGAGAGAGCTCCACAAATATCCCAATCTTCAATAATGGGGATACCAGAACATCAGCGAGAAAAATAAGGCTGAACCACTTCCAAACAACTTCAGCCGGAAGTGTTGAGGCAGATGATCTGTCTTAGGCTGGGAGCTCTGGAAGAGACTAACTAATGCCAATATTTTGTCAATTAAGTCCATCAGTTCACGTGGAGTGAAACAGCCCTGGGTACTTGAGTGGCTATGGGCCTTGCCAACATTCCAGCGGTAGTACTAAAGACTGTGCTGCAGAATGTGCTGCACCCTTAGCCAAGCTGTTCCAATTCAGTTACAACATTTGACATCGACTTCACAATGTAGCAGATTGCCCAAGACACAGAAGACCAGGATATGCCCAACCTGATCAATTGTTGCCCTACCTGTGTGCCCACATTGGCAAAGTCATAGAAGGTGACCTTGGTGGTTCTATCAAGCAGCATTTGCTGAGCAATAAACTATTCGCTGACATGCAGTTTGGATTACCCTATGGACTCTCAGCTCCTAAACTCATTACAGTCTTCAACATGGAAGCAGCACAGATTTATATGTGGCAAGACCTGGATAATGTTTGGGCTTAAGCGATGAAGTGCCAGACAATGGCCATTTCTAACAAGACAGAATGTAGCCATCTCTCCTTGACTTTCAATGGTGCTACTTTAGCTGAGTCTCTCTCACGATTAAAATCCTTCGGGGTTACTCAGAAGTTGAATTGGACCAGCCTCACAAATACTCAGACTGGAAATTCTGATTCTAACTACTTTCCTGACAGTCCAAAACTTGTCCACCATTTTGACTAAACAATCAAGTTTGTGTTGGCAAACACTTCAGTGGCCTGGATACATCCTGACCTGGCAGTATTCAAGAAACTATATTCCAGGACACACATACATCCTTGATTAGCCAACTATTCACCAACTTAAACATTTGACCACTTCAGTTGCAGCAATGCATACCACACAGGTACAACTTACCAAAGTTCATTCAAGGCATTTTCCAGACTAATGAACTCTACCACCCAGAAAGACAAAGACAGCAGCTGCAAGTGAGCCTCGCTACTGCCTATTTCCATCCAAGCCACTCGCCATCTTCACCTAAAACGATATCCCTGCTCCTTTGCTGTCACTAGATCAAAATCCTGGAACATAGTTCCTAATAGGGCTGCAGTGATTCGACAAGGTGGCTCACCATCATCTTCTCCAGGGCATTTGGGGATGGGGACAACTAATGCTGGCCTTTCCGTATTGCAATTTAGTTTTATTTAAATGGTTGTGAAATTGGATCCTAGCCTGAACTAATACCAGCATGAGAAAATGTTAGGGAAATTAAGTCTCTTGCTTAACATTTTTTTAATTGTTCTTTTCAGGCATGTATAGATGAAAATTTGGAAATGGTGGAGTTTTTGCTGGCACATAATGCCAATGTTGACCAGCCGGATAATGAGGGATGGACACCACTGCATGTGGCGGCGTCATGTGGTTATTCTGAAATTGTCGAGTAAGTTTTAACAAACTTTCCTCGGATTTTAAATTTACCCAAGTGTGATAAGTGATCTTTTTTTCTTCAAGTCAACAATTGAGAATGTGTGAAATTTATCAGGTCTGCTGAGGACCCTAGTCAGTCTGGTGACAACAAGTGATCCTTTGGAGTTTTGGGGCAAAGCCTTGCAATGCACCTGATTAGGTTTGTGTGGGTAGCTAATGATTCATTGGTAAACTCAAGCTGCCTTTTGGTGATGCATTGATGTGGGTGTGAGGAATATGAAGCAACTGTGGTCTGGTTTTTTAAGTGTGTCAGTTTCATACTAGGTGTGAAAGGTTTTTCTATTTTTGCTCAAAGTACAAAAATGCCAGTTGGCACAGTTTATCAATGCTGCAAACATGGGGCTGTGTCTGAAATAGTGCTGATTGCCTTTTTACCAGTCTGCAAAGTTGCCATAATCCTACCAGACAACAAGGCTAATAAAGTGTGAAGCTGGATGAACACAGCAGGCCAAGCAGCATCTGAGGAGCACAAAAGCTGACATTTCGGGCCTAGACCCTTCTTCGGAGAGGGGGAGGCGGACCAAAGATGGAGAGAAAAGAAGATAGGTGGGGAGGGGATAGGTCAGTCCAGGGAAGATGGACAGGTCAAGGAGGTGGGATGAGGTTAGTTGGTAGGAAATGGAGGTGCGGCTTGGGGTGGGAGGAAGGGATGGGTAAGAGGAAGAACAGGTTAGGGAGGCAGAGACAGGCTGGACTGGTTTTGGGATGCAGTGGGTGGAAGGGATGAGCTGGGCTGGTTGTGTGCAGTGGGGGGAGGGGACGATCTGGGCTGGTTTTGGGATGCGGTGGGGGAAGGGGAGATTTTGAAGCTGGGGAAGTCCACATTGATACCATTGGGCTGCAGGGTTCCCAAGTAGAATATGAGTTGCTGTTCCTGCAACCTTCGGGTGTCATCATTGTGGCACTGCAGGAGGCCCATGATGGACATGTCGTCTAAAGAATGGGAGGGGGAGTTAAAATGGTTCGCGACTGGGAGGTGCAGTTGTTTATTGCGAACTGAGCAGAGGTGTTCTGCAAAGCGGCCCCCAAGCCTCCGCTTGGTTTCCCCAATGTAGAGAAAGCCACACTGGGTACAATGGATATGGTATACCACATTGGCAGATGTGCAGGTGAACATCTGCTTAATATGGAAAGTCATCTTGGGGGCCTGGGGAGGAGGTGTGGGGGCAAGTGTAGCACTTGCTGCGGTTGCAGGGGAAGGTGCTGGGTGTGGTGGGGTTGGAGGGGAGTGTGGTGTGAACAAGGGAGTCCTGGAGAGAGTGGTCTCTCCGGAAGGCAGACAAGGGTGGGAATGGAAAAATGTCTTGGATGGTGGGGTCGGATTGTTGATGGCAGAAGTGTCGAAGGGTGATGCGTTGTATCCGGCGGTTGGTGGGTTGGTGTGTGAGAACAAGGGGGATCCTCTTGGGGCGGTTCTGGTGGAGGCGGGGTATGAGGGATGTGTTGCGGGAAATGCGGGAGACATGGTCAAGGGCGTTCTCGACCACTGCGGGTGGAATGTTGTGGTCCTTGAAGATCTTGGACATCTGGGATGTGCAGGAGTGGAATGCCTCATCGTGGGAGCAGATGCGGCGGAGGCAGAGGAATTGGGAATGGGGATGGAATTTCTGCAGGAGGGTGGGTGGGAGGAGGTGTATTCTAGGTAGCTGTGGGAGTCGGTGGGCTTGAAATGGGCATCAGTTTCTAGCTGGTTCCCTGAGATGGAGACTGAGGTGTCCAGGAAGGTGAGGGATGTGTTGGAGATGGCCCAGGTGAACTTGAGGTTGGGGTGGAAGGTGTTGGTGAAGTGGATGAACTGTTCGAGCTCCTCTGGGGAGCAAGAGGTGGTGCCAATACAGTCATCAATGTAATGGAGGAAGAGGTAGGGTTTGGGGCCGGTATAGGTGCGCAAGAGGGACTGTTCAACGTAACCTACAAAGAGGCAGGCATAGCTTCGGCCCATGCGGGTACCCATGACCGCCCCCTTTGTCTGTAGGAAGTGGGAGGAATCGAAAGAGAAGTTGTTGAGGGCGAGGATGAGTTTGGCTAGGCGGGTGAGGGTGTTGGTGGAAGGGGACTGGTCGGGCTTGTGGGACAGGACGAAGCAGAGGGCCTTGAGGCCATCTGCATGAGGAGTACAGGTGTATAGGGACTGGACGTCCATGGTGAAAATGAGATGTTGGGGGCCAGGGAATTGGAAGTTCTGGAGGAGGTGGAGGGCGTGGGTGGTGTCACGGACATAGGTAGGGAGTTCCTGGACCAAAGGGGAGAAAATGGAGTCCCGATAGGTGGAGATGAGTTCGGTGGGGCAGGAACAGGCTGAGACAATGGGTCGACTAGAGCAGGCAGGTTTGTGGATTTTGGGAAGGACAACAAGGCTGTTCTCTTGTTAAAGTGAGAGAGTGATGACTGGTGGTGGTGGACATGGGTCGCCATGCCTCCAGTGAGGGAAGAGGTTGAGAAGGAGATTCAGTCATGGTAATCTCACTCAGTGCAGGAATTGAACCCACACCACCCGCATCACTGTGTCACAAACCGACTGTCCAGCCAAACTTTGGTAAATATGGTGCAAAACAAAAACAACCCAGTTTTATTTTGTTGGGAATAATTCAGATTATTTACGTGCAAAATAAGATGTCTACACCCCTTCAATATTTTTTTAAACTGATTGTGGCAGTGTTCAGTCATTGTCCTGCTTGGCATTGAAGATATTAATGGGGAATGTTGATGCAATAATTCATAACTGCAACCATTGACAGAGGAAACGTAACTTTTTCTTTTAAAAAAGAAATGTTCCTGCATGTGGTTGCTGTTGCTACGGAAGCCACCTTCTTTTTTGTTTGCCAATCCCTAATTGTTCTTGAACTGAGTGACTTGCTAGGACAGGAGGCACATTTAGGCTAGAACAGATAAAGGTAGCAATTTTCTGTTTGGGTTGCTACATTCCAGGAAGGATGTAATTGTTCTGAATATTGTACAGTGGGAATTTACAAAAATGTTACCAGGATTTGAAAGTTTCCACTATAAGAAAAGATTAGACAGGTGAGAGTTGCTTTCCTTAGAACAAAGCAGGTTGATGGATGACTTTATTGAGGAGTACAAAAAAATGGGGAATTGGACAGAGTGGATAGGAAAAAATCTGTTTCTCTGTACAAGAGAGGCAGTTTACCAATTGGCATAATTTAAGGTAACTGATAGAAGTGTTAAAGAGACAGGAGAAAATACTCACCACCTTGAGTGAAAAAGTATTTGGAGGACACTACCCAGCCTGGTGGTTGAAACAAGAGCCCACCACTCATTAAAGAAATCTTATTCCACACTGGAAGTATTGTAATCTGCAAGTTTGTGGATTGGGTGCTGGGATATGGGCTTAGAATAGACAGCTAGCTTATTCAGCCGGCACAGGTGAGATGGGCAGTGTGACCTCTTTCACTGGCTCAAAATAAAATATAACCCAAAACTCATTTATTTTGTTGTGAAGGCAAACTGCTTAATGTTCTGAAACTAGTTTCCATTTGCCTGCATTATATTTCTATTCCATTTGAGCTATGTTTTAAAACCTAGCTCAAAGGAAAGAGTTCAGAAAATCAATGCCACAGTGTACCAGGGAGCTCTGTGAAGTTGTATTGAATTTTGTGGATTGGGTTGCCTGATGTATACCAGCATGAAAGTGTTTGCTGTCTGTGTGGAAAGAAGGGGGCAGATACCATCAAAGAATTTGCCATTTTTGACTTTTGATAGGTGCATCTGTATTTGAGCAAAAATGAGCCTGTTTGCCTTGATTGCAGATGACCTTATTTTGAAAATGGTCATTCTGTGTATCGAAAATACATTTCAGCAATCTTGAAGAACCAGCTGAGATTTTATTAGGAAGGGTTTAGAGGGATATGGACCAAACGTTAGCCTATTGTGACTAGAACGGTTTACAATATGTGGTTAACTCGGACTGAAGGGTCTGTTTCCATGCCGTATAACTCTGACTTAATCTACCTTAGGGATGTTAATGAACCAGCTGGGTTTTCACAGCAATCTGGTTGTTTAATGTTCACCGTTATTTAGACTAGGTTTATAATCAAGATTTAATAATTGAATACAGATTTCACCAGACATGTCACCAATTTGTCGCCATGTTTCCTGTTGTGACGCAGGAAGTTAGGATTGTGATGGTTCTTAAATCCAATCTTTGCCCAAGATTTTAATTAATTTGTAATCTGTCATCTTTGTGGTACCATGATCACTTTTTGATAATGCACCTTAAGAAGATATTCTAAGAAAGTTGGAGCAGAGATAGGCCATTCAATTTGACTTCTTCTAAATTCGATCATAGGATGGGGGCATCACTGGCTGGACCAGCATTTATTGTCCACCTCTAATTAACTAGAGGGCAGTTAAGGGTCAACTACATTGTCGTGTATCTAAGTCGCATGTAGGCCAGACTAGGTAAGGGTGGCAGATTTCTTTCCCTAAAGGATATTAGTAAACCAGATGAGTTTTTTTTTCCCCAAGAATCAACATTAGATGTTTGATTCCAGAATTTGAATTCAAATTCCAGCATACGTCAGTGGTGTTTGAATCCCGGTCCCCAGTGCATTACCTGGGTCTCTAGATTAATAGCCTAGCAATTTAATGCTACTAGACTATTGCCTCTCCCAAAATTGAATGCTGGAGCAGATTCAATGAGATATGGCTGATCTGATAATCCTCAACTCCTCTTTCCTGCCTTTTCCCCATAAACCTCAATTCTCTTACCAGTTAAAATTCTGTGTATCTCGGTTTTGAATATAGTTGATGGCTCAGCATTGAAGCTCTCTGCAGTAAAGAATTCCTTAGATTCACTACCCTCAGAGAAGGAATTCATCCTCATCTTTGTCTTAGGTGGGCGACCTGTCTGGCCCTAGACTCTCCTGCAAGGGGAAACAACCTGTGCAAGCCTCGACGAATCTTATTTATTTCAATAAGGCCACCTCTCCCTCTTCTAAACTCCAAATGAGTCTAGGCCAAACCTACGCAACCTCTCTCATTAGATAGTCCTTCATACCAGCCTACTGAGCCCTGTCTGACTGTCTCCAATGTCCATATATCTTTCCAAGGTAGGGAGCCCAAACCTGTTGACAGCATCCTAGCCATTGCCCGACTAATGCCTTGTATAGCTTTGACGAGTCTTCCTATTTTTATAATTAATCCAATTTTGCAATAAACACTAATATCCCATATGCCTCCCCTATTACCTTCTGCACTTGAATGCTAGTTTAAGATTTATGTATGAGCATTCCCAAGTCCCTTTGTGCTATAGCTAATGCAGTATTTCTCCATTTAAATAGCTCCTCTTCTTCTAGCTGTGATGATACACTTTAAGTGTAGTTTGGCCTGCTTTCTTTTTAAGAGATTGAACAAGAGCTAATGAGCAGTCTGTAAGAAAGTAAAATGCTTGTGAAACCTTAGGGTTTTTAAAAGTTGGAACAATAGAAGCAGTATGAATGGGTGTTGTTAAACTCTTACAGAAGGAGGATTTTTAGTCTTGTTTAGGTTTTTGTCAGAAGCTGTTAGGGTTGTGAAAAGTTGACACATCTCTTTGCAGCTGAAAGGTGGTGTTCCCACTCCCACTCTGATTTGTCTTTTGATGTTCTTTGTTTGATTGGAGAAGTATATGGCAAACAATTTGTTTTCTGAATTTGCCTTTTACCAAGGGTGTTTACAGGATGTTACCATATTGGCACAGTTAATTAGTAATAGTGACTGTATCTATTATTTTGTTAATCATTCCAATAGTTACAACTAGGTTAATTTTCTTTATTCTTTCTTGTGTTTTATGTTTCAGCTATAGCATATGAATAAATTGTTTTGCTTATCATTACATAGATTGTTCTAGATGCAATTTGATTTCAGTCATCCCCACCACCTGCCTTTTCACCCATTTTGTCATCCCCAACCTTGGCCATAATACATCCTCTTTATCCAATTCATTAATATATTAGTCATAACTATGACAGCGGCACTGATTCCAGTGGCAATTCAATAATTACAGATTCCCTGCCATCCTGAAAATGACCTTCCTGCCTCATCTCAACTCTCTCTTAGTTAGCCAATCCTTTATCCAAGCTAATTTACTTCCATCCACACTACAGATTCATGTTATTAAATAGCCTAATGTATGATACTTTATCAAATGTCTTTTAAAAATCCAAATAGGTTGCATGTATTGTTTTTCCTTTATCCATCCTGCTTGTTACCACCTCCAGAATTCTCATGTATCTGTCAGACATTTTGTGAAGCCATGCTGTCTCTTAATGGCACCCCCACAATTGCCCAGCCACATTGTGTCCTCTTATTCCTGAAACAAAACATAGCCCTCCAAGACCAAAATTAGCGTTCAGATCTGCCCACAAGATGGGCAGTTAAAGAAGCTTCAAACCAGACTTGCCTACAAAATAGGCTGAAGAGGCTGTGGCCAGCTTAGAGTTGCATGACATTAGCACCTGAGTATTTGGAATGTGGCTCTTGAGGATATCATTGAGATACCAGAGCAGGCTGTGACCCACCCCGGCTATAATTTGGGGCAATGCAGTAGGTCCTGGAATTAAATCTCATGATGACCGTGAAAGCATTATCGATTTGTTGGAAAAATCCAACTCGCTCACCAATGTCCTTTTAGGAAAGGAGGCTGCCATCCTTACTTGAGATAATGGGAACTGCAGATGCTGGAGAATTCCAAGATAATAAAATGTGAGGGTGGATGAAAACAGCAGGCCAAGCAGCATCTCAGGAGCACAAAAGCTGACGTTTCGGGCCTAGACCCTTCATCAGAGAGGGTCTCTCTGATGAAGGGAGAGGGTCTCTCTGATGAAGGGTCTAGGCCCGAAACGTCAGCTTTTGTGCTCCTGAGATGCTGCTTGGCCTGCTGAGTTCATCCAGCCTCACATTTTATTATCTTGCCATCCTTACTTGGTCTGGTGTACGTGTATTTCCAGACCCACAGCAATGTGTGGTTGATTCTCAACCGCCTCTGGGCAATTAGGAATGGGCAATAAATGCTGGCCTAGTCAATGATGCATACATCCCATGAATGATTTTTTTTTCTAAAATCCTGTTTGGTCCTCTTTGGGTCTACATCTGGTACTAGTATGGAGGCTTCAAATAGCTGGACAAAAATAACCCAAGCTTCACCCGTCATACCAATTACAAGGGTATAATTGACGGCTGATTAGAATACCAAAGAAACTTCTGAAGAATTATTAACTCAAAGAAACTAAATTGGAATTTATTTTTTCCTAATTCATTATATAAGGAAACTAGCTCACTAACAGAGTCTTCTAATTAAGTTTAGAAGTCCTTTTTTTTAATAAAAACGTATAAAAGAAAAGTCTCAGTCTGACTTTTCATTTGACTGAGAATCTGATCTGAGCAGTTACTCTTTATTTGGCTTTGACGTTAATTCAAGATACCACAGCAGACTATTATTCATTCTGAACTATCCTGTTCTTTTTAACCTGCTGTGAACAGACCACAAGAGACTTGGTAAATTATGTATATTTGTCTATCAGCCACTAAATTCCTGGAGGTAAGTGGAGAGTTTGAATATAAGGAGCATGGCATACCTCTTAATAGTGACAGTTAAAATACTAACTGCTGTCTTGCATCTTCCATTTCTCTGAATGAGGGAAATGCTTTTGTTTTTGTAAATAGAATGTTGCCATCATAAATGTAGGTGTTGGCGTTGATAATGAAGTGCTTCCAGAGAAATGATTTTTGGTATATTAATGGATAATAAGGGTGTGTCAGTTTTGAACTCTGCTATCACAACTGTGAAAAATACCCAGCAGTAAATTATTGATTTAAAGTGCTTTTAAACTAGTTGTTTTTATTTGTACAGAGAGGTTTGAACCACCCTGATGAAACATTGGTTGATTGTTAGTGGGACTGGTACTAGTCCCTGTAGAAGTTTGCCTCCGACTGGATTCAAATTCAGTGGTACCATTAATTAACTAGTTTGCAGGAACATGATTTAAATATTAATGTGCATTTTTTTAAAAACTCTGCTTACCAGAAACTAAACCTGTGTGTCTACGCATGCATGAGTGTAGTTGTGTAGACTCTTCCCAACTTGGTCAAAGCCTGAGAGCTTGCACCAACCTTCTCCAGCCTTGCACTCATTCTGGTTACCAGATAACTGAATCACAAGCTTAAATTTGAGCTGATAGTAGGTGCACAGTGAAGAGTGATGGATATCCTCTTAATAAAGTAATGGTGTGTCTTGTATCACTTGTACAAAGTTTGTACAATTGACACTGAAAACATTGTCTTTGTCTTTGTTATGGCATTCTTTGTTACTTTTTGTCAACTTTCTAACTTAATGGGAGCCCCATAAATAATAGTTGACATCACCATAACTGAAGGTTTTAGAACTACTTATTCTTATGTGTATCCTTTTTGTTATTAGATTCTAACAGTGCTGGTCAAACAGGACTAAAGATTAGATTTTCCTTGTTCAGCGAACTTGTTGGTTACACCAGTCTAGAACACTTTTTTTTTGTCCCCACCCCCAGATCCCAGTTGTTTTCCCCCCTTTTTAATGTATTCAGTTACCATGAATTAGTTAACCATCACTGTTTCCCTTTCTAACCTTTGTTGATATCCTTGAAGATATTCAATAAGTAACAAAGTTGTGGACTAACTTGGGAACCCTTTGCAGTATATTGGCACCAACCTGTGTATAGTGGATTTTGCATCATAGAAGTTCCCAACGCTTTGAAGTAAAATTGTTTTCCATAGCTTCGAGTCTAATGTTAAGACAGATGGCAGAAAGCTTCTGGTTTGACTGTCAAAAAAAAAGATTTGAAGCATTGGCAGGAACATGCCAAATACATGTTGCACTGAACTGTAAGGTAATTAGGAGCCCAAATGCTTTGTGTCTCCGTGTGTCCCTCTTTCCAGCCCTCCTTAGCTTCCAAATGCATTGAATTTAAATTCCAGTTTAAATCTCATCTTGACCTCTAGTCTGTCTACCTATTCTGTCTGTGCTACCTTCTCCAATCTTGTATTCCTTCGGTGCCTACGTTTCCCCACCTGTTCCTACCTCTGCCGTCATCCAGCAGTACCTTCAGCAGCCCAAACGTATTCTTTCGAGTACCTCCCTATATCTTTCCACATTTTTTTTTTAAAGAAACATTCTTAAATCATCTTTTTCTGTCAAACCTGTGATTACCAATTCTGTCTCTCTCCATCATTTTATGTCTGTCCTTTCATCCAGTTCCCTCCCTTTCTATACTTTGGAACTTTCCTCTCTTTATTTTAGACTGCCATACAAATGCTGAAATGGATGGCTGATGTAAATTGGCTCCATCTAACAGGAGGTAACTGTCTTTCAGGCCTGAATATGTTCTGGGATACTTTTTGAGTTCTTCCACCAGAGCTCCCTTGAGCCTCTTCTACCATTCAATGAAATCATTGGCTGATGTGTGACCTGACTCCATGTATCTGCTGTTACTTCACATTGCTTAATACCTTTTTGACTTTAAAAAAAAACTCTCCATTGCAAATTTTTTATTGATAATTGACCTAGGTTTGACTGCTGTCTGCGGAAGTAGATGTCTAAACTTTATCGTCCTTGTGTTAATTAATTGATCTACATAAACCCATGCCACCTCATGTAAACCATATAATTTCTTCTTGCAACCTCTTTAGCGAAATACAGCAGGTGATGGTACCAAAAAATATCTTCTCCTGACTTCAAAATTAGACAGACAAATAAAAGAATAGAAAGACCAGTTTAAGTCAGATGCTGAAGGATAAGAGAAGGAGGCTCCTGTGAAGCACGTTGGAATGACTAGTCGGGCTGAACAGCCTGTCATTGTGCTGTGACGATTAGAATAGCCTTGCACCTTTTAATTTTGTCTTCTGCATGCACCCCCCTGTAAAATTTAACTTGTAAGCTTGATATTGATGAATTGCTACTTGCTTATTTGTCTTGGCTTTTTTTCCTATGAGATCTTTGTGGGTGTTGTGCACTTTCCTCCCCCTCCAGCTGTGTTTCTAATTTTTTTGTTTAAGACCTGAAACCAAACCTGTTCAAAACTTTTTTTATTGTAGGTGTTTAATCAACCATGATGCCAATATTGCTGCTGTGAATAGTGATGGACAGTTGCCAGTTGACCTCGCAGAGGAGGACTACATGGAGACCCTACTGCAAGATCACATTAACAAGCAGGGTGTGTTCAAGCCTTTTGAAACTGTTACAACAATGTCTTGATGAATATATTTCATGTTAGCCATAGCTCAATGTATGATTCAGTCATGAGTTAGGAAGTTGTTGATTCGAATCTATTACTTAGCCTAATTTTCTAATCAACCTTTTCAGAGATGTTATTACTCTCTGGAGCAGGTAAATCTTGAAACATGCTCCCTCAGTCCAAGGGTAGAGATACCACCAATGCACCACAAGAGGGGTTCAAGTGTTACTCCAGCCATGTGAGCACAACACAGTAGTGAGCAAGTGTTAACACTGGAGATACCATCTCACAACTGAAACTTTTCTATCTTCCTTCTCGGGTGGGATGTAAACAATTTGGAAGAGCAGGCAAGTTCTCCCTGTGCCCTGGTGGATAGTTATCCCTTCTCCAATATATTCAGTGAAGATTCCGTTTTTCTGGTCACTTATCACCTCATTTACGGCACCTTACCATGTATAAACTGGTTGTCTCAATTCTAGAGGGGTGACTACATTTGGTATCAAATATATGTTAAAATGAAGAAAGAAATCACAAGCCTTTTGTGGGGTTGCCGGGGGAAAGAAAATACAGATGACTGGAACTGTTAAGTAGTTTCTTTCTGACCTGTTCAATGGTTTCAAAAGTAATGGACAGTAAAGCGAATGGGATGCTGCGCAAGGCGCTGTGCAAGTCTGTCTTTCCTATTCAGTTCAACTTTTCTCAGCATTGTTTTAAGTGTATGCATGATCAAGAATTGCCACTGGTTGTAAATTCTCACTCGAGTAGCCATCCTTCATAACTTGCAACACATTTGAAATTGTAGTATCCAGGTCAGTGCTCAGTCTGAAAGCAGTGGGACCTGCCCACCTTGTTAACCTGGGAATCTTGCTGGTCCCTGCTGAGTTTCAATAATAGTATTGCTTGCTGTTAAAATTTGAAAATGGGATATAGTATGGTGTTGTGACGAAAGTGTAATTTCTGCTTATCAGCATATGTTCATACACAATATCCATTACGTTTCCTGACCTACAGTGGCTGCTACTGCAGCAACACCTGCATTCTTACATAGTTGGGGTTGAGTTGTGAATTGTAAAATAGTGTAATTTCATAACACATATATTGGCTTAACACACTTGTCAATGTTCTCATTTCACTGCGTTTTGAAATGGCACTGCATTGCTGTGCTGTATTAAACTTATTTATGTCCTCTATTTGTGTTTGCAGTGTTAGAAAGTTCCTGTTTTTATTTTTTTGTAGGGATTGATGTGGAATCTGCAAGACGCGAGGAGGAGGAGTTGATGCTGCAGCATGCCAGACAATGGTTAAACAGTGGGAAGATTGAAGAGGTATCCCACCCAAAATCTGGTGCCAATGCTCTCCACGTCGCTGCTGCCAAAGGCTACATCGAAGTGATGAGGCAAGTATAATTCTGTTTTGTCCTGTGTGAATAAAATCCTCCTACCAGGGCAAGGAAGTTTGAATTGTGGTCTCTGCAAGGCAAGCTGTTTTGGGCAAGGGTGTTGTAAAGGCACTACCTTTGTCCTCTGAGCCCTTCAGCTCGGGAAGAAGAATTGCATATTCACTTAATGCGTAATTAGTGTGGAAAAGTGACCTTGAGGGCTGGACCAGGTTGTGTTATGATGTCTGCTTAGCTGAGTAGTTAAAACAGAGGGTTGTGCGTTCAAGCCCCATGTTGGATTATAGCTCAATACACCAGCTGAACATGTTACATTCCTACAAGTATAGTCACTGTCCAACATGAAGGCTGAGATGTTTAAAGAGAAGCCCCCTCTGCATGGATATGAGATTGTGTGTGCAAAAGGACTTCTGTGGTCACCTATCTAATGGTCACTGTATGTCAAAGTAATCGTGGATTCCTTTACTGTCACCTGCAAGGTGGACCCTGCTTTCATAAATACAACTTGCTTTATTATTCTACTTCTGAGGTGAGGTGTATTTTACTTTAACCAGGGCTTTCAGATTTGAAACTGTCTGAAGCTGCGTGGCAGGAAAATTAGATACATCATTGTGTTGATGTTGCCATTGCATTGCTGTCTTCATTTTAAATGTTTGTAGTATATGGTCCTCGTTCAGTGAGAAGTAACATATGTCAGCAACACCTGACACAAGCAACACAAGAAAATGTTTTATAGTACATCAAAACAAGCACTGAGAGCAAATCCTGTATGCCATCACTGGTGCCCCCATCAGTTGTTGAGTGTATTTAGTTCAAATGACTACCTATTCAGAAAGTCCTTGGTGATCCACTTGAAAATTTGTCACTTTCTAATGCTGGGAGAGAAAAATGACCTGTGCTTACAAGATAATTCTGAGGACTTGTTGCCAAGTTCAGAGAATCATAGGATTCCAGAATGTGGAAGTAGGCTATTCAGCCCATCAAATCCACGCTGACCCTCCGAAGAGCATCCCACCAAGACCCATCCCCTATCCTCGCATTTCCCATGGCTAACCCACAGCCTGCACAACACCCCCAGACACCTATTGGGCAGTTTAGCATGGCCAGTCCACCCAATCTGCACCTTTTGGACTGTGGGAGGAAACCTGTGGAAGGTTTAGCAGAGATCGTCAGAACAGAAGGGTTTTGATACAGTAGCTAGAAAAATTGAGATGGCCTAATGGTATTATTAGTAGACTAGTAATCTGGAGTCCCAGATAATGTTTTGGGGGCCTGAGTTCAAATCCTGTCACAGCAGATGGTGAAGTTTGAGGTAAAAATCCGGAATTAAGAATCCAATGATCATAAAGCCAATCTGGTTCAATAATCTCCTTTTTTAGGGTAGGCAACTGCTGTCCTTACCTGGTCTGGCCTACACATGACTCTAGACCCACAGCAATAGTGTTGACTTTTAACTGTCCTCTGGACGATCCTTGGAATGAAATTTAAAAAAAAACTATATCTGAAAATCTTTGGCCTTTTGCTTTACCATATCCTTGAGGAACCTGGCAAGACCATAAGAGCAGAAGGAAGCCTTTGATTTTCATTCTGTGAATGAGAAGCTCCAGCTGAAGAATCTTTCATCACTTGTTTTCCCTGTTCAGAGTGTTCATTGAATCCCCACAGTGTGGAAACAGGCCCTTCGGCCCAACAAGTCAACGCTGACCCTCAGCATCCCACCTAGTCCCATCTCCCTTTGACCCCTCCGAATTTAGTTGTTGGATCATATATATTTTTGGAAGAAGTTCACTGAATAAGTACTTACCATCTGTGATGATTCACTTTAATGATGAAGTTACCTCCATTTTGACCAGTGCAGTTTAATTGCAGGCTGCTCCTTCAGGCAGGGTTCAGTGTCCATGCACAAGACAAAGATGGCTGGACACCATTGCATGCTGCTGCACACTGGGGAATGGAAGAATCCTGTAGGCTTCTTGTGGAACATTTCTGTGACATGGAAGCATTAAATAATTCAGTAAGTTTATGACGTAATGGAAAAAAATGTTTGTTTTTGTAACTTCTGGAAAATAAGGGCAAAAAAATCAAAACTTGTAAGATATTTGTTTGTTTCTTTGGAGAATTTTTTTATCCACAATGTGACTGAGTTCAATTTAGCTGCTTTCCAATCACTATGGTTATATCAAGAAAGATCATATAGGAATTCCCATATACTAAGCACTCAACCCATTCAATCTGTTGCAGCTACACAGAAAATTGGACATGCAAGGGCTAATTCAATCTGCTCCTTCATTCTCTGCAAAAGAAAAGGCAGAAAGTGGCAAGCTTGATTAATTTTACACTAACTCCTGGGAATTGAGAAATTTACTTGAAAGGTTTCACATATGCAGCCCCAAGCCAAATTGACTTACGAAAAAGGTGGGAGGGACCTTGACCAGTCCAGTGTTTAAAAGCTAATAGATATAGAATGTTTCATCCCAAGTATAGGAGTTGAGAGGTCATGTTGTGGCTGTACAGGACCATAACGCCATTTCTGGAATATTACGTTCAATTCTGGCCTAGGAGGGATGTTGTGAAACCTGAAAGGGTCCAGAAAATATTTACAAAGAAGTTGCCAGGGTTGGAACTATAGGCAGAGACTAATAGCCTGAGGCTGTTTTCCCTGGAGCGTCGGAGGCTAAGGCGTGCCCTTACAGAGGTTTAAAATCATGAGGGGAGGATGGATTGGTGAATAGCCAAGGCCTTTTCCCCAGGGTAGGGGAGTCCAGAACTAGAAGGCATAGTTTGGAGATGAGGAGAAAGGTCTCTTTTAAATCTAAGGGTCAACATTTTCACACAGAAGGTAGTGCATGCATGGAATGTGCTGCCAAAGGAAGTGGTGGAGGCTAGTGCGGTTACAACATTTAAAGCGCATCTAGGTGGGTATATGAATAGGAAGGGTTAGGGGTTAAACGAGCAAAAAGATGGCAAATGAGATTAGGTTAATTTAGGATAACTGGTCAGCATGGGTCAGTTTGACCAAAGGGTCTGTTTACATGCTACATAGCTCTCTGACTCTATGAAAGTGTACTTAAAAAATTGGGTGGGAAAAAATATTGAATTTTATCAAAATTTGGTATTAATCTAATCATCTTCACCCGGTTGTATGAGGAATAAATTGTTGCCTGAGCAGATAATGTGTTCAGGCTGGTTGATGATTGTAACAACTAGAATTGGCATGAATTAAAGGTTCTTTTTCTTGGTAGGGCCAGACGCCGTTTGATGTTGCAGATGAGGACATTTTAGGATTGCTTGAGGACCTGCAGAAGAAACAAGATGATGTGAGTGTTGCGTTTCATTTCCTATATTTCACTAAATGTATATGTACTTAAAAATTCTGTCACAATTCCTGCTATCAAATTTTATACTCTTGAATTTCTCTTTCCAGATTTTTAATTACATTTGTGTCTTTACCAAATGCACAACCTGAACTCCAGGTTCCCGGCTTTGGGAGATCTGTGTCTCTTTTTTGGTAACTGACATTTCTAATTCCAAAATAAGGGTTCAAACAAAACTTTTCAAAAGAAAATCTTTTCGAGTTGCATAATTAAAATTAACACAACTCAAATGTCTTCATCTGACTGTTCATTCTTTCCTACAGTAGTAAACCTAAAATGTTTCAATTGCTCTCAATTCTTTTGAGCTTGAATTTGGCTATGTTTTTGAAAAGAAATGAGAGCTGATTGTAGGTTATTTACTTTGAGCATGGGTCATTGATGTTGCCATTTAACAGTTTCTGATCAGTTTTTATTTTGAAAACTGTATGAAAACCTCTAAGTTTTGTACTTCACATTTAACTTGCAGTGTTTGTCCTGGTGTCATAAAGTGACAACAGTAAAGGGAGCCCTCAAGTGATGAACACTCCATACTTACACATGCAATCTCATACAAGAGTGTTATTTTAAAGTCCAAGATACAAATGTTTCCTGCATTTACAAACCTTTATATTGTTTTGCAACGTGTTCCAACCTGTGTACAAATTGACTTGCAAACAGACTCTGGAATGGAACCTGCTCGCAACCCAGAGATTGCCTGTGTAATGACTTCATACCTGTTATGGCTCTGTACGTTGGAAATATGTAACTTAGGACATGATGACTTAAGCAGTTTCCATTATGGAGATTTTTCATCATCCTGTTCAGGTGTGTTGTGACACCCCACCAGTAGGTAGGACTTGAATGCAGGTCTTAAAGCTCCGAGAGAGGGACACTATCATTACACCACAGGAACCCCAACATTTCCATTGTAATGCAGATACTAAAATTTATAACAGAATGCATTACATTACCTTTAAAATGGAAATTGAAATTCATCTGCACCTTGTACCCTACTGCACCCAAAGATTACACTTAGATTCCAAATATCATGAGATTGACAAGTATTTAAAACTAATAGGTTTCCTGTCAGAATACAGTGCAAACTTCCCTAGTGTTATTTTGTTAAGGCAATGATTAGTTGAAAATGTTTTACAATTTGTTTGTGGCATGTGAGCATTGTTGGCAAGGCCAGCATTTATTGCCCATTCCTAAAGGTCCTTGACAAAGTAGCTGCCTTCATAAACTGCTACAGTCCATATGGTGCATGTCTACTTCTGGTTGAGAGTAAGTTTTAAGAATTAATTTGTGACAATAAAGGCGTGGTGATACAGTTGTAGGTCAGGATGGTGTGTGGTGTGGAGAGGAACTTGCAGGAGGTGGTGTTCCCATTATCTTTCCGCCCTTGGGTCTGGATGGCAGAGCTCATGGGTATGGAAGCTGATATGAAAGAAGCTTGGCAAATTACTGAATGGTACTTACAGCAGCTGCTGTATTGATGAAGGTGGATGGGTTGTCAATATAAGCAGAGACAACAAGGTGTAGAGCTGGATGAACACAGCAGGCCAAGCAGCATCAGAGGAGCAAGAAGGCTGACGTTTCGGGCCTAGACTCCTCTTTAGAAAATGAACAGGGGTCTATGCCCGAAACGACAGCCTTCCTGCTCCTCTGATGCTGCTTGGCCTGCTGTGTTCATCCAGCTCTACACCTTGTTATCTCAGATTCTCCAGCATCTGCAGTTCCTACTATCTCTGTCAATATAAGCAGTCTGTTTTATTCTAGATGGTATCAAGCTTTTTGAAACTGTAATTATCCAGGCAAGTGGATAGTATTCATCACACTTCTGACTTCTGCATTTAGGTGATGGACCGGCTTTGGGAGTATAGAGATTAGTTACTCTGACCAGCCCCTGACACATTTACTTATGGCTCATTTGAGTTTCTAGTTCATGGTAACTGCCAGTATGGTTTTTGAAAGGAGATTCAGTAATAGTAATCCTGTTGGCTAGATTAAGTGAGGAGTTGACAGGCCTCGTCTTGAGTTTGAGGAGTTAGTAATCCCTCTCCTAATTGCTCCCCGGTTATGGTGGAAGCGCATACTCCTGAACATGGTATAAAGATAAGGCCCAAATAATGAATCTTATGGCTGTTGCCTGACTGTTGAAAACAGTATAGATAAAGATAGCAGGCACTGTCCAAACAATAATAGTCGTCTAGGAATTGGTGATTTCAGGAGAATTACTGAAGAGAAGTAATGAAACTTCTTCACAGATGAAGAAAGAAAACTGTTTGCTTTTATTTCCTACTTCTTTGTGTCCCATTTTTTAATCAGCACAACTTAAAAATTATCAGTGCAGCAAATTGAGAACTTGGAGCATTTACAACACAATTGAGTATTTGGTTTGCGTTCTTCTATTAACACAGCTGAGGACCGAAAAAGAAGAGAAGATGAAAAGAGCCATTATTGAAACCTCTATACAGCAACAACAGCCGCCGCCGGCTAAACCCAGGAAGTAAGGAATCTCCGCACTAAATACAGGCTAATTTTGTGATTACAAAATCCGTTGTCACAGCAGTTATTGACTTTCATACATTTCAACAATGCTTACTGATTTTGTAATGCAGAATTTTGACCACCATTGGGACAGGTGCGGTGTCCATCCCAAATGAGATTCACCCTATGAACATTGCAAACTTGAGACAATGGACAGCAAATTTCCCTCAGGCTGCTGAAGGAAGTTTCGATTTTTATTTTCCATTAGTGACTCACCTGTGAATTATGCTTATTTGCCACTTATTAATTTGCGCTATGCTGGATGAGAACAATGACTTCACTACAGTTGTAGTAATTGACTATAACAGATAGGAGCAAAGTTAAGCTGAATAGCCTATGAGTTTGCTCTGTCATTCAATGAGATCAAGACTGAACTGCTAATCCTCAACTCCACTTTCTTGACTTTTTTTGCCCCATGACCCTTGATTCCCTTGCTGATTTGCGTTTATTTGAGGCAGATTTTTAATGACTCAGCCTGAACAGCCCATTGTGGCAAAGATTACCACAAATTCATTACCTCGAAGTGAAAATGTTCTGTTCATTGTCTTAAATAGACAAGATTGTTCAGATTATGTGCCGTGATCCTGGACACTCTCGCAGGGAGGAACAACCCCCTCTACGCCTACCCTGTCAAGCCTCCTAAGATGTCCTTATTGAAATATAAGATTATTTCTTTTATCTAAACTCCAGCAAGTGCAAGTATAATTACTGGGCTTGCCTCCTCATAAGGAAATCCTTCCATATCTGGGGCTAACCTAATTAACCATTTCTTGGACTGCCTCTGGTGCCAATTTTTTAAGGGGACCGGAATGCTTCACAGTATTCCACCTGTGGTCCGACTCATGCCTTGATTGAGTAAGGCTTCCCTATTTTTATACTCCAGTCTTTTAATACCTCCAGTGCATCCATTATCTCTGTAACTACATCCTTTAATATCATAGGATGCAATCCATCAGGTCCAGAAAACTATCGGCTATTAGCCCAAACAGTTTTAGTAATTGTTTTTCCTTTGGTGATAACTATTGTTTATTTCTCTCCACCTTTTGCCTCTTGATTTATTACTTTTTTAAAGAATGTTGGTATCCTGTATCATGAAGTCTGTGAAATATTTGTTCAACTGTTTTGCCATTTCCAGGTTCAATATTACTTTCTCAGCTGCATTCTCAATGGTGCCTCTGTTTGCTTTGGTTCCTCTCACTTCCTCCTTTCTAATATAGTGAAAGAAGCTCTTACTGTCCTTTTTGTTTTGTTTTTAATGTTATTTGCAAGTTTTAGCCTCAACTTTTCATTTTCTCCTTCTTGTGCCTTTGGTCATGTTTTGTTGGCTTTTAAAACTTTCATTTCTTATCGTTGACCACTAATACTTTCACATTGTATCGTTTTTCCTTTTTTGTTTGATACTATGCTTAATTTGCTTTATCCGTGGTTGGTTTATCCCCTTCCTCACTGGAATGTAAGTTATGAATGACTAGAGGTGGGTGGGTAGTGTTCTCTCAGGTCAGCTATAATCATATTGTTTAACTCCTCCAGTGAGTCAGATGGTGAAGGCAGCATGTAACTGATGTAGAAAGATCAGATGACTATTATTCACAAATGCCAAATTAAACTTTTTGCTTGGTGGCACAGAACTTAAATATTGCTGACAAGAGGTGAGTTGTTGAAGTGTTATCTTCCGCCACTTTTTATATATCCTATATCCTGTAGCTTGCTGTGCTGTCTCCATGGCAACAGTTTAATGAGTCAGAGTTGATTTGCCAACCAATCAGCCCCCTTTTTCCCTTGTATGACTTGTTGCAATTCTTTGAAATATTACATTCTTGTATTGTCCTGATGAGTGCAAAACAAAATACTTTGGCAACACCTCTCTCCTTTCAGCAATATGCCAAATTAATTGATCCCTGCAGAGGCAGTATTCTTGGATGGTCGGGGTTCTACAGTGTATTTTTCTGCTGCTAAGCCCAAACTGATCATTTCCCCACTTTTTTCTTTGCTGGAAAACGTATACGTGAACTTTGGTTTTAACAGAGGGATTGAGGACCAAGAAAAATAGGACATCAAAGCAAAATTTCATAACCTACAAAGGTGATATGATTGTAAAATAAGTTATTGTTCTCATAATTTAAAACCACCAATGTATAAATCAGTCAGTCACTGAGATTTTTAATCAGCCTGTCCAGGCATGTTTTAGCGCATATCTGGGGCAAGTGGAACTTGAATCTGGACATTCTGGCCCAGATATAAGGACACTACCACTTCACCACAAAAAGAGTCCTTAGCAGTCAGTTTATACTGGCCATAAATTAATTCATATTTGCATTATTGGCATGGACTTGTTTGGTTGCATGAATTCCTTCTGTGTTGTAATGACTGAGTCATTAACTGGCAACTTTTGATGGTGACATTATCGTCCTAAGTGCTCAGTGTTATTTTCAACGGAACAATCTGTGATTATTCACTAGTTTTTTGCTTGATTTGAGTGCACTGAATAGAAAAGCAACCACAAGTAAATAACACCTTGTTAATGTTCAATTATCTTTTATGTACTTAACTCCTCCAAATGGCATGGGGTTACAGTTCATACTGAGCACTGATGCAGTTTAACTGAAATTAGTTACAGCATGCTGTGTAGTTTATTCAATTTTGGTCCACAACATTCAGCACAAATTCTTACTATATACTGCAGTGGTGCAATGAACTTCCAGCAGCCTTTGTATTGAATAGGGAGAATTGTTTTCACATGAACCTATCCATTGTAAGAAATGGTGGGGTGGAGAGGGGTGGTGGGGGACTGAACTAGCAAACATTGTAGAACAGGAAATCAAAGCAGGTTTTAAAATAAAGACTGGGTCAATCGCTAATGAAAGAGCAAGGTGTTAAGCTTTTAGTTTGAGAATTGCAGTAAGAAAACCTGTTGGGAGGCTTTAAAGATATTGTTGAGCTACTAGTTTTAGTCAACATGGTACTGCTAAAGGGTACAAATATCTAGAGCAATTGCAGTAGTGCAATATGCTAGCTTATATTAAAAACTGATTTAAGTTAGTTGAACTAATTTCTGTTTATTTCAAAGCAAAGTAATGCAACATCAAAGTACAAGACTGTGTTTGCAGGTGGACCTGTTTCTGGATAGTTTATTATTTGGCAGTGTTACATTGTTCCCATTGTGGATTAGTTATAGGTCTGTTTTCCTTTAGAGCAGGGTAGGTTTAGTGGCAGGCATGATTAAGATGTGTAAAATTTTATGTGGCGCATAGATTGGAGAGACAGCAAAGAACTTTTACCCTGGTGGTGTGATCAATGACCAGGTGGCATCGATTTAAGGGGCAGGAGATTTAAAGAAGAACTTTTTTTTTCCCAAGAGGGTAGTGATTATCTGGAACTTGCTGCCTGTAAGGGTGGTAGAGCAGAAACCCTTACAACGTTAGAAAGTATTTAGGTGTGCACTTGTATATCAAGACTTGCAAAGCTATTGGCAAAATACTAGAAAATGAGATTAGAATAGTTAGATAGTTGTTTTTAACCAGCACAGACTTGATAGACTGAAGTCCCTGTTTTTGTGCTGCAAACATCTGTGAGTACAAAGGTTTTTGGCTTCGATCCTTTTTCTAATTCTGTCTGCATTGTACCAGGAGCTCTGTGTGCAGGATGAGCAGCAAAGAGAAGATTTCAGTGCAAGATCTATCAAAGGAGCGTAAGACCTTGGAAACCTTGCCTTTGGATGAAAGCAAGAAAGAGGAATCCAGCAGTTCAAGTTCAGAAACTGAGGAGGCATCCGAATCTGATTCAGAGTGTGAAACTGGTAATGACAATTTAATTTTTTTGGGGAGGAGAAACAAATATTTGCCTATTTCCTAGCACCTTTCCTAAAAATAAGGATCAAAATGATATGATTGAGCACATTTCATTTTCAATTTGAGTAAAATCTACTTTGATATAATCAAGCCATTTGTGCTATTGGAGAAATACATCTCCGTCTCGAATAAATAAGGATGGTGAATAGGTGTTTATCTAATTTAAAGCCATTTAGTACGTGGCACAAACATAAAGTTTTATGGTATTCTTGTTGTAGAAATGACCTGCCACATTGTTTTCAAACTAGGTAGCATAGTTTTGGAGTTTGGGGTTGCCATCTTAAGATAGAGATGAAGAGGCACACTTTTTTTAACCTCAGTTGTGCAACTCTGGAACCTTGCACCTCATTTGTGGAACCTCAATTATTAAACATTTTTAAAGGTGGGGATAGATGGATTCTTGTTAGGTTAAGGCATAGAAAGGAATGTGGAATTTCAAGTGCAAGCAGATCAGCCACGATCTTACTGAATGTTGGAACGGACTCAATGAGTCAAATGGTCATCTTCTATTCCTATTTATATGCATCAATTGTTCTTTGTTGCTGAACAGAATTTCCTTTCATTTTTGCACAGAAAGGAACAAGAAACCAGTCCTCAGTAACAATACCAATAGCTTGAATGGTACTGGAGCAATCCCTCTAGCACCTCCTGTAACCCTTGCACCATCAAATCTGAAGGTAAGAGTGTTGAATGATGACTTTGCTGCAGTGCTGAACTAAGTTTCTGTGTTCAGATACAAATTACGGCAACTGATGAGTTGGGGGATATACTTCAGCAGGTCTGGCAGCATCTGTGGAGGAGAAAACAGTTAATGTTTCGGGTCCGGTGACCCTTCCTCAGAACTGATAGTGGCTGGGAAAACGTCAGTTTGTATGTAGAAAATAGGGAGGTTGGTGGGGTAGGGAGTAAACGATAGGATAGAGCCCAAAGACAGAGAGAGACAGTTGGATAGACAAAGGAGTTCTGGATGTAAGTTTGCTCACTGAGCTGGAAGGTTGGTTTTTAGACGTTTCGTCACCATTCTGGGTAACATCATCAGTGAGCCTCTGACAAAGACAAAGGAGTTGCTAACTATCAGGCTGGGAGGGTGAGTAGTTGTTAATGGGGACTGTTAGTGACTAACAGTCATGGGACATGGGAGAGTTCAGGCCCTAAAATTATTGAACTCAATGTTGAGTCCAAAGGGCTGTAGGGTACCCAAGTGGAAAATGAGGTGTTGTTCCTCCAGCTTGCATTGGACTTCATTGGGACACTGTAGCAAGCCAGAGATGGAGATGTTGGCCAGGGAACAGGGTGGTGCATTGAAGTGGCAGGCAACAGGTAGTTCAGGTAATTTTTGCAAGCAGAACATAGATGTTCTGTGAAGCAATTGCCAAGTCTACCCCTCTATTCTCCAACGTAGAGGAGACCACATTGTGAGCCCCGTATGTAATAGACTAGATTCTTGGAAGTGCAGGTGAAGCAACACTTCACCTGAAAGGTATGTTTGGGCCTTTGAATTCTGGGGAGGGAGGAGGTAAATGTGCAGGTGTTGCACCTTTGCCAGTTATAGGGAAAGGTGCTGTAGGGCTGTGGGAGGTGTTGGGAGTGAAGGAAGTGGAGGGAACGGCCCCTTCAGAAGGTGGACAAGGGAGGGGAGGGGAATTTGTGTCTGGTGTTGGCATCTTGCTGGAGTTGGCAGAAATGGCGTCTGATCATCTGGATGTGGATTCTGGTGGGATGGTAGGTGAGAATAAGGGGAACCCTGTCGCTGTTGCGGGAGGGAAGAGAAGGGGTGAGGGCAGAAGTGCAGGAGATGGGTTGGACCCAATTTGAGGGCAAGAACATTAGATACTGGCACTAGTGAAAGCGTGAGTTGGGGTTCTAGCAGTACACACACTGATGGATGGGATTGTGAAGGTGGGAGTAGGTGATGTTTGTAGTAGTGTACTTAAGCTGACCTTGGAGTCAAGTTGGACATCCAAGGCCACAAACAACTGTCTCAGCCTGAGGTGGTAATTAGGAAGCAATTGCTACAGAAGAAGCAGTGCTTGTGGGTATGTGTCAAAGATAGTAGCTTTGGTCAGTCTAGGCCAACAACACAGGTTGGTGAGGCAGAGCTAGCGGGTTTCAGTGTACATGTGAAACCTGGTGAAGAAAAAGAATCAGGATTATCTTTGTATTGAAGAATGACCCTGGAGTGGTGGGTGTTTTTTTTTGACAGGGCCCAAGTGTTTGGCATGGTGTGCTAGATTTGGCAATTGCTAAACCATTTGTACCCCGTTTAAAGGAGAGCTACCTGGGATTGAACAGGGTGGAAGAAAGTAACGATTTTACGGGAGAGACATGGATGCCTAAAGCCCAGACAAGGGATGATGTTAAAGCTGCAAAGGTCAGGGTAAGGCAGATTCTATGTAGTACTAACAGAATACAGTGTGAAACTAGATTTAATAACTGAACCAAACCTAAAATACATTTAACAAATAGGTCACAGACCATTGTTTGTAGTGAGGGCAAAATAACCAGAGTAGCATGTGTATAAAGAGGCAGCAGAAAGCTGAAATGTGGGCAGGTTTGGACCTTTAACTATCTATCTATTTCTTGTGTCTCCTGTGCAAAGAGGGTAGGATGCATTAGTGAAGACACCTCAAACACTAAGTGCTGTTGAAACTTCTGCATGCAGGCAGGAAGGTTAACTTGAAAATGCCGGATGTAAGGAGCAGGAAATATTGCAGGAAGTGTTGGTGTTTATTTGGCAGCTTGGAATGTCAAATAAACCCCATTAGCATCACAATTGTGTGCAGTTGATAAAGGATGAAGTATAAGTGGAAAAGAGCAAGATAAAGCACTTCAGTGTTTTTGCAACCTCAGGTAGTGGGTGTATGCTGCCTGGCATGTAGCATGTCACTGACCTGAATGTGAAAAGCTTTGCAGACTAAAGCCATTTTGGTTATTTATAGCTGTGTAATTTTGTGTTTTGCCACTGTGAACACTCTGCTCAATCAGAACAGGGTTGCATTTGCAGTACATTGCTCAATTTTCAGTGATGACGTTGTGCTGCACAGTTTGCTTATTAACACAGAGGAGTCACATTCACTTGTTTTACGTTGAATTGCTAATGGAAGATGGCGGAGGGGCTAGTATTGGTTGCAGCTGTGGGATCACTCTCTTTATGGCCTCCTACCTCATTTGATTTTTAGCCCAACCCTCCATGTTATTTGGTATTGAGTGATGCAAAGCAAAATTTCTCTTCTTCTTGGGAACTTTTTTGTTTTCAGTTGCACACCCTCCTTTCCATTAGGTACTGCAGTCAATTGGTAACATTGCTTTCTGTACTTGAGCTGCTGTAATGGGCATTTGGACTTCTAAATAGAGAGTTAGAATTCATATTCTCTTCAGTAACAATCCCCCATCCATTAAATCCTAAAGCCACAACAAATAATGAAAACATTAATCTCCTAGATTGTTAAATTGGGACAAGAAAACAGGTAGATGCTAGCAACAGAACCTTTTTACAAAATAACTGATGCTTGCTTCGACGTTAACAACAGTCACTCTAAATACAGCTTCCAGATTGGAGAAGCCATAGCTAATGCATTTCCATAGTATATTCCTAAAGCTAGAATATTCAAACTGCATCACATCTTGTTCTCAGATTTAAATTTGACAATTGACACAGTGCCATGAACACAATCGTCCACTGCATTTTTCCCATATGGCTTCCAGACAAGTCCTGATTGCTTGCTTTCATTTGTGGTTGGCATGGTGGCTCAGTGGTTAGCACTGCTGCCTCGCAGTGCCAGGGACCTGGATTTGATCCCACCCTCGGGGTGACTGTGTGGAGTTTGTACGTTTTTCTTGTGTCTGCTTGAGTTTTCTCTGGGTTCTCTGGTTTCCTTGCACAGTCCAAAAATGTGCTGATTAGGCTGCTTGGAGACAATAAGGACTGCAGGTGTCAGTGTCTATAGGTGTGAGAGTAGAAAAGCACAGCAAGTCAGACAGCATCAGAGGAGCAGGAAAGTCAGTGTAGCTATTCCAGCCTCTCGCCTGTAGATGGCAGATTAGGTGGATTGGCCATGCTAAATTGCCCAAAGCATCCAGGGATGTGTAGGCTTAGTGGATTACCATGGGAAATGCAGGGTTACAGGAATAGGGTGGGGGGTGGGTCTGGTGAAATGCTGTTCAGATGGTCAATGGGGACTTGATGAGACGAATGGCCTAATCCCACACTGTAGGCTTTCTATATGATTCTGTGAACATCTGCAACATTTCAAATTCTTTTGCAAGTATTTCATTACTTCAGTGATTGCAAACTTCTGTAGTTTCTACTTAGCTGAGTGTTTGTTTTGTTTTTCTTTTTAAGGGGCTTGAAACTGTTCCTTCTCATTTTGCAGCCTCTGTCTCCCTGTCCTGTCACCTCCCCCACTCCCCACTGCTTGTCCCTTTGCAACCTAACCCCCTTGCCCACCGTTCTCCAGTGCCCCCCCCTGTCCCTTTGATCTAACTCCACCCCCAACTTCAGGCTGACTTGCTGTATCTCCCTGCCTCCTCCATATCTATTTCACTAGCCCCCTCGTGCCTCCTGGTGCAGCTTAGAGTGGAAGAAAAAGTCCGCGGCTATACTGGTTTGGTAAAGCTAGCCAGCTGCCTGCAAAATGCTGGAGCTGTGTCTGCGAGTAGGTGCTGAAATTCAACTTCCCAAATCCAGGGGAGTATAAACCCAGGAAAGGCAAGGTTACTACTGGAATGAGCAGTTGAGGCCATATCTGGGGTGATTTATGAGAGGATTCCAAAAGAGAAGAATTCGAATACCCTGTCAAGTTTTAATGAGATTCTGACCCATGGCATCACAACATCCAGGGTGACTGAGAACTCCCTGGATCTGACTTGATTTGCGATTTGATGTGATCTCTAGGGTGTTTGCCTGTATTTTGTCTGTGTATATTTACTGCCAATTAACTCTGTTAGAGTATGAGTTCTTTTTGTCTATATATCTCTTCTAACCTTGTATAAAAGAGGTTATTGTGTGTTCAAACAATGGCATTTTGTAGTTATAGCCTCTTAGTAAGTACATGTGACCTCACTGGCTACTTTTCCAAACAAAACGTTACTGGTCTCTTAGCTATTTAATAGCTGATTTTGTGGTCTAGTCTGGGATAGTAACAGCTGTTTCATTTTTAACAGTAGTCGAATCTCTGCAAGCCCACAGTCCATGCCACATTAATAGCTTTATAATACTTGGATTTTCAATATATGTTGCTCTGGCTTCCTTCAAAACAAAGACAATTTAGTCCATTTAAAATGAAACAGCTGGACAACTTCTTAAAAAGCACCACTGCATTCTTGAGTGTGTAGTGATTGGTAATAAGTACATCCTTGCTTACATCCTCCAGGAAAAGGGAAAAATAGCCATTAGTACTTAATGTTCCTGACTTCGAGCAGCAGCATGCATAGGGTGACATCAGCTCAAACCAGTAACTTGTGAATGTAGACTCCTAAACATTTGCAGTACAGATGAATGCTGTTTTTTGGTTATTGTACCTACATCGGTTAACAAAGATCTGTCTACACTGATCCATTTTTCACATTTTTGGTCTGCAACTTTGACTATGTGAAAACCTAAACTCTGCTTAAGTGTTACAAGAGTTTGACTCGAACATCCTTTCAGGCAGTGGGTTCTCAGCCACCACGCGCCTCTGAGAAAACATTTCTCCTTTATTCCCTACAAAGGGGAAAAGTGCGTTCCTATCCAGTGTTCCCTTATAATCTTATACACCTCTGTCAAAACACCCCTCAACCTTTGCAGCTCCAAGGAAACCCACTCCAGTCTATACCCTCTCTAGACCAGGCAGCTTTCTGGTAAATCTTCTCTACGCCGTCCTCTAGTGCATTCACATCCTTCCTATAATGTGATGGCCAGGACTCCACATGGATATATGCTACAAATTGTCAGCAAAGATAACACTGGATTGTTGGTTGGGAAATTAGTCCTCCACTCCCTAAACTGTGGTAAATTGACCTAAAAGCAGCTCTTAAAAACATGATACTAAAATAAGTGTCGGTAACTGAGTCCCAGTTACTTGACATAAAACAAAAGTAGGAGTAGACCTTTTTTTGAGGTTTACGTGACCTTGAGTTGGTCTTTCATTCGTGATATTGTGCCTGGATCTTATACCTTTTTAATGCATTTTTCCTCCGTTTATCCCCAGTGTTTATCCTTACGTTCACAAGTAAATCTGTCACTCGTGAATATGATTGAGCATCCACACCAGGGTGGAGAATTGACAACTTCTGCTTTCTCCTAAATGTGATCCTTAGCTTGAGACTGATCCCTGACTATCCAGCCAGGGTAAAAGGCATTTAAAGAGGGAGAACTTAATCCTGTGCTTGTCCCATATCCTTTCTCTCTTTTTCTTTAATTATTTGCAGCCATCCAACTTCCAATCAAATATTCAAATCAGTGCAAGCAGGAATGTCTATCAAAAGTATAATTGCATTTTAATTGTTCTGAATTGCTTTTTCTTTCCTACTTTGTCTGCAGGACACAGACTTGTCTACAAAGCCAAGTGTCAAGCAAGAAGCCCCTCCTGCAGCTTGGCGTACTGGACTTTGGAAAACTGGCAGCTATGTTACATTACCTGATGCACAACACTCTCCTGAGAAGATCCCATTGGGCGGTATCAAGCGCTCTGCTTCTTCCCCGCGATTAGGTTCGGATGGAAAGGTCAGTGGAGTGCATTATTTGGCTTGCTTTTTTTGGAACGTAGGCTGTCCATTTGCATGAACATGTTGCACTTTCTGTTGTACTTTACCCAGACACCTGGGTAGTTATCAATACACAAATATTCAATTCGCAAACAGTAATTACAAACTTCAATGTTGTTTTGAAATATTAATGTGACATGGCTGTTTTGCTTGCACCCTCAACTTATTTTCTGCACAACTGTACCCAATTGTGGAGTCACCTATTTGACTTCCTTAATTAGTTTGAGGTGAAACAATGCAGTACAGTCAAGATATATATTAATTCATATTTTTTGTAGTATCTTAAAACATAAGGAATTTAAAGTGCTATAATGGGGAGTGAATTGTTCAAAGTACAGAATTCTCAGCGTCAAACCTTATAACAAATTTAGATGCTTCAATGCAACCACCTCTTATTGATTCAAACTCTAGCAAATAGAAGCCTAGTCTACTCTAACACTCCTGGGACCATCCCTTTATTCTAGGAAATAGTTTGATGAGCCTTTATAACACTCAGCCCAAAGCAAATAATTCCTTCTTCGGACAGGGAGACCAAATCTATACACGGTATCCTAGATGTGCTCTCACTAAGGCCCTGCAGAGTTGCACCACAACTGCTTTACTCCTTTTGCAATCTAGTAATTCTTTAATAAAGGTTAACATAGAGTATGCTTTCTTGGTTGTTAACTATATCTGCATGTTAAATTTTCTGTGATTTGTTTGTGAATCACAGGTTCCTGTGAATTCCAAAATTTCCCCATGTTGCACCATGTGCAGTGAAATGTCTGCATTCTGTTTCTCCTACCAAAATGATTAACTTCACTTTACTGCACATTGTCACCCACTCATTTAAGTTATTATAAATCCATCTGGAAGTATTGAGGATGATAACAACAGAACTGTGAAGGTATGTCTATCAAGAAAGACTGTGTATGAGCTAAAATTATACAGTCTTTAGGGTGACATTTGAATAGTGGCCTTTAAAATTATCAAAGAGGAATCACATGGGAAGAACAGACACATAGACCATGAATATAATAAATCCCTTAAATAAAATCTAGAATTCAAAAGAAACATCTTTTACTTGTAGAATTGAGAAGATGGAGCTTGTTTGGAATAGTTGCAACCAAACATTTTTAAGATCAATTGAAGGTGAAGCTGAATAAGCATATGCTGGAGAAAGTGATAAAGGGTTAGAAGATCAGCGGTGTTTGTGTGGAACCTAAATGCCAGCATGCACTAGTGAGGCTGAAAGACGTATTTCTGTGCAGCTATTCCTCCCTGATGCATTTTGGTAACAGTATGCACCCCTTCCTTCTAGTGCTTTCAATTAAATGAAACGGCTTGACCTTTTCTTCAGAAACTCCTGTTCAGGCTATTTTGATCTACCTGAGAGTGCAGGACACTGAAGGCTGTGTTATTAAACAGAATGACTTTGACTTTAAGTATTGTACAGTCAAAAGGCATTGGCATTTCCCTCATAAGAAACCATCTTCAAGTGCATTTTGACACTGGCTTGAGACTGGGATGTGTATGGTTTCTCTAGCCAGCGTAAACATTTTAACAGTACTACAGCCACTTGACAGGACAGATTAGGTTTAATATCTTTTTGAAAGGCAGAATCTCTGATAGTGTGTAGTACTGAGGGAGAGCTGCACTGGGGTGTCAACAGAGATTGTTACAACTCCAGGCAGTGAACGCAAAACCATCTGACCCAGTGTATATACTGGAAGAATAATGGGAGAGATGTAGAAAAGACAAGCATTTATGAGTTAGAAGGAAAGAATATCCACATCAGCTGGGCTTTGTACATGTGAATAAGGATGCTGATTTAAAAACTAGAAACCTGAACATGTGAAAAGCTGCTTGTTATAGTAAGAATCAGAATATTTGCAGGTATTATTTTACTTCAGAAGAAACTGAGTCACTGCCTTTCTTTCACCATTGTAGTTGAGTGTTGCATAGTAATTACTGTAATCAGATTGTGGTGATCTGGGGTATTGGTAATCATCTTAAAAAGAGGATGTGGTTTTGGCAAGTATTGCTGTCAGTGGAGGACTGAGAAAGAGGAAACATCAACTATCAAACGAGAGCTTGGCAAATGTGGAGAAGTCTACTCTTGCAAGTTGCTTAATTGAAAAACAGCTATTAAAAGTTAAGGTTCTGAACAAAGCCTAGGTTATCTGTAGTTAACTGCAGACAAACTAACTGTTTGACATTTAAGAGAGTTTGAGATGTTTTGGCCACTACAATTGATTTGATCACCAATCTAAATGCTACTTTGGGGGCCGTGTCCCACAAATTAGTTTTCTGAAGCTAATAAACCAAATAAGGAATAAAGATATTGCTCCCAACTTTATGGAATGTTTAGAAAGTGGAACTTGAACCTCCTGAAATTCTATTCATACACCTCTGCTTCCATGCCTTCAGATTCCTTGGTCTCGAGCCCTGGATTTCCCCACACAAGCTCTTCTGCCTCTCCACCTGTCTTCTTAAAAATCCTCCTTGGAACCTATTTCTTTGACGAAACACTTGGATCTTTTTGTCCTGATATCTCCTATGATTCAGCATCAAAATTTTTATTTGCAATGGCCATCTTAAGGGCCTGGATCATTTTGTGCTGTTAAAGATGCTTTGTGATTGGTATCTTCAACAATGGTTTCTCTGGCATTGCTTGTATCTGGAGTTCTGCTATGATTCCATTCTGTTAATCTTGTTCTGTCATTTCAACATCGCTGCTCTGCTGCTCCATCTAAGGAAATGCCACCAATGACTCTCACAAGTTGTTGTGACTTGCTTCTGGATTCTTGGGAATCTCCATTTCTTGTTGTAACCTGTTGTAAGTTGGGAAGGAACCAGTCATTTTTATAGAGATTGTTTTGGAGCAAGTCTGTGTGACTACTGAAATGCAACATTCTCCTCTTCACCCAATTTTGCAGGACAAAGGAAAACACGAGACCCGGCTGGCCAGGGTGCCACCCACTCCAATTGGAAGGATGCTCAGTGTGCCTGAGACTCCGGCTGAGCATGCAGTAAGGTTAGAATTGGGCAAATAATCCTTACGTTGGATCAGTTACCTGGAGTAAAGTCCCTCCTTTGTGCTTCTAGAGCATGCACAAGTGAAAGGTCACAACATTGGTCTAAAACAAATTTTAATTAATTTAAAATTGGCAAAAGAAATGAGTGGTCATAGTAGTAGTACTTTCTTGTTTCACATCACAATTGGTTAAGATCTGGAATCCAGTGCCTGAATGTATGGTGGAGGTGGGTTCGATTGATGCCATCTGGAGGTCGTTATTCTTTAAATAAATCCCTGTGCAGAAGTAAAGGGAGAAGATGGGAGGGTAATAGCATAAAGTGAATTGCTTGTGCAGAGAACCTGTGGGAATATGATAAACCAAGTAACCATCTTCTTCACTGTAACATTGTGATTCTTTGAATACTTTTGTCTAGTCCTTTATCAAATATTGGAGAAGAAGTGACCTAGTGATATTGTCACTGGGCTAGTAATCCAAAGGATCAGGCTAATGTCCTAGAGATGTATTTGAATCCCACCGTAGCAAATGGTGAAATTTGAACTTAACTAGAATTTGGAAATGGAAAACTGGCCTAGTGGTCAGTTTGTAGTTAAAAATCATCTGGTTCACTAATTCTTTTTGGGGAAGAAAATCTGCTGTCTTTGACTGTTCTGGTCTGTATCTAATTCTGGACCAATAGCAATGTGATTGACTCTTAACTGCCCTCTGCCCAATTAGAGAGGGGCAATAAATGCTGGTTTAGCCAGTGACACCAACATCCCATAAATGAATAAAATTCTTATCCCAAAATGGGATTCTGCTCCATCTTCAGGGTATTATCCTGCATCTCTGGATTAGTAATCCAATGACATTACCACAATGCCACTATCTTCCCATTGTAATATTGTGTACAATTCCGGATACCAAACTGTAGGAAGGATGTGAATGCATTGCAGAGAGTGCAGAAGAAGTCTTCGACATTGGTTCTGGAGATGAGCCTTCTTTTGACTGAGGAAAGATTGGAGGAGTTTACCCTGTGCCCCTTGGAGAGAAGAAAGCTAACAGGAAGTTTGATAAAAGTTTCCAAAGTCATGAGAGGGTGTGGACATAGTGAATGGGAAAACTATTCCCATTCAGTGGATCAAGGTGCAGGGTTTGAAAGTGTTCTCAAGGAGCAAATGCAAGGTGAGAATTTTCTTTTCCACACTGAAGCAGTTAGGTTCTGGAATGCATTACCTGGAAGTGTTATGGAGGCAGGTTCAATTGAAGCATTCAAGAAGGTATTAATTGATTAATGAAACAGAAACAATGTGCAGGCTATGGGGAATAAACAGTTGATTAGCCCTCCATTGAAATGCTGGGAAAACTGATGCAGACTGTGGGCTAAATAGCTGTCTCCTGCACCTTAACAATTCTGTGAATTATGTTTGAACAACAGTCGTGCTTCCCTGTAAGCCACAATTAATAAAGCAAATTTCAGTTGGTCCCAAGATGAATTGGAATTTTTATTTGCGACGATCTTTCCATTTTGATCTGAAAGGGAAATGGTGTCAAACCTCTTGAAATACTTCTGTCATTTTTAGTTTCAACATACAGAACTTAATTTTTTAATGCTAGCTATTCCCTCTAACAATAGAATATGGAAATTTTGAGTACACTTGCATCAATTCACTACAATCTTTAGCAATCACTGCAATGAATAAATCTGTGCGTGCATACATTGTAAATTACGTTAGTGGTCCTGCACCAGTGCACTCTTAAGTAATTGGAGTTTAGTTGACCAAATTTTTCTCTGTCTTGCGTGTAGACTGGCAGGCTTCTTTCAAATTGAATTTAGCTTCACAACTAACCATGTATAATGTGATTTATACTTTAGATCATTGAGTTGAATCCTGTATCGTTTACACTGCCATGTCAATATCTCTCACTCCTCAGTAAATTAGAGAAGGCTGTGAGGAAAATATATTGCAATGTTATGGTGAAGATGAGAGTAACTGGTTTTTCTGTAAGGCTACAATGTATAATTAGTATCTACATGCATCCTGAGAAAGAAAAGGGAAATAGGCAGCAGGGGCTATACAACATTGTTTTTTGTTTATAACTGAAAGTTGAAAAGATCTGTTTTGTACCTACTTTTATTTATTTATTTCTAACTGAATTATTTTGTTGTCTATTTCAAGCTCGACCTACCAGCAGGGTAGAGATCCCAGCTCCCAGGTGCCAAAAGATATTCCAGGCATGTTGACAAGCGCCACTGATTTTAAAGAGAGGCGTCGGTAAGTTAGCTTTTGACATTTTGGCTTAGCAGAGGCAAAAACAAAGTAGATCAGTGTTGGAATTCTGAACAACAAAACCCAGGATATAGACAGTGGAAGAGAGGACAGTTCTTTGGAGCTGAGGTTTGTGTAATGTGTCCCACTTTTTGTCAGATACAAAGCAGACAAAGTCAAAGTTTTATGATTAATTGAAGATCAGAACTGATGTAAAGAACAAATACAATTGTGGTTCAAGGTGAAAACAGATGTTAATTAGGGCATACAAATGATTTATTCCAAGCAGGTGTAAAGTCCGTTTTCACAGTGCAGAAACAGGCTTTTTGGCCCATCATGTTTATGCCAGTCATTGAGCACTTAACTACTCTAGTGCCATTTTCCAGCACCTGGCCTACAGCTTGTATGCTATGGCATTTCAAGTGTTCATCTAAACAAGTTTTTAAATGTTATGCTAGTTTCTGCCTCTACCACCCTTTTAGACAAGTAGAAAGCATCCTACCTCTTAAGGAAAAGTTTCTTGCTGTCTGCTTCTTCTATTCCCCTCATTACTGTGTATTTCTCAAACAGGTTTCCCTCAGCCTTCTCTGCTTAACACAAATAACCCCAGCCTATCTAGACAGTCTTAGCTAAAGCACTCCAGCTCAAGTAACATCCTGTGAATCTCCTGGGAACTGTTTCAGGCCACTTGCATTCTCCCTATAGTGTAGGGGCCAGAATTGCACACAGTGCTCCAACCGTGGCATTGCTAACATTATATACGTCTCCATCATAACCTCCCTGTTTTTGTATTCAGTACCTTGAGCAATAAAGGCAAGTATCAATATGCTTTCCAAATGGTCTTATCCACCTGTCCTTGAAGGATCTGTAGGCAGAGATCTTTGATCCTCTGCACTTCCTAATATCCAAGGAAGATGCTGAGTGGTGATTCAGTTGAGATGCATAAAATAGTGAAGGGCTTCTGTGAAGGTCTTCCCTGTTACTCCATCCCGTATTAGAGAGGTCAGTTACCAAGGGGCATAGATTTAAGATTATTTTTAAGGGATTAAAGGGGATATAAGGAAAAGCTGTTTTCCTAGGTGGTGGGGTCTGGATTTCATTGCCTGGTTTGGTGGTGGAGACAGAAATCCTCAGCTCGCTTAAAAGGATCTTTAGACCTACACCTGGAGTGCTATGATCCGAGCGGTGGAAAGTGGGATTAGATTGACAGCTAGTTTATTAAGATGGCTCCAACATATTGGGCTGAATGGCTTTTTTCTGTGGTTCTAATGGAGTTTGTGCACTCCAAGCAATGGACTTAGTATTACAAAGACTGTGACTGGATAAACTCCATTTGCCCATGGAACAACCTCTGCAGAACTGGCATGACAAAATGCTTCATGAAATGTGTCACAGCCAGTAATAGCTACAAATTCAGGTACACCTGCACCCTGAATCATCGATGATTTCATGAGTGACCATTTTAAAATGTGAATTAATTAGCCTATCCTGAGAAGCTGGAGGATCATGTTATTACTAGCCTTTCTGTGTACAAGCCATTGTAATGAAGGTGTGTTTCTATACTGTTGGCAGTTTAATATGTCGTCCAATTTCCCAGAATTAGAAGGATCCATGTCAGAGCAAGTGCCAGGTATGCAACCCTGCTTGCGTACTGACTAATGTGAAAAGCTGTCTGACTGACTGATAAGTGCGGGGTTCTTTTTACAATATTTGGTCATTTTCTAAGTATAGCAAATCACTTTAAATCTGCTTCTCATTTCTGCAGATTATATCTTACCCCAGTGCGTGATGAGGAATCAGAATCCCAAAGAAAGGCACGGTCACGGCATGCACGACAATCCAGACGATCGACACAGGTCAGTGTTAACGTGTAACCGAAACTAAAACTACCTGCTTTAATATGACTTGAAATGTGACTGTTTTACTTTTGCAATTGTTAATTGCCATATTTAGCACAAATGTAGTGACATCTGCCAGTAGCTACATTTTTTTTGGACTGCTTATCTAAAGTCACTGCCTTTATTCCAAAACCAATTCTTGTCTGAATGCAGGATTAATTATTGGATAGTTTTAGTTCAAAGAAAAGAAACTAGCAGTTGGAAATCTGAAAACAATACAGCGACCACACAGTAGGTCAGGCAGCATCTGAAAAACTGTTGTTTTTGGTACAAGTCTATTCCAGACAAATTAATGACATGTTTAGGGAAATGATTATAGAATAATCCATGTGCACTTGCAGTCTTGCCATTTATTTGTTCCAATGTGAGTTTCAAGTCATAGTCATACAGACCCTTCAGTCCATGCCGAACATAATTTCAACCTACATTAGTCTCACCTACCTGCGCTTGGCTCATAACCCTCCAAACATTTCTTATTCTTGTGCGATTTTGAATGTAATTGTGTACCGGCATCCACTACTTCCTCTGGGAATTTTTATATAGACAAAGATTGCCCCCATGTCTCAATCTTTCTCCTTTTCGCCTTTAAAAGTACACCCTCTAGTCCTGAAATTCCCCACCCTAATGAAATGACACCTACCATTTATAAACATCCTATGCTCCAAGATAGAAGTCCCAGCCTATCCACCCTCTCCTTTATAACTCAAACCCCTCCTATTCCGGGCAACATGCTGGTAAATCTCATTTAAACCCTCTCTGGCTTGATAATATCCTTCCTATATCAGGGCAACCAGAACTGGACACAGTACTCCAGCAGAGACCTCACCAGTGTCTTATGCAAGCTCAACATGCCTTCCCGATTCTTCTACTCAAATAGAATGAGCAACGAAGGCAAGCATGCTAAACATAAACAACAAAGAATTATGTACATGAACTCCTAGTGTCTCTGTTCTAAACACTGCCCAAGGCCCTACTTTTAATTGTATAAGTCCTGCCCTTATATGTTTTACCAAAATGCGATATCTATGTATGCAAATTAAACTCCATTTGCCATTCTTCAGTCCATTCATCCAATTGATCAAGATCTATTTGTAATCTTTGGTAACCACCTTCACTATCCATTCTACTGCCAATTTTGGTGTCGTCTGCAAACTTGCTAACAATGCCTTCTGTGTTTTCATCTAACTCATTTATCTGAATTACAAACAAAAGTTGACTTGGTACCAACTGTGCTGTGATTGAGTTCCCCAGTAATTGACGCTGTAAGTACTCTTCGTCAGTGTTAATGTTTCATTTGATATCTGTGGAGTTTACTTGGAACCTATGATTTGCTCCCTACCCTGAATGTAGTACAGCAAAGAAGTGGTTTTGTTGCTTTTTTTAATTGTACTTGCATTTATTCATAGGGTGTAACACTCACGGACCTAAAAGAGGCAGAAAAGACCTTGGGGGGTGCCACTGAGAAAAAAAACCAGGATCAGCTGGAGAAGAGAGAGGAGGAAGAGAGTGATAGAAAAGGAAGAAGTTTAGTTGCTGAGGACAAGGTGAGAGTGCACAGAGTTTTGGAGAGAATAATTTTTGAATCACCAGTACGTTAGATATTATGCAGAGCATCCCATTGCTGTATTAAAGTGGATTGATGCATCTCTCCATTACACAGTTCACGTGAGTTGTTGCCTTCAACCTTACCTTTAATCTACCCCTTACCTCTCTAATTATCTTCTTGCCTGCATCTACTCCCCTTTTATAATTTACGTAGTCAGGCCTGCCTACCATATTTGTCTCACGAGGGTTCAGGAGTTGGCCAGGTCTGAAGCGGAGGTGAAATGTTTGAGATGGCTGTGCCTCCAGTTGCGGGAGCATTGAGTGGTATTCTGCCATTTTCCATAGTTGTTGCCATAAGCAGTCAACTTTAAAATTTTGGTAACATTAGTAGAATGGCTAGTCTGACCCTCTTTTGCTGGTTAAAAGCCACACACAAAGTAAATGTGATTGTGTGACGATAATTTCATGGGCATTCAACAGATTCCTGTCGATTTATTTGCAAGGCAATCTTTTTTGCTTATCTGACATTGAGCTTTGAGTGTACGATGAATGATCCAGTCCATTTTCCTTCTTCTCGTTTCTAGCTTATTCCTGCATGGCAATCAAACAAAAAAGTAAGAATAGTGAATTTTCTGCACTTAGTTAAAATTTTGCTTGTTCTTTGTATTCACTATACTGCAGATGCTTCACCTTTTCTCGTGCTTTTGTTCAGTTTGGCTGTCAACAAGGTTTTGGTTTTGTCTTTTGGTGGAGTTCTATCATTTGGAGATCTCCATCCTCACTTGAAGTGAGGTGAAATGCTTGAGTGTGAACAATAGGAAACTGAAATTCATCCGGCCCACGTGGTTCCTGGCTGATGTTGTAGTTCCCCTGTCTTCAAGTTGCCTTAGTTCCATTTTGAATGCTGCATCTTTTGACACTGGACTCCTCCCCATAGACAATGGGAAGCTGTTCGTTGAACCACAGAAAAATTATAATGTGGAACAAGGCCTTTCAGTCCACTTGTATTTGCACTGGCTAAATATGCTAGCCACTCATTGTAATCCCAACTTTCCAGCACCTGGTCCATAGCCTTGGAGATTATAGCACTTCATGTGCAGATTCTGGTACTTTTTATAAATGAATGTAGGGTTTCCATCTCTCTACATATCAGTGGTTTGCTAAACTTTACCTCACTCGATGACACATGTCTGTATTTATTTTCTATCTACTCGAATCATACCAATCATTTCCCTGCCTCTACAGGAAGTGGGTAGTCGACTGAGACCCTCCACCACAGAAGGAGTGTCGCTTACTTCCACATTTTCCAGATGTTCTGTTGCTTCAGCGTCGATTATAGATATAAACAAAGGTAATGTAAAATTATTATATTAACAATTAATTGTGTAAAGCTTAATTCTCTGTTCAACAAACTCATCTTCACTGGTCATAACTCTTGTACCTGAAGGTAATTATTGACTTGATTCACATACACTAATGAGTGTTTGTTCTTTGGTTTGTTCACAGCTCAAAAGTATAAAAAATATTTTGGGGAGGCAGCATATGAGACTGATTGACTTCGTTGTTATGAATCTCTCGACTGACCCTCGTCTCTTAATCTCCTTGCTTCTCCACTCTTTTTACATCTGTCCTTGGCTAGAGAATTTGGGTTATCTGAATCAATCTTATGTCCAGCAGTACTTTATAGTTAGTAATAATCTGTTCTCAACTAATTTGCAATGTTTAAAAACTCAAGGTGGCCAGACAGGTCTTCACAAGTTTAGTGTCCACTTCAGCCATGTCAGAGTTCTCTCCATATCAGACTGGAGTCTCAGCCTAAATGTCTATATTGGAGGGTTCTTGTGGAACAGTGGTGCTGTCCCTACCTCTGACCCTGGAGGCCCAGGTTCAAGTCCCACCTACTCCAGAGGTGGGTAATAACATGCCTGAACAGGTTGATTAGAAAATGCCCAAAAGTCTTTAGTGGGGCTTGAACCCACAAACATTTGACACATCCAAGTGTGCTACCAACAAGAACCACAGATGAGCGCAGTGTTTGCATGCAGACTTTGGAGATGATCTCAATGATACTGTTTAATTGGGGAAAAAAGCATACGTGAATAAATGACGTTGGAGCTAATTGAGACAAGCCTCTTGATCAAGAGTCCTCGATAGCAAATATATTTTTTTATTTCCAGAAATACAAAAGGTGTAACATGTGTATGTTTGAGAGCATATGTTTGTTTAATAGGCCATTCAACCCCTTGCGCCTATTACTAATTCCTACAGCTCTGCTGCTGAAACCCATGATAGGTCTGGGAACCAAAGTGTTGGGAACTTGCCACTCAATCATTTAGTCCATGATTGACTAGTTAATTGGGGCACTCCAGAGAAAATATTTGTAAATGTGTAATGTGTTAAACATCACACTTGAGTGCATTCTCAATTTGATTTTTTTCAAGCAAAATGATGTCAAATACCAACTCATTGGGCATTCAGAACTCTGGATTAGACATACCTGTCTTGAATGGCATTGTATAACCAGTGGAAGGTGGAGAGGTGTGGGGCAGTGATTTTCAGGGAAAACCTCTTCATTGCTGTTCTGGAGTGCTTAACCTGATGTAGCTGCCACTGTAGGGCATCATAAAACAAAAGTGTAAACCTCTCCAGCCTATGTACTGATGCCAGTGATGTTGAACATGTTTGTGGATATTTCCTTTCCAATTTTAAGATCTAATTTTGGGCATTAACTTCCTCCATAGCTTTGCACCTCCCTAGCTCTGTGACCGCCCCAGCCAGTTACCCTCCAAGATCTTGGCACTCCTCCAATTCTCACCTCTAACGTATCCCTGATTTTTATTCACTCTATATTTTGAGGATCTAAATTCATGACTTTTATCTCAACTTCTTCACTTCTCTGTTCCTGTGCTACTTGAAAGCTACCTTCTTTTATTCAATCAGCAGGATGTGGATGTTGCTGGCTAGGCCAACATTTATTGCCTAGAGAGCAGTTAAGCATTAGCTTTTTTTTTCAAAAAAAAAATCATTTTTGGGTTGTGGGTGTCACTGGCTGGCCGGCATTTATTGCTTGTTCCTAATTGCCCTTGAGAAGATGGTGGTGAGCTGCCTTCTTGAACTGCTGGAATCCATCTAATAAGGGTTTTGCTGTTCAGGAGAGAATTCCAGGACTTTGACCCAACAACAGTGAAGGAACAGTGATATACTTCCAAGTCAGGATGGTGTGTGTGTCTTGGAGGGGAATTTGCAGGTGGTAATGTTTGCATGCATCTGCTGCCGTTATCCTTCTAGACAGAAGTGTTTGTGGGTTTGGAAGGTGCTGTCTGATATTTGGTGCATCTTGTAGATAGTAGCAGGTGTACTGAGTGTCAGTGGTGGAGGGAGTGGATGCAGTGGACGTAGTGCCAATCAAGTGGGCTGCTTTGTCCTGGAATAGTGTCGATCTTCTGGAGTGTTGGAGCTGCACTCGTTCAGGCAAGTGGGGAATATTCCATCACACTCCTGACTTGTGCCTTGTAGTTGGACAGGCACTGGTGAGTCAGGAGATGAGTTGCTCACTGGAATGTATTCCTAGCCTCTGACCTGCAGGTTGTAGCCACTGGATTTATGGCGAATCCAGTTGAGTTTCTAGTCAATTGTAACACCTAGGATGGTCATAGTGGGGAAATCAGTGATGGTGACACAATTGAATCTTGTTCATCAGTTCATAGCCTAACATTTATGTGGCACGAATATTACTTGCTACATGTCATCCCAAGCCTGGTTATTGTCCAGATCTTGTTGCATTTGAACGTGGATTACTTCAGTAACAGGGGAGTCTCATATGATGCTGAACGGCCGCCCCTTCTGACCAGATAATGGAGGGAGCAATGGTGAAGCAGCTGAAGATGGTTGGGCCGAGGACCTTTACCCTCTACAACTCCTGTAGAGACAGAACATAGAACTCCATAGCACGGTATAGACCCTTCAGCCCACTGTTGTACCGAATTTTTACCCTGAACCTGAAGTCTATCTAACCTCCACCCCTACCTTTTTATACTATCATCTATATGCCTATTTAATAGTCGCTTAAATGTCCCTAATAAGACCGACTCCACTATTCTCTTCAGCAATGCACTCCATGCCTCTACCACTGAGTAGAGAGCCTACCTCTGATGTCTCTCCTGTGTCTACCTCCACTCACTTTAAAACTATGGCCCCTAGTAATAGCTATCTCCACCCTAGGAAAATGTCTCCGGCTGTCCACTTGATCTGTACCTCTGATCATTTTGTACATTTCTATCATGTCACCTCTCCTCTTTCATCATTCTAAAGAGAAAAGCCCTAGCTCTCTCAACCTTTCCTCGTAAGACCTTCCCTCCATTCCAGGCAACATCCTGGTAAATCTACTCTGCACCTTTTCCAACGTTTCCACATCCTTCCTGTAATAAGGCAACCAGAACTGGACACAATACTCCAGATGTGGCCGAACCAGGGTTTTGTATAGCTGGAGCATAACTTCTCGGCTCTTGAACTCAATCCCTCTATTAATGAAAGCTAACACACCATACACCGCCTTAACAATTCTATCCACCTGGGTGACAGCTTTCAGGGAACTGTGAACATGAACCCTAAGGTCTGTCTGCTCCTCCACACTGCCAACAATCTTTCTGTTAACCCTGTATTCTGCTTTCAAACTTCTCCTTCCAAAATGAATCATCTCACACTTTTCAGGGTTAAACACCATCTGCCACTTCTCAGCCAGCTCTGCATCCTATCAATGTCCCTTTGTAACATAGAACAGCCTTCCGCACTGTCCACAACTCCACCCACCTTCATATCATCTGTGAACTTACTAATCCACCCTTCTACTCCTACAACCAAATCATTTACAAAAATCACTAAGAGAAGAGTACCCAAAACAGATCCTGTGGTACACCACTCATAACTGAGCACCATGTTGAATATTTTCCACCCCCATACCCTCCCACCCCCTGCGCAGGGGGATCCACAGGGGATCTCTGCACTGACCTGTTTCCTTCCCTTCCCTTACCATCACCCAACTGCCTTCGTTCTTTGGGGTAATTTCTATCACCAACTCAGCCTCCCAAATGATCCTGTGTTCATCCAGCTCCAATTCCCTAACGTGGTCTTTGAGGAGCTGGAGCTGAGTGCTCTTCCCACAGGCAAAGTCAGCGGAGTCACTGATGTTAACTCTTGCCTCCCATGTCCTGCAGGAGGAACATTGCACTGCCCTGACTGCCATTCCCTCTAAATTTAAACTTCACCAAAAGAATTCTAAAAGTTAGAGAATAACTTGCTTACCCTTTTTTTTAATTCTTGGGTTCGAGGAGGTGGAGGTTTAACATTAAGAAAAATGTCTCCAGTGTTTCATGAGAATATCCTCAAATAAAATTTGACTAAAGTAATTTGCAGATAATAAGATAGGTGAGAGAATATTGAGTAGGAAAGGTTGCTGCTCAAAAGGCCACTTGCAGATTTCTTTAAACCAGTTACTGGTACATTCCTATTTTCCCATCAGATCCTTTTCTGTGGAAGAATGTGCAAAATAATAATGTTCGGTCTTACTTACATTTTTTAAATTTTCATTTTTTTAGTTCAAATCCCTCCCTAACCTCCAGCCAGCAACCCTCCAAGATCTCGGCACTCATCCAATTGATTCATTGACTCCATGTTACTGACTGTCTAAATGCTGGGAATTTCATTCCTAAATCTTTTCACTTCTGTACTGCTCTATACTCGATAAAACTTCAGTAACCTATCCCAGTATTGTTTTTGGCGTTAAATTTCTTTGAGAGTACTTGCTATAAAATGTTTTCTAACATTTCATCGTATTGTGGTATCAGTTAGGCCAGTTGGCTGTACAGTTGGTTTGCATGCGAAGCTGTTAACATGGGCTCAGTTCCCACCCTGTCTGAAGTTATCACAAAAGGCACTCCTCCTCAGCCCCTCTCCTTGCCCGAGTTGTGATGACCCTCAGGTTAAACCATCATGAGTCATTTCTCACTGATGAGAGAGCAGCCCTGTGGTCCAATAAGACAAAGGTGACTTTACTATTGTTTGCGAAACGTTCCAGCTTTTTGCTGATGTTACACTTTCAGAATTGAACCTTTTATGACCTGAAGAACCCAACCTTGAACTAGAAGAGTATCCTGGCTTTGTTTAGAGTTTTGCAGAAACCTGTAATTTTGAGTTTTATAATGCTGCCAGCACTGCAGAGATTCCCAAGATGACTTAGTAGAACACCAGTTGGTTTATTGTGATAACATTAACCCTTCAGATTTTGCTGACATGGGGAAAGCCCACAGTGTCACAAGACTGCTGTCCTATGGCCTGAATAAAGAACTCGATACATTAGATCATTGGAGATATTTTTGGGGAAATGTACAAATTTTGCAATGAGTTTAATAAAATATACCTTGGTTTTGAAATACGCAGCATTATCTCTGGTCATTTATCCTAAAATGATCGTTTTCTTTTATTTGCGTGCAGACCCTTCCCTGGATTCCTTTTAATGGTGATCTTCAAATGGAGATGCTGATTTAGAGAAAAGAATGTAATTCTTGTTAGCACTTCTCATTGCATGTTGTATCTTGGGCACACTGCTGAAATGATAGTTCAGTTTACAGATTCTGCTACAGTCTAGACATTAACAAGAAACCAAACTCGTTCCCAGTGTCCTTCAATAAATTCGAAACTGTTCAGAATGAAACTTTTATTGTTCTGTCCGCCTCTTGTCTTCATGGATAAAAGTCCAATGATTTAGGGTTTGGTAGTTAAATTTTAACGTGGTGTAGATATCTGTAACTCACCCCAGGAATAAATTTATGCAGGTCCTTTCAGTAGGTTTCCACTTTGTGTAAGAGTGCATATATTGAAGGGGTGCTGTAAGCCAACTTCATTTTGTTTTAATGTTTTATTTTTACGGGCTATTTCCTCCCATTATGTTGGTTCTTTATTTTTTGGGTAATGTTATTGGCATCCCTTGGCCTTGCCTCCCAGTGTTACCTCCCCATATACCTATGGCCTGCTCTTTTGTCTTTTCTTCCCTCCTGATGGTGCTTCTCTGGTTGCCTCTTACTTCCCACTCTGTTCCCACTCTGTTCTCACCTTGGCCCACTTGCTTTCTCCTTGAAGCAGCTCCATTCGTCTGGCTGCTGTTCTGAGCTTGTCCTGAAGGGCTCCACCTTATGGCTGACATCAGTCATTTCAGGGACTTTATCACTTCTGGGACTGTCTACTATAGATGGTTCTTTGTCAATCTAAAAACATGGATTTTAAGAAATTTTTTGTTTTACCGAGGTCTACTGATTTGTCCAATATTGATTTTGTTTAATGATTTATTTTGTACACTTTTTCACCCAGGAGTGCAAAGTCCCGTGCACATATGGCACAGTAGCTTAACTTGTAAATTCCTTGTATAGCCATAGGAACTTGCTTTTGACTTTAACATTGATTCCTACGGGATTCTAGGACTCACTTCAAGTTATTTCACTTAAAGTTGTGATTTTTCAGGAACGTAATGATGATTTAAGTGAGGACTTGCTGTACATTTTTTTTAACGTAAGGTATTTTCTTCCATTCTTGAGAAGCTGCAGGAATTGTTGGGTAGAAAAGAATCTTGGAAACCTTTCTAGAATGACAGCTACTGCTATCTCATTGCAAACCAATTCATTGCAGCCCAAGTTAGGAGTTGAGCTCACGTGCATTTTTTTCATATCTATCTATACCTGTGAGCACCTGTACATAAGGTTAGCCAGAAGTATCTCCTCCAAGCATTAATGTGTTTAGAGTTTCAGAGCATACAGTGGCTGGAGCTATTCTCTTAATCTCTAGATTCGGAAGATTGCAAAAGGGAGGAAGGAGATTCGGATTATAGCAATCAGAATCGATTATCTGTACGAGATCGGCGGAAAGCTAGAAAAGAACGTAGGTTTACTGGCAAACCAGAATTCTCAGAAGAGGTGAGTCCTGTACTGATGATTCAATTAATTGTAATTGAAGAGATGGCTAACTGTGAGCGTGCTCTTCATTGAGATACACTTGCATGAGCGGTTCTGTTCTTGTGTGACTAAGCATCTTTCAAAGTTGTGTTTATTTTCTTTTTTTTCCCCCCCCCCCCTAAAATTCTCTGTCCCTTTCCATTTCCACGAGTCCTACAAACCAGTTAATCCTATTTCTTGTATATTGCTAATTTGACCTAATTGTAAACTGGAACTTTAAGTTCAAGCTACATGTGCTGAACAGACCAAATCCTATCTAAATCGTGTTTGTTTGGTTTTTTTTTTGTTTATTTTGACTTGGTATCCTTTGTGTACCATGTATTTGGAGTGAATCGAACATTCCATTTAGTCATCTTTCCTTCGATAATTTTGTGGTAGTGCTTTCTCTTTCTCAAACAGAAACTTAGCAATGGTCGATTGTCTAACATCCATGTAGTTGTCCGCATGAGCAGTTAAAACTTCATTGGCTGTGCACGACCTTTACGGTTATCTGTTCCTAGAACCTAACAATTGAGTTCCCAACGTAAAGTTGTGTGTACTGCAACTTGTCACTTGTTTCACTGTACCCTGTGAGTTGCAACCTGTGACCATTCTGCTTAGCCTATAGCACCATCATAGACTAACTTGTGAAAATTACTCTGCTTGTAAGGAAAGAATCTGAAGTGAATTACATGTTCAAAACCATGGCATCTTCTGATTTCCAGAAATCAGCTCAGTATTGAATGGCTCCAAGCTGGTGGTAATATTAAATTGCTACCTCTCTTGCTGTGAGATTTTTGTTTTTCTTAACATGTTTTGTTTAGGAGCAAATGATTGAGAGAATTTACAGTGGATAATTTTTAAACTACTATTCATTATATTGTAGAACGGTTGGTTATAGCTCAGGAGTCCATTTGCCTCCCTTTATCTGTGCCAGCTACCGAGAAGAGCAACTCAGCTTGTCCTGTTTCCCTCCCTCTTTCCTGCAGGCTTGTAAGCCTTTTATCTTCAGATAATTATTGAATTCCTCATTGAAAACAACAATCTAATTTATGTCTTCCACACTCAGCTAGTCTGTTTATATCCACTTTCATTGTTACTTTTAAAAATAATTTTCTCTTTGTCTCACTTACTTTGTTTTGCAAATCATCTTAAACTGCATCTCCTGGATATCATTCCTCCCACAATGAGCACAATAACCTACTCTGTTCAGGTCTCTCATGATCTTTAACATTTCTTATCAATTTTCTGGGTTCTCTCTTCAAGGAAGAAATTCTAGCTTTATCAATCCATGTAGTGGAAGCCCCTTGTCTCTTAAACATTCTTTCAAATCTTTACTGCACCTCTGGAATGTTTTTGCCTTCTTCATAAAATATGGCACACTGAATACTACATAAGTCTCGTTGAGATCACTGTCCTTTATAAAGGTTCACCAAAGTTTCCTTGCTTTAGTACTATTTGTACCTGTTTATAACGCCCAGTATTCTCTGTGCTTTATTAACCACTTGCTCGGGCCACCACCAATGACTTTTTTGATGTTTTGTGTGCACAATCCCTTAAGGTACCTCCATCTCTGCACCTCCCTTTTTGTTTTATATTTCATTTTGCCTTTCATTGTTCTAAGAAAAATGTACTCACTTTTTACATTTAAATTTCACCTGCCTTCCTTCAACATTTCAACTTTAGAAATCTATCACCGCATTGATCACAGTCCACAGGACTTCTGATTTTTGTCACTGCAAATTTTGAAATTGTCTTGTGCACCCATGTCTGTCATTTTCTGGATGAAAACCAAAGCAGTGGTCTTACTACTGACCGCTGGAGAGCCCTACTACACACCTGGTTCTTCAAGCCTTGTTCATGTTACCTACCTCTGCCTAAATTGGAGACCGTGTAAGTTGCTGCTGCAGCTGCATTTTTTTTTTTCTATCTGTTCACTTATAAAAGCTGTACAAAGAATAGAAGTTATGCCTGTACTGGGTAAATCAACTGCCCCATACTGTTTCTCACCAAATACAAGTGCATACCTGTGCAATACTGAAGTGACAGGCTTTTGGGGCTGCTGTTTTAATGTGGTGCTTTGATGTTGCTCTGTTTTCAGGGAGACAGCACAGAACAGATGAACAGCGTGGACACATTAACGCACAGGCAAGAACATTTTATCCACTGCTCGTTGCGGGAGCAGACTTTAATGGCTCTCAGATCCTGATGGAACGCAAATCTTGCATTTCTTGTAGCTCCTCTGTTCTGTTTGATGTCAAGCATTTTATATTTGATGTTTTGTGTGCACAAACCCTTAAGGTACCTCCAACTGTGCACCCTCCCTTTTTTATTTTATTTTGAACAAATTTGTACCTCAGGAATCTGGTGATGTACTTTCATCTAAATTGACTCTGCTCTTTGGGACTATTTCATATTTCTTCTGTCCACTCTCAAATGCTTGTTAACCCTATGGCTTCCCAATCAATGGCACCTATCCCAAAACTATATATTGTCAGTTAAAAAGAATGCCCTCTCTTCAAAAATTGCTATAGACACTGAAGTTATCAATTGTTCTGAGGTTTTGCAGTGTTGACCATGAAAACTAAAGTTGCAGCTCATTCTATTTTTGTCGCTGTGATGCAAGTGCAGTCTAATCGAGTTTTAGGATTAATTTCTATTCCAGAATACTACAAAGTCTTTAAATCAATTAGCAAGCATTAAAATAACATTTTAGAGATTTATATTTTTTTAAAAAGTGCTGGAACTATGTGGTTCAGGGCTTCCCAACGGGGTGTAGAGATCCCAGGAAGGAGTAGCGATTTGGGGTTTTAAGGTGGTAAGATCTTGAGATAGTAATGGCGCTATGACTGTAAAATTCTCATATTTTGCAAAACTATTAATGTGGCCAGATCCTGCATCAGTAACAACAATAAGTTCTACATGGCTACTAAAAGCTATGACTTCTTTATTTCAGCAGCAATCACTCCTTCTCCTGAAAGTTCTAATTAAGAACTAGTACTGTATGCAGTAGAAGCAGAAGCACATGACTGTCAAAGGCATGACATTAATTAATTATTTTTTGATGCGTCGCTGTGCTATGAATGCTGAGGTCTGAGCTGTAAGAGCCTGAAAATTCAGATAACTGAACTGGTGTTTCTGGAATTTCAGTCTGGGGAGGTTGTGGTTTCCTGATTTTTTTTTTTTTTCAAAACATGTGCCAACTTTGGCTCAGTGAGTTAATTCATTGAGTAGCAGATTCTTAAAGATCAACAGGGTTCAAGCTTGAATTTGGGTCAGTGCTGGAATGACTTCGTAGGAACTGCCGATGCTGGAGAATCTGAGATAACAAAGTGTGAAGCTGGATGAGCACAGCAGGCCAAGCAGCATCACAGGAGCAGGAAAGCTGATGTACGGATCTGAACCCTTCTTTAGAAATTTCTGAAGGGACTGGACCCGAAACATCAGTTTTCCTGCTCCCGTGATGTTGTTTGGCCTGCTGTGTTCATCCAGCTTCACACCGTGTTATCTCTGGAATGTCTTATCCTGCTTTGGTCACAGAGTTGAGAGCAGTTCGTGTGTCTATTCAAGAGAGAAATTTCAAGTTCAGTTCTAGGCCATAGTCATCGTTGCCTCCTAGAAAAGCAGTATATGGACATTTGGCGAGTGGTAATGATCTCTGTAGGTGACTAGCCTTCAAGGTATCACTGCCAACTCGTTAATAAAGGCTCCTTTGGTAAGGGACTGCAGGGCACTCAATGCTTTTCCAGCTGTGTCCTGGGATGGAAAAAGGGAGTGGAGAAACGTGACTTCCAAGAATTCAAAAATGTGTGCAATCCCCAAGTCCTGAAATCATTTTAAACCCTTTCCTTTCCAGAGTTTGGCATTGGAATATGTTTATGTCTGGCCTAAAGCCAACATTCAGCAGCTGATATATTTGTGAGAAAGAGATTTCCGTAATGTCTTTGAGCTTGTCAAACAACTGTGACAAGAAATGTTGACTCATTAAATCAATTAGTAGCTCCTTGCTCAATAATGGGAAAATTTCACCCCAAACAATTGGAAGGCCAGGACTTCGTAGTTGCAAGTCCACCTGGGTTTTATAGAAGTTTGTGAGGGTCTTCCTGGGTTGTCTGTATTTTATTTGGCTGTCCATTGTAGGTTTCCTTTATCCATTCACCATAACCGCGCTGACAGCAAACAAATCTTTCTGATTGGTGACAGGTATGGCCCAAGTCTGAGTGATCGGATTCCAGGCAGAATTGGGACACCCTCCCACTCCAGTGCGAGGGTAATGGAGGATGGAAATAATGACTTCAGGAAGGTAATGAAATGGCCGACAAGTTGATCATTGCATGCTTGAAATGGTAATGTAATGTCTTAAGTAATTCAGCCTAAGGTTATACACTGTGCTTGTAAATATACAGTTGGTGAACCTGTGATAAAATGCTAGAATGGAACAGTCCTTGAATGAACTTTCTTTGCCTTTTTTAATATTTTACAAAAATAAAGGTATGTGTGGCAAAGTGTAAAGACACTTCCAAGAAAAGAATATGCGTCAAGAAGATTCCTTGCTGAACTTTACAAAGCCTATGATAATGTAGGAAGTCCTAATTCACTTCGGCCAACTCTGCCTTCATACACTGTATTTGCCTTTATTAAGTGTAAGACGCTACTGTTTGACCCACACTCTCTCCACCTTCAAACTGCATGTCAAGTTATATCCTGTTATGATCACCTTCTTTGCCTAGAGTCGTCTTTTATGACAAGGTCATCAGCCAGCCCTGTTTCATTGCACATTACCAGGTCTACAATAACCTACTCTCTGACTAATTGGAGAATACTGCTCTAAGATATCATCCCCAAAACACACTACGAACTCTAGGAGACTTCCTACATTATCATAGGATTTGGAAAGTTCAGCAAGGAATCCTCTTGATGCATATTCTTTTCTTGGAAGTGTCTTTACACACAAGTGATTATTTGACATAACAAAGTGTGGAGCTGGATGAACAGGTCAAGTAGCATCTTATGAGCACAAAAGCTGACGTTTCAGGCCTAGACCCTTCATCAGAAAAGTGGGGAGGGGGAAGAGGGTTCTGAAATAAATAGGGAGAGAGGGGAAGGCGGATCGAAGATGGATAGAGGAGAAGATAGGTGGAGAGGAGACAGACAAGTCAAAGAGGCGGGGATAGAGCCAGTAGAGGTGAGTGTAGGCGGGGAGGGGATAGGTCAGTCTGGGGAGGACGGACAGGTTAAGGGGGTGGCTTGAGGTTAGTAGGTAGGAAATGGGGGTACAGCTTGAAGTGGGAGGAGGGGATAGGTGAGAGGAAGAACAGGTTAGGAAGGTGGGGATGAGTGGGCTGGTTTTGGGATGCAGTAGGGGGAGGGGAGATTTTGAAGCTTGTGAAATCCCCATTGATACCATTGAACTGCAGGGTTCCCAAGCAGAGCATGAGTTGCTGTTCCTTCAACCTTCGGGTGGCATTGTTGTGGCACTGCAGGAGGCCCAGGATGGACGTGTTGTCTAAGGAATGGTAGGGGGAGTTCAAATGGCTCGCGACTGGAAGGTGCAGTTGTTTATTGCGAACCGAGCATAGATGTTCTGCAGAGTGGTCCCCAAGGCTCCGCTTGGTTTCCCCAATGTAGAGGAGGCCACAGCGGATGCAGTATACCGCATTGGCAGATGTGCAGGTGAACATCTGCTTGATGTGGAAAGTCTTCTTGGGGCCTGGGATGGGGGTGAGGGAGGAGGTGTGGGGGGGGGGGGGGGGGGGTGGGTGGGTGGGTAAGTGTAGCACTTCCTGCAGTTGCAGGGGAAAGTGCCGGGTGTGGTGGGGTTTGAGGGGAGCATGGAGCGGACAAGGGAGTCACTGAGAGAGTGGTCACTCTGGAAAGCAGACAAGGGTGGGGATGGAAAAATGTCTTTGGTGGGGTCTGATTGCAGATGGCAGAAGTGTTGGAGAATGATGTGTTGGATCCAGAAGTTGGTGGAGTGGTATGTGAGGGCGAGGGGGATTCTCTTTTGGCGATTATAGCGGGGACGGGGTGTGAGGGATGAGTTGCGGGAAACTCGGGAGACACGGTCGAAGGCGTTCTCAACCACTGCAGGGGGGGAGGTTGCGGTCCTTGAAAAACAAGGACATCTGAGATGTACAGGAGTGGAATGCCTCATCCTGGGAGTAGATGCAGCAGAGGTGAAGGAATTGGGAATAGGGGATGGAATTTTTGCAGGAAGGTGGGTGGGAGGAGGTGTATTCCAGGTAGCTGTGGGAGTGGGTGGGCTTGAAATGGATATTGGTTTCTAGGTGGTTGCCTGAGATGGAGACACAGGTCCAGGAAGGTGAGGGATGTGTTGGAGATGGTCCAGGTGAGCTTGAGGTTGGAGTGGAAGGTGTTGGTGAAGTGGATAAACTGTTCAAGCTCCTTGTGGGAGCATGGGGCAGCGCCGATACAGTCATCAATGTTACGGAGGAAGAGTTGGGGCTAAGGGCCAGTGTAGGTAAGAAAGGGGATTGTTCCACATAACCTACAAAGAGGCAGGCATGGCTTGGGCTCATGCAGGTACCCATGGCCACCCCCTTTGTCTGTAGGAAGTGGGAGGAATCAAGAGAATTTGTTGAGGGTGAGGATGAGTTCAGCTAGGCGGATGAGTGTCAGTGGAGGGGGACTGGTTGGGTCTGCGGGACAGGAAGAAACAGAGGGCCTTTAGGCCATCTGCATGGGGAATGCAGGTGTATAGGGAATGGACGCCCATGGTAGAATGAGGTGTTGGAGACCGGGGAATTGGAAGTTCTGGAGGAGGTGGAGGGTGTGGGTGGTGTCACCGACGTAGGTAGGGAGTTCCTGGACCAAGGGGGAAGAAAATGAAGTCCAGAAATGTGGAGATGAGTTCGGTGGGTGAGGAGCAAGTGGAGACGATGGATCGACCAGGGCAGCTGGGCTTGTGAATTTTGGGAAGGATATAGAAGCGGGTGGTGCAGGTTTGGGGAACAGTGAGGCTGGAGGCTGTGGATGGGAGGTCACCTGAGGTGATGAGGTTGTGGATGGTTTGGTGTGTGGGAGTGGGGTCATGATCCAGGGAGCGGTAGGAGGTGGTGTTGGAGAGTTGGTGTCTGGCCTCAGCGATGTAGAGGTCAGCGTGCCATATTACAACTGCGCCACCCTTGTCCACTGGTTAAATGGTGAGGTTGGGATTGGAGTGGAGGAAGCAGAGGGCTGCACGTTCTGTGGGGGAGAGGTTGGATTGGGTGAGGGGAATGGAGAGGTTGAGGCGATTGATGTTTTGATGGCACTTGGAGATGACTATGTCGAGGGAGGGTCGGAGGCCTTGGGGTGGTGTCCAGGAGGAGGACTTGTTGGAGGCAGGTGAAGAGGTCAGTGGAGGGAGGGTTGGGCTCGCGGTTAGAGAAGTAAGCGTGGCGGCGAAGGCGGCAGAAAAACTGCCGATGTCCAAACGTGACTGGTATTCATTGCTGTGTGGGTGGAGGGTGACAAAAGTGAGCCCCTTATTGAGAACTGACTGTTTGTCCTCTGGGGGGGAAGGTGAAGATTTGGCAGGGCTCAGTGTTGCTGTCTCTTCTGCAGTGGCTAGCTGTGGGCGGAGTTACATATTACTGTTTACATTACTATTACAATCACTAATGTAACAGAGCTTAAGCAGCTCATTCTGTAAAGAACTTCTGTGAGAGCTCACTGTGATAGATTTGTGTAAATGCAGGTCTTTGTGTTAAATCTGTGTGAAAAATATTTCTTAGTTCACTGCAAAACAAAGTAAACGATTCTCCTGTTTCCCATGCAGATGTATGAGGTGGTTTTGTCAGAGAATGTGAGACTGAAGACCGAGTTACGAGAAGCACAATCTTACCTCACACAAGCCAATCAGGAATTGGAGAGGGTGTTGCAGGTAAGAGATTAAGGTCACACAAATCTCACTTGCAAGTGTCACTTACATACCCCAGCTTGTGGTTTTGTGGGCCTGTTGTTGTCACAACTTTTTTTTTGTGCTCACATTTAGTCGCTGTTGTAGGTTGATCAAGACCATGTCGACATTCAGTGGGCACCACCAAAAATGGGACATAGGCTCATCAAATCATAAGTGCTCATTCTGGAAACACTTTACTTTTTGCCCATAGTGTCCAGGGACAGAGTAGGGATTCTATGTGCAGGCTAGGTAGATTAGCCATTATAAATGTAGGGTTACAGGGATTGGATAGGGTGGGGCTCTGGGTGGGATGCTCTTTAGAAGGTCATTATGGATTCATTGGACTGAATGACCTGCTATCACACTGTAGGAATAGTGGTAATTCTTATCATGTCGTCCTCAGTCCATGCTCCTTTTTGGAGGCAATCTGCCTTTTATCTAAAAGATCATCCCTCACCATAGTCCTAGTCAATGACTATTGGATATTTAATTATAATGTGTAAAGAGTGCCAGAGCAAGAATTTACCCACTCCATAGCTCTTAAAGGTGATATAATATTGTTAATTATGACTCTGTTCTGAGAACTTTCTTGGTACAAGTATCCTCACCTTAGAACCAGAAAGTTTCTGGTTCAAACCACTCTGGGACTGGGACATGAATCTAAAGCTGATCCTTCAGTGTGGTACCTACGGAATTCTGCACTGTTGAGGGCTGCTACCCTGTGGCAGCGTTTTATGCTCCAGTTACCTTTACCTCTTCTGGTGGTTCAAGAGCTTGTTAAAGATCTTGTTGCATTTTTTTTAGAAACAGAGCAACATCGCACATGGATTCACTGGGGTCTGTTATAGAATGTTGTAAATGTTAAGGCAAAAGTAGATTGATGCTGTCCTAACAAGGAGTCGGTTGTTATCAGAGACCAATGGGAATGTGAAGTTGAGCTTAGTCTGATCGGCCACGATCTTATTGTATGGTAAAGCCAACAGGATGGGCCTTGTGGTCTCTGCCTGCTCCTAATTAGTATGCCGATATGCTTGTAGGACCTTGAGGGAAAATCTATTAGATTAGCAACTCCTTTAAAGAGATTCATTATACATCGGAGCACCTGAAGGTGTGATGAGGTGCTACGTAGTAAGAAGAACATTTCTCTGACTTGTTTTATGGCTCATTTATTTTATCTTGTTTACTGTATATCCATTTTAGAGACAAGGAGTGCATGAGAATAGACCGGCACAATTGGAGTTGGAAAGATTTGTAAGTCTTCTGATTATACTTTGTGTAAATTCCTGTGTAGCAACTCGATTTAACCTGTTTCCAACAAAACTGCCAGACCTATTCAACATAGTTCCTGATCGTACAATTTAAAAGATGTAAAAACAGATGAATATGTGAAACAAGCTATCTCTAAAGCTGAAGGTTAACTAGAAAGCGATAATTTAGATGTTAACTGTTGCATAAGTGTTTGCAAGGAGAGAAGCCGTTTTGCTGCCTGAGATTTTGATGAGAATAATTTCTTGTGGCTTCCCCGACAGTGGGTGGCCACCTTCTACCCAGGATTATCTACTTCCCAGGTAGCACTTCGCAAAATGCTGCGGTCTAGTAGTCACCCTGTTAGTGGAAGAGGCAGGGGAGTAAAGCTGATTCAGTAGCAACTTTCAAAGGACAATTGGATGAATACTTGAAATAGCAGAATAATAAGAAAAATACAAGGGAGAGGGAGACAAATTGGATAACCTCTTCAGAGAGCCAGCATAGACATGATGGCGCCAAATGGCTTCCTGCACTGCCAGGTACTTCTGTGATTATTCTACCAAAGATTAGAATCGAAAGTGGAAGTCTTGAATTGTGGCAATCTTTCTTATTTGGCTGCTATTATTTTAGTTAGGGGTAAAAAGATACAAATTATAAACATTTATTGTCAGTCATTTCTTTATGAAACAGGAACGAAGGGCATTTGAAAGAAGGACAGCTGAACTGGAGGAGCAGCTAAAGGTAAATATAACTTTTTTTCTCTTTAAAATGTGAAGATTGAATCAACAGAAGTATGTTTTTCAGGTACATCTTACTGTCAATCTGCAGTTATGCATTGTTTTTAGCACCTGTTTGAGGGTAACTGGAGGTAGTCAATAAATGCCAGTCTTGTTACCAAGGTCTGTGTCACAAGAATGATTTTTGTTTTTACTAACTGAAATGGACACCAAAGGCTATCCTCCGACCTGCTTCTCCTGTTTTTTTTTGTTCTGGTGAAATGCAGGCAAGCCTGTGTGTTATTTGATTGGAATGAATGCTGGCTAAGTAGTAGATTTTGTATCAGTATATAATCCTCGGGTACTTTTTACATATTTATGCTCAGTTTAAAATATTTCTGTTTTCCTCAATGTTGCTTTAAGTTTAGATTTCTTTTCCATATTTTTAGAAAGATTTTCTCTTTATTATAGAATAGACCCATTGTAGAGGCTGGAATGTTTACTTTTGATTCCATTCTTAATGCTGCCGGTGAATCTGATTCTTCAAACTGAACTTACTTCATTCCTTCTACTTGCTGGTCTGTCTTTGCACACTGCAATTGGAAATGCCAATCGGTGCCCTTTGTTTCCTTCACTTGCTCATTCTTTGCTGTTCCCTCCTTTTTCTCTGTCCTTATCAAGACAGTTATCACCTGTTTGCTTGTACAATTCCTCACTAACCTAAAGTTAAAATTCCATTAATCTTCCCCTCTCTCCCCACGCCCCCCCCCCCCCCCCCCACCCGACCCCACCATGATACGTACTACATTAATATCTCTCTCTCTTCTGTCCCTTCAGGTTTTAACGGACTTAAAAACAAACAATCAGAGGCTAAAGGATGAGAATGCAGCCTTGATCCGTGTCATCAGCAAGCTCTCAAAATAGTTTGAGGTGCCATCATCCAGCTGCACCACTCTGAAACATGGGAAAACAGTTGCCAACGCTGATACTGTAGAACTGACTTTGGGTTTGGATCAAAGGAGAATCTCTTCAAAGCCAAGTATTTTCTTTCAACCGCCAATATGGTTAACTGTTGAGGGGTGGGGCAAGTAAAAGACAGGCGAGAAGAACTTAAAAGTAGTCTAGGCAACCAGCCACCGGCCTAAACTCCAACGACCAAAACTGATGCAAGTTGTCAGATGTCTGGTCGTGTAAAATTGCCAACGATGACTCTGCTGTCCTGAGTTTATTTTGTTTGATTTTTTTTGTGCCTAACCAATTGTGAAGGTTACCTTTTGTGACCTCTGGGTTTGTGTATGTGTGTATTTGTATAAAATATATATTTATGTTCTGGTAAATGGATAGCTTAGTTTGTTAATTCACATTCCTCTCTGGTGTGTCCTGGTCAGTTGGATAAACACGTTTTACTTTCACAATTCGTAGTACTACTGGTCAACTAGCATTGCCCCTTTCTACCATCCTCTGCCCTGACATCAAACATTTCTTACAGCGATTGAATGTATTTCAATCTTGCACCTTCCTTTCTATTCTTCAAACATGTCTAAGTAGCACTTCTCATGACGATCAGTTTGTGAAGAGCAAAAGATTTTGAATGTTAATGTGCAGTATTTTTTAAAATATTGTCAAGTATTAAACTGAGAAGTTAATGTGAATTGATTTCTATTTGAGCTAGGGGTGTGCTTCCAGTGTAAGCATTAAAATGTTTGTTAGGGCTTGAAATTTAATATGACTGGTTAAAATTCCCTGGCCCATTTGGGGTTTAAATCCTTGCTGAGGGCCAGTGTTTTAACACACTGTCCTCATAACAAATGGAGGAAATGTGTTGTTCAAATTCTGCTGACCTTTTGGGATGCTGGAGAAGGTATTTGGTATTCAGTCATTTCATTGTGTGCCTTTTTTGTATCACTTTGAGCAGTGAACGCCATTGATTTAGGTGAAATAATGAGCATCATGTTGCTGTACTGCTTGAAGGCCTGCGTGCCAGCGGCATCTGGTGGCAGAAGAAAGTAGTACAATGTTCAGTAGAACATAAGATCCTGTCAGTAAGATAACAAGATGTAGAGCCGGATGAGCACAGCAGGCCAAGCTGCGTCAGAGGAGCAGGAAAGCTGACATTTCAGGCCTAGACTCTTCTTCATTGCAAACCATTTGAATGCAAATGGTTCTGGAGCCAATGTGTCCTAAAATAGAAGCCAGTTTCAGTGTTTAAAAGTAGTAGCTCAGGGTGACTTTTTTTATTCTGCCCAAAGCACCAAATTAGGGTGGCTGCGTGCACTACATCTCAAATTTCAACAGGCAGCTTAGCTTCAGGTGCAAGGATCAAGAGGATGCTGAGTGCTTTTTTTTTTGTGGTAACATTACTGTTTTCCTTTTTTACTGAAAGTCCGTATTCTGAGTTCAGTAATTCCAAATGCTTAACTTGAAGGCTTGAGCACAGAGCAGTACATTGTAGATTTGCAACTGCCTCTGAAGGTTGAAATGAAAGTTTTGGGAGTCAACTATTGTGTCCGACTGGTGGTTGCTTACTAAGTAGCATGCAAAAGACATGGAACCAAACTGCTACCCAGCGTGTGTGATACAAGGGTAAAGAAGCAGGAGTTTGGAAACTAAATACTATGTTGGAGCATTATGCAGGGGAAAGAAGAGGTGAAAGGCAAGTGCTTCCTAATTATGTGACAAGGATTGTGCTACAGAGCTAAGGAGTTCAGAGAAATCCTAGATCTAATCCCGACGAACGTTAACATAATACAAAAGCAACAGACAACTCCCTTCTTAGTGAAGATTGTCATACTGGAGGAACATTCAAAATTAGCCAAGGCTCCTGCTCAAGTTTTGGGTACATCACACTTGTGTACAACTCCCATTCAAGATTTAGACTGTGAACATTCACTGCCTGTACATACATGTAAATACCTTTTGATTTAGCTTCTTTAATTCGGGGGGGGAAAAATCAAAAGTGGCATTATCCTCCAGCAAGTCTGTGCTTTCATGGGATATAATGAACCCAAAAATGTTTTTGGCGGAAGTCCTTGTTTTAGTATGCCCTTGAATACCTGTTTTGATCATGATTATTCAGTGGTCAACATATTGAAACTGATCTGAAGTTTGAATTAATTAGTACATTTAAATGTCTTTTTTTATTTTCCCCCATTGCTTCGTTTCCTTTAAGCAGACTGATTTTGATTTTGTTCTCCGGTATTTGCTGAGAAAAGGTGTATGATAGTGCAGTTTATTTTTTTGGCTTTGCTGTGTTTTATCTTTTGCTGTCTCATGGGGCACGCTGCTTGAGCAAGCCTGTTTAAATACTTACCCAAGTAAACCTGTGTTTAGTGATTTTGAGTAAAAGATTTCCATAAATCTAGGTTTTATAAAAGGGCGCAACCTATTGATTTTCACACTTTTTAACGCTTATTGACAGCAGCCAGGATCAAATACCCTACCTTGATGATATTTCCATTGTATTCCCAATTGATACTGTCCATTTTATAATCGACTAGCCCAGTTTAAACCAGGCAGAAGGACACACCATTTGATGTGCCTTAATATCTAATCAGACATGTTCTTACCCATTTTGCCATCCAGGAATGTTATTGCTCAGGCGGATCACTATATTTAGAGTTTATAATGAATATTCAATGACCTTTTATCATAATTATAGTTTATTAACTTCAACACAAACAGTTCCTGATGCACTTAATGGTCATTGAAACAATTGCACATGAAATGTGTATTTCCAAGGTCATCTGTATGCAGGTTGTCATATTTTCTGATTTGTGTTACTGCTGGTGATTTGGCTACAGCGTAAATGTCTTACTCTTCCCCTTATTTCAAGCACCTTCCAGAATCTCCTTTTTAGGAATTGATTTTCATTGATCAGTGCAGTGACGGATATTATTGCTGAAAAATGAAGACATTTATAGGCACCCCACAAAAGCCTTGCAACTTCAGAACAGCGCAGTGCAAAACCCTCTCTCTAGTCTGTCCTGTTCCAGTCATTCTCAATCATAATAGTACAGCATTTCTTTATTCATTTCACATGCTAACTGGGAGTGTGCTGCAGGTCCATGCCTATTTTAAAAACTATATTGAAGTTTAAAGTTTTTGTTTTTTTGAGAAGATTTGTAGCTTGGGTTGCGGATGATGTTGTAGACTTACTCGCCGAGCCGGTGTGTTTGGTTGCAGACATTTCATCACCCTGCTCGGTAACATCATCAGGACGCCTCCGGTGAAGCATTGGTGTTCTGTCCCAGTTGTTATTTATATGCCCCGGTTTGCTGAGGTGGTTGGTATCATTTCCGGTTCTGTTTTTCAGTGGTTTGTATGTCAAGTCTGATTCAATGCATTTGGCATTCCGGCTGGAATGCCAGGCCTCCAGGAATTCCCTGGCACGTCTCCGTTTGGCTCTGTTTGTTTGAAACAGACTGTTACCTAGCAGGGTGATGAAATGTCTGCAGCCAACCACACCGGCTCATTGAGCAAGTCTACAACCTATATTGAAGTTGGCAAATTACTTTATTCAGCACATGGCCTTGCATTCAACAGACAGAATACTTTCATCCTAGATCTGTTAGTGAAAAGCTGGTGCCACCTAGTGAGGAAATTGTCTATAAAAATTAACCTGTAGTGTTCATGTTTACAAAACTGCTTTTATCTGTTTGTCTCTTCTAGTAAACCCATTACCAGTCAATGCTTCATTTGAAAGGGGGTGCTAGCAGATTGATTTATGCTCATTTGCCTGTTCCTACAAATGGCTTTCAATACGAACCCTGACAGCTCCATCAAATCGCCTCTTTCAGTTTTTCTTGCCACTGCTCTGGTGCTTGCTTCTACAATTGCAAGAGTTCATTGTTACTTTCTATCTGACTGCTATTTATGCATGAAACGTGGCAACCAAGCAGCCACAGCTATTTGTGTTGCCCACACTGGATTGAGGTTTTCTGTCAGGGTCACCTTCATTCCCCTGTGCCCCCACACAAACAAATTCTGCGCACATCATCTCAAGCTTTTTCTGCAGCCTCTGCGCCTATTTCTTTCACTGTGAATCCAATCTACTCTTCAATGCCCCCTTCTCCCACCTCCAGCAAACTCCGTCCGCCTGGACACCCCTCCTGACCTCCCCTGCCTCAATTCCTTCATCTCAAACTGCCGCTGCACCATCAGTTGCTGGGATCTTTACTCCAACCTCTCCCCATTGGACTGCACAGCCTTCCGCTCACTTTGCTCCAACCCTAACCTCACTATAAACCTGCCAATAAGAGGGGTGGGGGCACAGTGGTAATAAGGCGAACTGACCTTTATGTTGCTGAGGTCTGACACCACCTCCTACCGTCCACTCTATCATGATCTCACCACTGATCACCGAGCCACTATCTGTCACACTATCAACAACCTTATCACTCTGGGAGATCTCCTATCCACAGCCTCCAGCCTGAGTTCCCCAACCCTGCACCACCTGTTTCCATCTCTTACCCAAAATCCATAAATCCGACTGCCCCAATCATGTCTCTGTCTCTGTCTGTGTCTCTCCAAACTCATTCCCTCCGACCTCAATTCCATTCTTTCCCCTTTTGGTCCAGGAACTCCACTTTTATATTTCTGACACAACCCATGCTCTTCACCTTTTCCAAAACTTTCAATTCCCCAGTCCCCAACACCTCATCTTCACCATGGACAGACAGCTTATTTTACACCAGTATTCCCCACACAGAGGGCCTGCAAGCCCTCCACTTCCTCTCCTATATGCCCAACCGGTCCCCTTCCACTGACACACTCATCTGTTTGGTGGAACTGGTCCTCACCCTCAAATTTTCCTTTGATTCATCCCACTTTCTACAAACCTAAGGGGTGGCCATGGACACCCATATGTGCTTGAACTATGCCTGCTTCTTTGTAGGATTCATGGAACAGTCCCTCTTCCACAACTACACCGCACTGGCATCACTCCTCATCTCTTTCTCCATTTAATTGGTGCTGCATTGTGCTCCTGTGGGGAGCTCGAGCAGTTCCTCAACTTTTCCAATACGTTACAACCTGCCCTCAAATACACCTGAACCATTTCTGACAGCTCCCTCCCCTTCTTCCTGGACTTCTCCATCTCCAGAAACCAACTCACCACTGACATCCATTTCAAACCCACTGATTTCCACAACTCCCTTGATTACATCTTTTGTGCCTCTCCCCTCTTCCACTTCAGTATATCCCACTTATCCTCCTACTTCAGGGATCGTAGTTTCCCCTTCTCTAATTCATGGATGGCTTCAACAGGATTCTCTCCTTTTTCCCCACACTTTTTCCCTCAAACCCCCTTCGCTTTCTCTCTTCCTTCACCCCCCACCCCCCCCCCCCCCCGAACAATAATAAGGATAGGGTCCCCTTAGTCCTCATGTACCACCCCACCAACCTTAAAAACCAAAGCATCATCCTCCAACATTTCTGCCACCTACAATCAGACCCCATGACCAAAAAAGTTTCTTCCCCACCTAAATCGACTTTCCGCAGGGACCGTTCAATTCAAATTCCCTCATCAGCTCTACACTTTTCCCCACCAACTTTTCCACCACACCCAGTACCTTGCCCTGCAAACGCACGAGGTTCAAAGCTTGCCCTTGCACCTCCCCTCTCTCCTCCATCCAAGGTCCCAAACTATCCTTCCAGATCTGGCAGAGATTCAGTTATACTTCTTCCAACCTGATCTATTGTATCCGTTGCTCCTGATGTGGTCTCTTCTATATCAGGGAGTTTAAACACAGGCTTGGGGACCAATTCGTAGGGCATCTGCACTTTGCACGTGTCAACTGACCTGACCTTACAGTTACCATTCACTTCACTTTAATTCCCCCTTCCACTCCCTGGTGACATGACCATCTTTGCCCCCTCCACTGTGAGAATGAGGCCAGAGGAACAAAACCTGATATTTCACCTTGGGAGCTCATAGCCCAGTTGCCTCAATATTGACTTCACCAGCTTCCAAATCCCTCCACCACCAGCCGTAATCCCATGTAAAGCCCTCCTCCTACCTCCCTAACCTGTCCATCTTCCTACTCTCCTATCCTCTTCACACTTCCTAATGATTAATCACAATAACAGCCCACCTGCTCCCACCTACCCTTTCCCCCGCCCCGCCCCATCCCTCTATTTACTTCTGGGCTCCCCTCCCCTTCTCCAGCCCTGACAAAGGGTTTCGGCCTGAAGTGTTGAGTCTCCTGCTCCTTGAATGCTGTCTGACCTGTGCTTTTCTCGTTTCACATCTATTGACACTAGGGTGTGGAAGTTAAATGTTTGCTGCTAGACAACCCTCTGTTTTTCTCTCCTATGCTTCACCACCACCAACCACACTCTTTTATTTCCACTCCCCCACCCCTCCCAAAAAAAAACATACTGTTCAAGACTTGCTTTTATTTTTCCTCTGGGTACTGTCAAGTTGTATTTCTAGAATTTTTTTGTTTTTTAGTTTCTGGTGCATATAAATCTTATTAAATATTCATGAACCATAAGACATAGGAGTGGAAGTAAGGCCGTTCGGCCCATCAAGTCCACTCCGCCATTTAAATCATGGCTGGGCATTTCAACACCACTTCCCTGCACTCTCCCCGTAGCCCTTGATTCCTTTTGAGATCAAGAATTTGTCGATCTCTGCCTTGAAGGCTTCCAACGTCCCGGCCTCCACTGCACTCTGCGGCAATGAATTCCACAAGCCCACCACACTCTGGCTGAAGAAATGTCGTCTCATTTCAGTTTTAAATTTACCCCCTCTAATTTTAAGGCTGTGCCCACGGGTCCTAGTCTCCCCACCTAACGGAAACAACTTCCTGGCGTCCACCCTTTCTAAACCATACGTTATCTTGTGAGATTCTATTAGATCTCCCTTCTAAACTCTGAGTACAATCCCAGGATCCTTAGCCGTTCATCATATGTTAAACCTACCATTCCAGGGATCATCCGTGTGAATCTCCGCTGGACACGCTCCAGGGCTAGTATGTCCTTCCTGAGGTGTTGGGCCCAAAATTGGACACAGTATTCCAAATGGGGCCTAACGAGAGCTTTATAAAGCCTCAAATCACTGGAACAGCTTTTTTAATGATTTAATTAAATTCTTCCCCTTGCATTGTTTGACCAGTTTCATTTGGCATCTGTTTCCTTACTTTGTCTGAGGAATGCTGTTTTGTTGAAGCTTCTGTCATCAGGTGTTAGCATGACTCAGTTGGTGATTATAAACATGCCATCCTTGATCCCAAGTGTTCCCAGGCACAAACCAGGAGTCTCCACTGCCCACTATCCCTCTGGGACAGCGGAGTGGTAATCATTCACAGTGACACTGAGTCACCAACACGTTGGTTTGAGTCAAATCCAACAACTTGAAACAAATATATATAATTTGACATTTCAGTGCAGTATTGAGGGAGTGCTGCACTGTTTGAGGTGAGATCCTGTCTGGTCTCCAGTGGACACAGAAGATCCTATGTCACTGGAAGAAATGGGTAGTGCTTCCTGATGTTCTGTCCAATACTTATCCTTCAACCACAAAAGAAAACTGGTCAGTATCTCTTTGCAATATTTTTGGGTGCAAATTGTTGCTGTCACTCCTACGATTCAACAGAAGCTGCATTTTGAAGAACAGGTCATGAGTTGTGAAGTATTTGGGGTCATGCTGAAGTTGGAAGGCAATATGTAAATATAATTGTTTAAACATTTCCATGAGAACTAACATGCCTGGGCACTTTTGAAAAACCTTTTGAGTTATGTGAACTTAATGCATTCAGGCCTTTTTTAATGTCTTGGAATAAATGTAAACGTTCCCATCGGCAATCAGAACATATTTAATTATGATTAAGGAGGCCAGGAACAGTGCTTTGGATATTTATGCGCAATACTCCCTTCTAATGAGTGGTGTGCAGCCAAGAATTGGAACCTGTTCTGCTGATTCTCATCTTTAAACTTGAACACTTCAATTGTTGTGATCACACCATCATAAATGTATTGTAAAACATAACTGTTCATTTCGAGCAGCTTTTTCCAACTGACCAGCCACAATGGTTTCAGACTACTGTATTTCTAATTACACGCTGTATCAAAGGGTTGAACATATCATAGAGGTTTGCGTCCTCTGCCTACAGACTAAATTGATACCCACACATTAAGTAGCCTGTTAGAGTTAAGTAAGATTCTTTGATCTGCTTGTTGGCAGCTTTTTCTCCCTCTACTTGGAATACCACAAAACGCAGCTACTAATCTTTGCATAGCGAGGACAAAATCTGTTCAATGATTTATTGATTTTTTGTTTTGGGCAACCGGGGTTTTGCCTGAAACTCTTTAATGGAATGTGTTGTGAACACTTATATCTATAATCTATATTTTTAAATATCATTTCAAATTGTAGAACTTTATCAAATGTTGATCACATTGAATGTTTGCAGTAAGCCTCCAAGGAACTGTAAGCTTCCAAGGGAAATTGACTGTATAGAACTGATGCGTCAACTACTTAAGCTGGCAAAGAAAGTTCCTATTAGGACTCACATTTGTAAAATCTCCTGCAGCTTTCTTTTTGAGGCTGCAGGAGGTTGGCGCACTTCATTGTAAAAGTGCCATTATTGACCCAGAGTGTTCCCGATTTGATGCCTGGGCCCCCTCAGGGACTGTTGCTGAGCTATAATCATTCCATATTATTGGTTTGGCTTTCCTGCTCTGCACCTGGAAGGGCTTTTTCTTGGTGGAGAATGCTCGGTGATTGTGTGGAACAATTCTGACTTAGTTCTGCACGGAGTGATGATTCCACTGCCAAATTTAGCTGATGACCAAGACTTGTACTGGGAGAGGTAGGGAAAGAAATGATCACCTGATGCCAGGAAAAACAATCACGGTTTCATCAGATTTGAAGGAGTGCCTTGGCGTTATGCCGCAACTTGGTTAATTTTGAAGTACTCGTGTTTAGAATTTTTTATTTTTCAATATAAAATGTGAAGTGTATAGTGAGTGGCGGCATGTGTCGGCAGGAGTCTTAATTATGTATCAATGGCTCAGTTTGTCACTATGATGAATTTGCTGTTCCCTCTTCAAGCCCAGCTTGGACCTATCTTCTGGCCAGACTCTCTCAGTGGGCATGGTTGTTGTGTGCTGTTTGAAAACTGTGCCATGAGTGGTGACCTGAATAGATGTATGTGGATTTTTAAAAAAAAACTGAAATCTGCATTGTTGCAGTGTGCAATACACATGGGACTTTGCACAAAAAATGTACTTTATTTGTTACAGCAGCAAAGCTGCATTGCTTTAAGCACAAAATATACTGTTGCCACCTCCTTGTGTAACTTATATGTAATTAAAAGGCAACAGACAATGTTTATTAAAGTGTAAATTGCATTTTAAAGTTGGATAATGTTGCATTGCCTCTTAATTTTCTTAAAAAATACTGTTCCAAATGAATGCGATAGGTTTACAGTGATTCTTGTGGCACACGTACTTTTTCAGAAAGCACAAAATTCATATTGTTAATTGCCAGTTTGTCCATGGTCTTGGTTTTAATTTTCAGTTTATTATAATATGCTGCATTTATTCAATGTTTTGCAAATGTATTAAAACATCTAGGAATTTGAGTGCACAATCTGAAGTCCCATCTGCCCTCTTGGATGAGTGTGTGAGAGAGACCAGCACCATTTCAAAAATGAGCAGGGACCTCTACCTGGTTTTCTCGTTGAGGCACCTTAACCAATACCGCTACAGTAAACAGTTAACTGTTCATTACCTGCAGATGCTGGAGAATCCAAGATAACGAAGTGTGAAGCTGGATGAACACAGCAGGCCAAGCGGCATCTCAGGAGCACAAAAGCTGATGTTTCGGGCCTAGACCCTTCTTCAGAGAGGGGGATGGGGAGAGGGTTCTGAAATAAATAGGGAGAGACGGGGAGACAGACCGAAGATGGATAGAGGAGAAGATAGGTGGAGAGGAGAATATAGGTGGGGAGGGGATAGGTCAGTCCAGGGAGGATGGATAGGTCAAGAAGGCGGGATGAGGTTGGTAGGTGGGAATTGGAGATGCAAGGCTTGGGGACTGCTTTGCAGAACACCTCCGCTCAGTTCGCAGTAAACAACTGCACCTCCCAGTCGCAAACCATTTTAACTCCCCCTCCCATTCCTCAGATGACATGTCCATCATGGGCCTCTTGCAGTGCCACAATGATGCCACCCGAAGGTTGCAGGAACAGCAACTCATATTCCGCTTGGGAACCCTGCAGCCCAATGGTATCAATGTGGACTTCACAAGCTTCAAAATCTCCCCCTCCCCCACTGCATCCCAAAACCAGCCCAGCTCGTCCCCTCCCCCCACTGCATCACAAAACCAGCCCAGCTCGTCCCCGCCTCCCTAACCTGTTCTTCCTCTCACCTATCCCCTGCTCCCACCTCAAGCCACACCTCCATTTCCCAGCTACCAACCTCATCCCGCCTCCTTGACCTGTCCGTCCTCCCTGGACTGACCTATCCCCTCCCCACCCATACTCTCCTCTCCACCTATCTTCTCTTCTATCCATCTTCGGTCCGCCTCCCCCTCTCTCCCTATTTATTTCAGAACCCTCTCCCCATCCCCCTCTCTGATGAAGGGTCTCAGGCCGAAACGTCAGCTTACGTGCTCCTGACATGCTGCTTGGCCTGCTGTGTTCGTCCAGCTTCACACTTTGTTAACTGCTCATTTCCTTGCTGTTTGAGGGAGCTTGCTGTGTCTAAATTGACTGCTGTATCTCCTACTTCACAGCGTTCAGAAATATCTCATTACCTGTAAAGGACTTTTTGATGGGTAGTGTTATAGAATGTTATGGATATGTTATTTTCTCCTTTTTACTTGAGCTTGCTGACCTTCGTGAATTTATTACATAATGTGAGTGGTCTAGAGGACCTCCCCAATTGACAAGCACAAATCCCTTGCCATTCCAATCCACATTTTTCCTTCCTTCTGTTGGATTAATTTCCATTAGTGTTCAGTCCAGTTACTGGGATGAGCAGAAAAACTGTTCAATCAGTTGCTTGACCACAAGTTATAGCATATTATCTTTACGCCAAAGTGACCTGTTGTTGAGAAACTGGCATTTTCTTCTTCTCGGTGCTTTCTTATGCAGAATGGAGAAATGGTAATGATGCGTTGGAGTTTTACAGATGTATCACAAAAATTACTTGTCTTTGATAGAATGTTTCTATCTTTATAGGTATCCTTTCCCTTTTAGGAAAGATTGAAAGGTGCACAACCAGTATTAAAGATGTTAAAATGCTTTCACTTGTGCGGTAGCTGGCCACTCATTTTGAAAGCTTAACAAACTGCATTGCTTTAGTTCAAAGGATTGTCTTGTATATTGAAAATCTTGATTTCCTCATAGAGAGGTGTGATATATTTGTGGAGTAAAGGTGCATAAAAGGGAAGTCATTCAGCCCATCATGCATTTGCTAGCTCTTCTGACAGCTGTTGTTGATTCCATACATCACCCATTGCTTGCCAATCATTCCCCTTTCAAGACGTTTTCCAATTCACTTTTGATAGTTGTTGTATCTGGTTCCATTGACCTTTTTCAGACTGACTTTGTGGAAATGTTTACTTTCCCATATTGATTCTGACTGTTAAACACAAAAGGTAGGAGGATAAAGCCATTTTGCCTTTAGACCCTGCTCCACCATTCAATATGATTGTGGTGGATCATCCAGTTCAGTCCCTGTTCCTGTTTTGTCCCCATTCCCGTTGACACCTCTTAGGCCTGAGAACTATATCTAACTCACTGAAATCATTCAGTATTTTTGGCCTCAGCCACTTTCTGTGGCAGAGAATTCCATAGACTTGCAACTCTGGGTGAAGACATTTCTCTTCATCTCAGTCCTAAATAACTTATCCTATGTCCTTAGAATGTGATCCCTGGTTTGGACTCTGGTCCATGATCCCTGCTCATTGCAAATATTCTGTTTTGTTTTTCCTGTCTAGTCCTGTTAAAAGTTTATAGGTTTGTATGAGATTTTCCCTCGTCATTATTCTAGACTTCAGTGAATACAGTCTTAACTGATCTCCTCACTTAATACATCGGTCATACCATCCCAGGAATCAGAATAGTAAACCTCTGCACTCCTTCCATAGCCAGAACACCCATCATCTGGTGAGGAGGCCAAAACTCTGCTAATTGTTGCAATCATTCTCTACCACATCCTGCACCCTATGATCTCCTAAATAGTCCCCCACTGATGTTTGTTCTACTTGGCCTACTGCATTCCCATGGACCAGGTCCAACAATGCATGTGGTTGGACTGTGTACAGGTAAGTGCTGAAGGAAACTCTCCTGAACACGATCTAGGTACACCCTTGCCTGTCACTGTTTCTTATGCTACCAGTATATCAGTCTCTATTTGCAAAATGAAGACCACCCCATTATTAATTTGTAATGTTTGTAATGGGCCAGACCAGATCCCTTCTTAAAAAATGTTTAGAAGGTAGCCTAGACTCCTAACTTTTTCTTATTTTGAAGGTAAATAACAGGTACTGTGGTCCAGATGAAATTTGACTTGTCAAACCACTCAATGTTGAGTAAAATACATTATTTTTTCAAACCCTATAGTTAAAAGTACAAAAAAGAAAGAAGACCTTGGAATAACTTGACTCTCAGAAACATTAACCAAATAATAGGTACAGTAACTCTTACTAATTACCTGTTCTAATATAGTAACATCCCATAAATACATTTTTGGCAAAATGCAAATTCAGAAAACAGATTCTGTCTCGCATGCAGTCCAGCAGCTTCTAAAGAGAACTCCCAGATTTTGGCTGCAATCTAGAGATTGGGTGGGGAAACTAGTTTCTACTTCTTCAAGCCCACAACAGCAATTGCTGCTAAAAATCCCTGGAGAGCTTCACCACACTCACTCAGGCTGCTTTGATCTTTGCAACTAATTTTCTAAAAAGAACCCTAAGGTCTCAAGTTGTTTATTTTCTCAATACTCTTCACCTGTTACCCCAAAAAATAAGGACAAAAACACACCTCTTAAAGCCACAGCATTGTCACAGTTGTCATTTCTCTGTAATTTGCCTGAAGTTGCTTCTAGCAAACAGTTTTTCCAAAATATTCCAGGTGTGGTCTTACCTGTCACACTCACTTAAACCTATAGTATCCCAGTCTAAATTTGTGTAATTGAAGTTCCCCCGCGCCCATTATTGCTATAAATTATGCCATTTTACTGTAATTTCCCTGAATTTGTTTCTAGTGAATGGTTTTTCAAAAAGTTATAATAGCCTTTTTTTACTTTTAATAAAAAAAGCTCCACAGACCGTTGAAGGTGGAATTTTTATTTTTGCTCTTCCTCCACTTTTTGCCAATTAACTTTGCTAAGCATAGTTCAGAACAACTGGTCTTTTCTGAGGCAGTGCACAGGGTTAGTTTAGACCAAATGCAGACTTTCTGGTGGAAAAAACAGTAACGTAGCACCTTTTTTTAGTATAGTGATATGTCTTGAGGCACGATATAGGAACATGATTAGATGAAATATGGCATTGAATCATCTAGTACCGATTAAAGATAGGAGGAGAAATTTTAAGCAGAAAAGTTTGTCAGAAGTAGTGTGGTGGAGAGATTTAGGAAGGGAGTTCCAGAGCTACGTAGATGAAGGCATACTGCTACTAATGGAACAAAGTTAGAGATGCGTTGGAGGGGTGCAGAGATTTTGGAGCATTGCAGGGCTACAGGAGGAATTGAAAGATGAGGATAAGACTGTTTTACAATACAGTCGGAGGTTAGTGGTCTTGTGGTGCAGCGGTAGTGTCCTTATCTTTTGAGCCAAAAATGTCCAAGTTGAAAGTCCCACCTGTCCCAGATGTGTAATATAGCCTGTCTAAAGAGGTTGCTTAAAATACATATCGTTACAGGTGAGAGGATAATTAGACAGGTGCCCCTGAGATTGCATTTTTAAGTCATAAATGCAGTCTTTATATTTGTGTATACTATAGTATTTTGGTTTTATAATTATATAGCAAAGAGCACAGTAAGTTGAGACGTGGAGTTAGTTGGATCACAGGAACTTCGCAAACAACCAAACTAAACAGATGTGAAGGTGAAGCAGTTGGTGCCATCGCTAGAGGAAGAGGGAAATTACAGTGTCAGAAGAACTCTGAAGATTCATCTAGACTCAACTTTAGGTTACCTTCCCTCCGTGGATGCTGCCTGAGCTGCTGCAATTTGCAGCATTTTTTGTTTTCAGCAAGTTATGGTGTGACTTGTTTACATAGGATGTTTTTATTTCAAATGAGGATGTGGAGATTATTAATGGAGATGATGATAATTATGATAACAGAATAAGGTTTAATGTGCAAAATGGGATGCAATGTTTCAATCAGATATTCATAGGTCATAGCTCCAAATCTTCCATACACTATATTAATGGATTCAATGGAAACCTTGCAGAACAGCCATACTAAAGGTCATTGTGATATTGGAGACATGTGCCAGTAGGAATTCACATGTACTAACACATGTTACAAAGCCTGAAGAAATGTGCAGTTGTACCAGTTAGAATTTTGTTAAACTCATGCTGGGTGGTTTCTTAAACGGGACAGGATGAGGCTTAACTTTGTATTTACAAAGTCCACAAAGGAGAGAAAGACTAATTGGCTTAAAAAAATTGCTAATGCATAAACACTAGATTGATCCTGAGTATGGAAGGACCCTTTTCTGAGGAGAGGTACTGTACTTTATTGGAGTTTAGAAAAATGAGAAATGATCATATTGAAACATACAAGCTCCATGGAGGAGCAGACAGGATAGATGCTGCAAGTTTGTTTTCTGCCCCCCGCCCTTGTGGGAAAGTCTAGGATTTGAGACAGAGGTGAGGAATAATTTCTTCTCTTGAAAGATAGTTTCTTCTGTGGAACCCCTTATCGCAGAAGACTATAGAGGATAGGTTGTTCAGTATCTTCAAGGTTGAGGTGGACACATTTAATTGGTAAGGGAATCAAACTTCATGTGGAAAGGTCAGGAAAGAGGACTTGATATTATCAGAACATGTGATCTTACTGGAAGGAACAGACTCAATTGGCTGAATAGCCTACTTCTGCTCCCAGCAACTTTGAGTGAACTATAACACTTCAGTATTTTAGGTTTTATTTCCAAATTTTGTTATGCTCAATGAAGTGATATGCCCCAGTCTGAGTTTGATCTTCCTAATGCATAGGGAGCCACAGCAACCATGGGCAGAGGTGCATGTTGTACAAGGGACACTAGGTGATGTTGCAGTGCTGCTCTTCACTAGGCATAAACAAGATCAGAATTAAAGAGAGACAGGGAAAACACAAGTACAGCCCTGGTCTAGCTGTGTGAATGTTAGAGACATGCAAATAAATGCTTGAAGTAGGCCAACTAGCATTCGAACAGTAGAATTCACAAGAGATAATGGGAACTGCAGATGCTGGAGAATCCAAGAGAATAAAGTGTGAAGCTGGATGAACACAGCAGGCCAAGCAGCATCTCAGAAGCACAAAAGCTGACGTTTCGTAAGGGTCTAGGCCCAAAACATCAGCTTTTGTGCTCCTGAGATGCTGCTTGGCCTGCTGTGTTCATCCCAGCTCTACACCTTATTATCTAGAATTCACAAGAGTTTTCTCCCTGGGCATAAAATGAGGAGCATAGGTAGGGAAGATAGGCAGAATTTTTCCCCCTTGAAGGGAGCAATGACCAGGAGGCTTGGATTTAAGATAAGAGGCAAGAAGTTTGGAGGGGATGTGAGGGAAAATCTTTCTCGTTCAGAAGATGTTGGAAACCTGGAATTCACTACCTGTAAGGATAATACAGGCAGAAACTTTTGTTAACATTTAAAAAGCATTTAGCTGTGCACTTATATGCTTTGGTATTACAAGACGACAGGCCAAGTACTGGAAAATGGGATTAGAAGAGTTTAGGTGGGGCTTTTGACTTGTGCAGATGCAAAGGGCTAAAGGGTCTTTTTCTGTCCTATCAATCTCAATGGCATTAAACAGATTCAAAGATAATGGGAACTGCAGATGCTGGAGAATCCAAGATAATAAAGTGTGAAGCTGGATGAACACAGCAGGCCAAGCAGCATCTCAGGAGCACAAAAGCTGACGTTTCGGGCCTAGACCCTTCATCAATGAGACTTAAAGGTTTTGGGTAGTTTCATCCTTTGCAGAGATTCGATCAATAGTTTGTGCCCAACCGAGTCGAACGCTTTCGCTAGATCGACAAAGACAACTGCGAGGTCCTTACGATTGTGCTTTGCTCCCTTGATGATGTTTTCGAGGACAACAATGTTTTCATTGCATCCAGGAGTGGCTGCTAGAAACCCTTTTTGCCTGGGGTTTATTTCGACTGTTTCACTCGGGCGTTTTGCCATTATTTTCGTGAACAGCCGGAGCAGTATTGGACCGATGGTTATTGGTCGCCAGTTATCAATGCTTTTCAAGCATTCCTTATCCTCGCACTTAGGAATCAGGACCATTCGACTCTTTTTTAGTGAATCGGGGATCATGCTTGACTTTAGCCATAAGGAGAAGAGGCGGGGTAGATGAGTTTCCTCCTGCTCATGGAGTCTTCTTATGTCTTGCAGTTTCAGGCCATCTGGTCCAGCGGCACTGTTCTCGTCTATCCCCTTGATGGCCGCTTCAACTTCCTCTACCTCTATGGGTTTCATCAAGGACCCGTCATCGACTTTGCCAGTGTATGGGGCATACTTATTTATGTTCGATTTCTTGTTTGGTGCAGACAGTTTCTCACGGAAACATGTCTCCAAATCCTCTTTTGAGAGAGGACAAGCGGATGAGGTTGGCGCCCCCATGATCTCACGAGCTAGTTGACGCCGGTTGGTTTTGTAAAGCCGCTGTGTTGCTCTAAACAGCGCTTTTCGTGCTGCCCACCGTTTTCTGGCTCCGGTATTGCTACCGGGCTTTTTGTCTTTCTTGGCCTGATCTTTTTGAGGCCTCTTGTTTTTGTTCTGTCTTTTCCTGCTATTCATTAGTAGGTCGGTAATACTTTCCACTAGTCCAATTCCGAGGGCAAGCGTGTCCGGGTCGTTCCTTGCGCTCAAGAGCTCCTCAGCTTGTGTAAGCTGGTCATCTACGTCCCGATGTTTAGGGATCGAAGCCGGTGTTTTTCGGCTGGCTCTATGAAGGGTCTAGGCCCGAAACATCAGCTTTTGTGCTCCTGAGATGCTGCTTGGCCTGCTGTGTTCATCCAGCTTCACACTTTATTATCTTAAACAGATTCAAGCCTGTTTTTCCCCCTCTCTAGTAGAGTATTTAGCCTTTACATGCAATAAAGTGTTTATATGCAAGCCCAAGTCTGAAGACAGTTTATGACCTTGCCTTCTCAGTCCCTCATGAGCCACAACTCACGTTTGAGTTCAAAACCACATAACAAAACTGTCCTAATATAAAAATTTAAATGCTACAAACATCTTGCACAGGTCATGCAGAGTAATATAACCGATCATTCCAGATGTTAGGAGACCCTTCACCAGCACTGACATTGAGGGGATACTGTCCCTTTAACTGCAGGAGAGCCGGGCAAAGGGTGGGGTGGGGAAAATGGCTGTCACTCAATCTATCCACCCAATTGACATGGTATAGTAAAGATGACAGGCCTTTGTACCAATAGAGGTGTGGCATATGGGCGGGAGCACTGTCCACCCATGTCCTAGCCAATCGGCGTGCGGAAGAGGGGTGGGGCCTAGCGAAACAGCAGCCATTCTAGGGAGGGTAGAGGCGGGTCCTCCTCGGCGCGTGATCCCGCCCACCGCCCTGGAGTGATCGTTATTTTGAAATAAAGGGTAGGTGGTGTTCTGCCACCATGTAAATAGTGCCTAAGGGAGAATGGAGAAAAACAGAGTAAGGTAAAGTCTTATTGAGAGAGAAATGGACTAAGGTATAAAATCACATTGAGTAGCATTATTATCAATGGTTGGAATTGTATTTTACGATGCATTTTCCAAAGCAGGGGACGCCCAATGATACGGAGGGAATGTGAAGAGGCACGGCGGCCATTTTGTGTTTTCCTCGCTGTCGGCGCGCGTGAGGCCTGGTGGCGTTGTTTAAGCTAGTTAGAGTAACAAGTTAGCGAGTTATTCCCCCCTCCCTCCTCAACCTCACAGGCCGAGTAACCCAGAGGGGGAGAGAGAGGGGACAGCGGGGTTTTGATCCCGGCTCCCGCCATGACTCAGTTCCTGCCGCCGAACCTGCTGGCGCTGTTCGCGCCGCGGGACCCGGTGCCGTACCTGCCGCCGCTGGAGAAGCTGCCGCATGAGAAACACCACAACCAGCCGTACTCAGGCATCGCCGGCTTCGTCCGGGAGTTCGAGGTCAGCGCCGCAGCTGTGGGGGAGGGAATAAACCTGGGGTGACGGACAGGGGTTAAAGGGCCCGGGGGGGTGGGGGGGCCTGGAGAGTGGTGCTGATAGAGTTACTGGGGAAGGGGAACTGGGGAGCTGGTAGTGATGGAGTGACTGGAGAGAGGAGGGATCTTGGGGTGACGGGGGAGGGTGCTGACTGGGCAAGGGGAATGGTGGGGAGGGGTGTGACTGCATGGGGACTGGCAGAGGAGAGGGTGCTGGGGGAGGGTGGGAACTGAAGGGAGGGGGAGCCCGTATGGGGAGAGTTGGGATAAAGAGTCGTAACAGGGTGGAGAGAAAGAGAAGTGGTAATCAGGAAAGGCAACTAAAACGGGTGGTTGATACAGTTGAGCAGTGGGTG